>NW_015173125.1:658808-676863 GCF_001447785.1 Gekko japonicus | reverse complement strand
AAAGAGAAAAAGGAGAGAAGGAAAGAAGGGAAAGAAAGAGAAGGAAAGAAGGAAAGAAAGAAAGAGAGAGAAGGAAAGAAGAAGGAAAAGAAGAAGGAAAAGAAAGAAAGGAAGGAAAAGAAAAGAGAAAGAAAAGGAAAGGAGAGAAGGAAAGGAGGGAAAGAAAGAGGACAAAGAGATGGGGAGAGGGAGGAAGGTTCTCCCACCCCTATCAAGCCCCCACCACCCCCACCCCCATGGATCCCTCACGCAGATCCCTCACTTACCATGATCAAGGCCTTCCCCAGGTTGCAGCGCTCCGGCACGGACCCTGGGAGGCCGGCAACGAGCCTCCTCAGGTCTCCCCCGGGCCGGAGCACTGTAATGCGGGCCCCAGGAGGCCAGCAATGGGCCTCCTCAGGCCTCCTCCATTCTACAGCGCTACAGTGCGGGCCCCAGGAGGCTGGCAACGGGCCTCCTCAGGTCTCCCCGGGGCCGCAGCACTCTGGCGCGGGCCCCGGAAAGCTGGCAACGGGCCTTCTCAGGCCTCCCCGGGGCCATAGCGCTCCAGTGCGGGGCCCAGGAAGGCAGCGAAGGGCCTCTTCAGGCCTCCCTGGGGCCACAGCGCTCCGGCGCAGGCCCTGGAAGGCCAGCGACGGGCCGCAGCACGGGAAGCTGGGGGAGGGGCTTGCTGCCACCACCAGTTGTGCCAGCTCCTAGGCTCCCAGGCCAGCGCTCTGCCCCCAAAATACCCCTAATCCTTATGTCTTGTCTGATCTTTATAGTTAGATTCTCCATCGCTAAGATAAATAATAGAGGTGACAGAGGACAGCCCTGGCATGTTTCTTTTTCAATCGGAATTGTTTCTGTTAGTTTTACAATTATTAGAAGCTTTGCATGTTGGTTCGAGTTTATACCTTGCATCGAATTCCAGAATTCTGGGCCACAGTCCATATTCTGAACTACATTCAATAGAAAAGGCCATGTTATATTATCAAATGCTTTCTCTGCATCCAAAAATAAAAACACTGCTTTCTTTCTTTCTTTTCTTTATTCACAAATTCAATTGCATCTATTATGAATCGTATATTGGCTTTCGTAATACCTGTTTGGTCAGTATGTATTAAATTTTATATACATTTTCTTAATCTTTCTGCCTTTATTGTTAGGGAAAAATATAGTCTACATTCAATAAATAAATAGGTCTATATGACTGTGGTAGTGTTGCATCACTGTCTTCTTTGTATATTAACGTTATATACATCTCTTGCCACATTGGAGGTAATGTTGTCATTAGAACTTCTTCAAAGTGTTTATAATACATTGCTGTCAGCCCATCTGGGCCTCGTGCTTTGTTCTTTTTCATATTTTTATTGTGTGGGAAATTTCTTGAATTGTTACTGTTTCATTTGAAGATTTTCTATGTTCTGACAAAAATTATAAATATTCTCTTATTCCATTTTCTGAAATAGACTTCTTTTTGTAAAGTCTTGAAAGAACATTGATGAATTGTTCTTGTATTTCTTTTTCTGCAAATGTGATTTAATCTCCTTTTTTATACATGTTATTGCTGTTTTTTCTTTCTTCTTCAAGAGACAGTATGCCAGATAATTGCCAGGTTTATTCATGTGTTCAAAATGCCTTTGTTAAAAAGAAAATTCTGTATCTCTTCAATTTCTAGGATATCTGTTTTTTTAATCGTCTGATTTCTACTAATGTATCTTTATTGAATTTTTTTATGTTCTTGTTCCAATCTCTGGATTTTTTTTCTATTAATATTTGGGTTGTTCTGTTTTCCCCCTTTCTTCTTGGCCTCAGCTGCTAATAAGATTGCTCTGATAAAAGCTTTGCTTTCTTCCCAACTTGTAGCTGAGGGCATTCCTTCTGTATTATTTATTTTTTAAAACTCTTCCAGGTATTTTTATATTTATTTATTAAATTATCTTGTGAAAGAAGAGTATCATTTAGTCTCCATCTTCCTCTTGATTTTTTGTTCCCTTGCCAAACTATTTCTATAGTGTTGTGATCTGTGAATATTTTCTCAGAATATTGAATCTCTGCTTTGTCTAAATTCATTGTGAGGCTTTTTGATATCCAATATGTCTATCAGAAAAAAATGTGAAGTCTCTGTCTTTTGGAGTTTTAATCCTCCATGCATCTTCTAATCTCAACATTGCCAAATATTGGAATATATTTTTCAGTAATTTTCCAAGTTTAATATTTCTGGGTATGTCCTTCTTAGGAACTAAAACTCCATTCATGTGTCCAAAGATCTTGAAATTCTAGCATTGTTTGAAAAAAAATCTTGAAAAATTTCACTTTGGCATTATTCAGCATGTATATTGTTGCTAGTATACACAGCTTGCCTTCTGGGAGTCTCATTTTTAAAATTAAATATCTTCCCTCTAGATCTCTTAATGCTTCTATTCTAGTTGTGGGTTGTTTATGTAAATAGCTACTCCACATGTTTTGTTTGAAGCTGAAGCAGAATAGAATTTACCTAATTTTTTATTATTTAGAATATGGTCGTGTTTCTTCTTTGTATGAGGTTCTTGTAAGCATAATTTTTTTTTAAGCTGATTGAAGGTTTTTGTGTGTTTCATAGAAGAGTTCAGTCCATTAATATTTACTGATACTACTTTTAATTTATCCATTTTGTCCTGATGTTGATGCCACCACCATTTCACCTCCTGAACTTTTGGATGTACTTTGCTTTGGGTTACTTGAAGATTTGTCTTCAGATCCTCTGTGTAGGTCCTCTGCTTATAATTCTTCAACCAATAGTTTAGCTTGTTCTTCTGTCTTAATTACTTTCCTTCCTTTTGGTTAGATATATCTCTACTGTGAACGGTATTTTCCAGTGGTATCTTATTCTCTTCTCTTGTAGAATTTGTCTCAAAAAATCAAAGTCTTTTCTTTTCCTGAAAAATCTGCACTTCGTTTTCTACTACTTTAAATGGGGATTCTCTTTGCTTCTTTGATATTGTGTCGTGTTATGTGTGAAATAAACCAATATATATATCGAGGTAACTTGTTCTTAAATGCAAATCTTGAATTCACTCTGAATATTTGGTCAATGTCAGGGAAGTCTTCTTGTATCTTCAAATAATCTTGGAGCAATTCTCAAAATCTCTCACCCAAGTTCAACCTCCCAAAATCTTCTGTAGACCTGCATTGGGTTTCCAGAATTTCAATTCTGATTTTTCAATTTGAGAGTTTTGCCTTTCTAGATATGTGTCATTTTCTTTTTAATACTAAAGAAGAACAAGAAGATGTTGGATTTATACCCCACCCTTCACTACCTAATGGAGTTTCAGAGCTGTTTACAATCTCCTTTCCCTTCCCCTCCCCACAGTAGATAGCCTGTGAGGTAGATGGGGCTGAGAGAGCTCTTTTAAGAACTGTTCATGAGAGAATAGCTCTGAGAGAACTGTAACTGACTCAAGGTCACACCAGCAGCTGCATGCAGAGGAATGGAGAATCAAACCTGGTTCTCCCAGATTAAAATCCACACTGCTAACCACTACACCCAACTGGCTCTCAATTTAACATTTCTTGTGTTTGATCTTGTGATTTTGCATTAATCTCTGACCAATTAATAATTCTTGACATAATTGTTGCCATGAAGCCACTTCAGATAGCATTATTAAAAACTCTTTAAGATTACTGCGTTGCTGAGCTGTGAAGAACATGTACCAGGGCAATGGACAGAACTGTGATCCTAAGAGAAGTGTCCAATGCTAGACTATGAACTGTACACTGTGGCTAAAGGAAGCCTTGTGCCCAAGAAGCATACCAAGTCAGATGCAGACCTTGGGCTACAGGAGCCTTCTGACCCTACAGCCCTGAGGACCATGGCCCTAAGGACCATGATGCAGACCGTTAACCCTGGACTCCATGCACACAGAGACAGTAGCAGCCCTGAAGAAAATCCATGTTCTGACAAAGAACCAGTGTTCCTGCACAGAAGCCATGAAGAAATCTCTTCTTCACCACGTAGCACATTCCTCCCCCTCTGTCAGAGTCAGTTGACTGGAGCGACCCCTCAAGGGACCGAGAGGCAGCTGACGGGAGCAACATCTCAAGGGACAGAAGAACAACAACTAGAAGGGTCAGAAGATACCGGAACCAAGGAGAAAGGGCGGGCAAGGAAACAGAGAAGAGTGCCCAGGAAGATGCCAAACACAGAAGGAGATGACAACTATCAGGAAAAAGAAGAAGACAAGGCGGACCGGATAGATGGGAAGCCAGAATGTCACTGTTACTTTAAGCAAGGGGGGGGGAGGTGGGAAATGAATAAAGAGGAAAGTTGCCCTCAGCCAAGGAGGAATCGATTAGAACGAAAACAAAGACTGGTACAGCTGTGAGGTAACACTAACCAGGAGTTTTCGTGCTAATAAAAAGAGAGCTCCACCCTTTGGGAGGACTCTCAGAAGTTCTGAGGTTTGAGAAGCAACATACCTCTGTTTCAGACGCCTTCCCTACTTGCTAAAGAACCCCGGAAAACGACGGCAAGAGCCGAAATCGTGACACCCTCCTCCTAAGCCATTCTCAGACAAAGACTGTAGCCCAGCTAAAGACAATAGCAGCGATTAAGCCTTCCAGCCATCTGTCCAGATAACACCTCAACAAACATCAGATCATTAATATGAAGCACCGGACCTGCAATGTGAGTGGATCCCTTTACCCTCTCCTTTGTCTCTCCCCCTTTCCCCAGAGGTGTCACTCCCTGCTAACCATCAGTTTTCTGTTGCCCAACTGTCAATCCCTTTATGTCCCTCATCCAGAGTATAGTTTTCTCCTAATACTTCCTGGGAACCAGTGACCACATGGCCATTGCCTCAGGTCACAATTTAGCTATTTAAGGTTAGTTTTCCCAGAGTTCGCTCTCTTCCTCTTCTCTTTGTCACATCCTACCTTGTTGGTTCCATTCTTGGCCGGTTTGGAATCAGTCCATATGTGTTGCGGGTCAGCTCATGGTTCACCCACATGTCCATTTGTCTATTTTTCGCTGCATGATCTACTCGCCTTATTGGACAGGTAATGTATTAACCACCAATGATATTCCTGCTCATGCAAACGTCAGTATCATTTCAACCCTATATTCTTAGTTCTGTATTGTATGTGTGAGTGCTTGCTTACTGTTATTTGTATACTTGAGAATATTTAGTAAAGAAATCACTTATTGTCATCAACCTAGTCTCCTCATCTATTCGCAGGCTCTGGGAATCATGACTCTGGTAGACATGGGTTATGATCCTATATTTTATGCCTATTGCTATTTAATATCTATAATTCCCCAGGTGTTTTAGTGAAATAAGGCAATTTGACTAACATGCTTCTTGAATATTCTTCTGGTTTTTTCCCTCGTATTCTTGAATATTCTTCTGGATACTCCGTATTTTCTTCTGAGTTCTTTCCTCAGATTTGTGGATATTCTTCTGAGCAGCTTCTTGAATATTTTTCTGGATACTCTGAATATTCTTCTTTCCTCAAATTGTTGCATTTGGTTCACAAATATTCACTTTAGTTTTTCTATCAGCTTCTTTTTTTGGTCTTCATCAGTTTCTTCTACTTTCCTTTTGTCTTTCAGATGTGTTCCACTTGCCATTACTCTTTGCTCTTCTGTTTCTAAAAATATTGTACAAATTTTCCATATACTGTTTCCATAAACTTTTTTCTATGCAGTTTACAACCATCACATTTAATACTGTATAAGTAACCAAACTATAATGAATGCCTATTATACTATAATAAATATCTGTTATAATAGATTATCTTAAAGCTTTATGTATAAATTTATTAATAATATATTTTATATAATAATTCTAAATGAGAATAAAAAGGTGAAACAGAATGAAGCTTATTTTCTAGTCATCATCATTTTATATCATAATTATAATTTCATAATCATAATTATATAGCCAGCAAGACATTTATGTCTTTTATTGAAATTTAAATTTAATATGAAAGGGGGAGGGATAATACTGAGGGAGGGAATGGGAAGGAAAAGGGAAAAAAGGAAAACAAAACAGTAAAACAGAGAAAGGAGAAAAAGGAAAAAGAGGAAGGGAAAAAAGATTTTCTACCTATCAAAGCTATAAAAAGATTTTATATTAAATGTTATTAATAATTATATTGGGGAAAAGAGAAGGGGAAAGTATGTGTGTGTGTGTTTCTTTAGCTAATTTGCTCTTAGAAGTCTATGTTGATTTATTATAATTCACCCAGAAAAAAACCGAGAAATAAAAAGTAAGAGACAGAGCATTTTGAAAAGGCTGATATTCTTGTGTGTCGAGCATGAGCCAGCAAATGCTACAGTACTATAAATGATATAAATCAGATGTTCTTATAAAGGTTTGACAGGTACACTACATATGACAAAAGTATGCAACAAGCACATGCCATCATCTAAAGGATGAGATGGGGGGGCGGGACAAGAAATTTACAAGGCACTTCCAAGCCCCAAAGGATTTCCCCCCTCCTCTTCAAGATATGCACTAAATAAAATCCTGTCACTGACAAAATAATTTGCAGTTCATTTTTCCAAGCTAAACCACAAACATGGTAGGCAAAGCAAAATCTTCCCATTCTTGATGCCACAGCCAAAGACACTGGGATTTCTGCCAGAGTATTAGATCCATCAGCAATAAAATACTTCTCAAGAAAGGACAGAGACATTTTCATAAAGACAAATAAGACAGGCTGGTTTCAAAACCACTGGAAAAATTTCCTGCAGCAGCACAGGACACAGGAGATCAGCAGTTGGCACCAGCGCAGGATCTGAAGCCAATAGGCTCTTCTGGAGCCAAGCCATTGTTTTCTTAAACCTTTGACTGCCTATCCAATTATTTTTGGTTTGTTAGTAACACCCAACCCATTGTATTTAGATACTGGCAATGTTCAGACCCAATTGTTTCCTTATTATGTCTTTCACTAAAAATGCCACTACTAGATGTGTTTGCCCCTCTGCCCTAATCCAAGCACTAATTGGCACTTCTTTCTCCAAAGGGGCCCATGGTAAGAACTTTCTAGCTGAGCAGATTTTCCATTAAAGAGTTGCTAGATTTATGGTCAGATTCCTTTTAGAACTGCTCTCAAAAGTTTCCTTCCCAACCCAACCCACCCATGTTGAAAGAAAGATCGAGAGTCTTTTTTTGGGATATACAGCAGCTCTGGAAACCTCCAAAAGAAACAGTTACAAAAAAAGGTTTGAGGTGTTGGGCTGGGAGATTTTAGTCAGAATAAGCTAAACAGGCAAAAGAAGAGTAGTAGAAGAAGAAGAGATTGGATTTATACCCCACCCTTCATTACCCAAAGGAGTATCAGAGCGGCTTACAAACTCCTTTCCCTTCCCCTCCCCACAACAGACACCCTGTGAGGTAGGTGGGGCTGAGAGAGCTCTGACAGAAACCACTTTTTTTCAAGAACAGCTGTGCCAGAACTATGGCTTGCCCAAGGTCATCCAGCAGGTGCAAGTGGAGGAGTGGTGAATCAAACCCGGTTCTCCCAGATTGGAGTCCACACACTTAACCACTACACCAAACTGGCTCTCAATTAAAAAAACAGAACTTTTTACCAGACTCCAATAAAATAATTTTGCCCATGCATGCATGCATGCTGCATGTTTCTACAGACAGGAGAACACAGTGGACATGGTCCAGTTGCCCTGTGGGCATGGCACGTGCATATGGACAATCCTCATAGTGGAGCCATGTTTCTCCTCAGCACTACAGTGGTACATGAACATCCATGCAAGTAGCATTGGAGATCCAGACACACCTCTCATATCCCCCTCAAGTCCTCCCCCTCCATGAAGTGCTCTCACTACCTAGATTGCTCAACATGAATGAGGCTTGGTGCTGGAGGGGGCCAAAGGTGGGAGGGCTTCTAGGCCGGCACCTTTGGGGGCGGGGTGTGTGGCCTTAGGACACATTTCCGGTGATGTCAGGAGGTGTGGCCTTATGACACACTTCCGGTGATGTCAGGGAGTGTGGCATATGCTAATGAGTTATGCTAATGAGTTCCCCTAGCTCTTTTTCTACGAAATGACCCCTGCCTGGTATTGTTGGCCACTGTGTGACAGAGTGTTGGACTGGATGGGCCTGATCCAACATTGGCTTCTCTTATGTTCTTATGAGGCAGAAAATAAAGGAGCCTCTTGGCAGTCACTGATCTTTGTTATGCATGAGGTAAAAATGGCTGCCTGTAAATACTGCAAGCAGTTTTATAGCCACCCCCCTCAATATCACCATCTTCTGTCTGTATGGTTCATAAAGGTAGATCAAGGTGGCAGCCGTGTTGGTCTGAAGCAATGGAATAAAGTTAGAGTCCAGTGGCACCTTTAAGACCAACAAAGTTTTATTTAAGGTGTGAGCTTTTGTGTGCATGCACAGTTCGTCAGACATCACATGAAAGCTCACACCTTACATAAAACTTTGTTGGTCTTAAAGGTGCCATTGGACTCTAACTTTATTGTATGGTTCATAAGGTGACTTTTCATGCCACCATTGACATGTGTGCTGCCTGCAAAATATCCACCAGTCTTTTGGCATGGTTCCCTTGATAACATCTGCTATTTTGAATATGCTATTCATGGCAATTCTGTGTGACTGGAGACAGGTCATAGTTCTCAAATGAGTGGGAGGCAGCTGCAGCAGCATTTTACGTGGGGCACAAATTATATCATTAGTCCCACTGTTTCCTCTAGTTAAACAGGGTTTGCAGGTTTTTTATGCTGAAAGAGAAGTGTACATACCACAAACCATTCTTTTCCACCTAATTCCAAGGATGCTCTTGATGTTCTAAACTAGTGCTTGGAGTCAGTAATGGGCTACATGACAATGAACAAACTGAAATTTAATCTTGACAAGACAGATGTTCTGTGGGTTAGCAGAAATGCAGGCCAGGGGCTTGAGATTTCCCCTGTCTTGGATTGGGTTACACTCCTCTTGAAAAGCCAGGTTCCTATTTTAGGAGTGCTGCTTGACACAGCAGTCACCTTAGAAAAACAGTTGGCCATTGTGGTTCAGAGTGCTTTGGCTGGTGCATCAGCTGCATCCATCCTTAGGCCAGTCGGATCTAGCCACAGTGATCCATGCCTTAGTTTTGTCTAGACTGGACTATCACAATGCACCCTACTTGGGGCTGCACTTGAAGAGTGTTTAGAAGCTGCAGCTAGCGCAGAATGCTGTGGCTAGACTGCTGGTCAGGACAGCTGTCAAGAGCATGTGACCACAATATTACAGCAATTATACTGTCTGCTGATCTACCTCTGAGCCCAATTCAAGGTGCTTTCAAGGCAAGGGAAAAGCAGAGGTGGTTCAAATATTATATCAGTATTATTACATTATTTTTAAAAGAAAAAAGATTCCAGCACAACCTTGGAATATTTTTAATATAGTTCTGTAATGAAGGTGATGTAACAAGGAACACTGAAAGAAGTTATCCGTAGAACAGCCAGGACCAGTACAATCTAGCTGATACATTCTTAATGAGATGCTTTTACATCCTGCCTACATTCTAATCTATGCTCATTTATTAGAAAGTAGGGTTGCCAAGTCCTACCTATCGCTGCAGCAGGGGACTCCCGGCTCGCTCCTGGAGTGTGCGACCATGTCACCCGGAAGTGACGTGACCACGCTGGGCATGCTGGGGGCGGGGCCATGACCATCCGAGGGAAAACCATAGCGTGCCCGGTGTGGTTGCGTCACTTCCAGGTGACGTGTACGTCAAGTACTTTGGGGGTGGGGTTCTCCCCGGGGCCCGATCTGCCAGCGGCGGGAAACGGGCCTCTGGGGTGGGGGTTTCCCCGCCCCCCGGGGGACTTGGCAAGCCTATTAGAAAGGCTCATGGAAATCAGTGGAATTTACTTCTGAGTAAACATTGATAGGATCAGACTAAGTAAAAGTCATAGAACTGAACTACAAGAAACTCAAAAGTAAAGCACAGATCAGGTCAAAAGTGAACTGCACGTGCTGCTTGTCTTATTTTAATTCACAACTCTAATGAAGATTATTTTATGCAGAATATACATAAGGTTTTCTGAGAAATCACAGATCAGGAGAACCACACAGAGTTGCCTTTTATTGAATCAAAACACTGGCCTATCAAGATGAGTATTGGTCTTTCACATCACCTCCTACCTGGTCCTTTTAACTGGAGACGCCAGGGATTGAACCTGGTGTCCTTCACATGCAGTGCAGATGCTCTACCACTGAGCCACAGCCCTCCCCAAAGCCCATGTTCAAACAAAGCTGCCTCTTCAGATATAGGCACTGTAACTATTAATACAATTTATTCAGCTGATTCAAAAATAGTTGGGATATTATAGAGACTTATACTGAAAACCCCTCTCACAGCAGTTTCAGGAATGATGCAGGGGGGCTTCAACTTATTTTTAAAGGAAATAAAGGTAAGAAGAAAAAGAAGCACAATTTCTTCCCAAGATATGTAGGGATGCAGCACCTTTTTATGCACTCAAGTGTTTCAAAATATTTTTTTTTCTTTTTGTGCTCAGGTATGGAAGAAGGAAAAGAAAAAACTAAATTGGACTAAACATAGGATGAAAGAGAGCAAAAGATAACTTGTCACTGTCTGGAAGGCACCTCAATGTCAATTTGCTGGAGGAGGCAAATTCCACGAACACTGCATCCAGGATACTTTTAATTTTCTAAAAAGGGATATTGATTTAGTGACACATTCCTCCTTCCGATAACTGTATCTGCCCATGAGAATACGTATGATGGATATCACCACAAAGTCCTCAACACATGCCATTATGCATATCAATGTTAAGCATCTTCCTATCAGAAAGAAGACTGGAAGGGTTCTGTTCTATCTCTGATGTACAGATAAGATTAAGCAGACCAAGACTGAAATCAATGGGGAAATCATCTACATTTCTAATTGTCTGAAACAGTGGATCAGCCCCCATGAACAAATCAAAGAATTCTGTGGTATTACAGTCATAAAGTTACTGGCAGCGTTGGGGAAACAAAAGCTGAAGGTGCAATAGGAGTTGAAGGGTGAGGTTGCTTGTGGGAGACTGAGTATACCTGTGGGGCCCAGAATGACAATGTAAACTGTTTATATTCCTTCTTCCCTCTTGAGCTGTGTTTTAATTTGTTCAAGGAGCAGATGTAATGTAACAAGCTGCTTTAAATCAGTGGTGCTAATCATCAGAGCAAACTAGGGCTGCCAAATGCCCCCGGGGGGCAGAATTCCCCCCGCTTTCGAGCCCCGATTTCCACTCCCGCGGAATCGGGGCCCGGGGGAAACCCCACCCCCGCGTATGCGTCAACCAGAAGTGATGTCGCATGCTGGGGGCGGGGCCATGCCATTTGAGGGGAAAACAAAGAGTTTTCCCCTCAAATGGCGTGGCCCCGCCCCCAGCATGTGACATCACTTCCGGTTGACGCACACGCGCGCACACGACTACGGCGACAGCCGGGAGCCCCCTGCTCCCGGTGAAAAAAGATTTGGCAACCCTAGAGCAAACTATAATTACATCTGAAACCTATATGCATATTGTTTCTTCAAATTCAAAACCAATTCAATAAAAGCTGAAATATCCCTACATTTCCACTGCTCAGGCTCTTATATGGATCAATGGATGCCTCCTATAAGCCACGCCCCAGTTGTCTTCAAATTCAACAGAAAAGACAGCTCTTTTCTCATCCTATCATTTCCTAGATCAATGAAGAGGAGTGGAGTATTGTGGCTTATTTTCCATTAGGTTCACAATGTTTAATAAATGAATAAGGTGGGGGGTGGTTGACAGATGCGTCATGGTGGTTGGCTAGGACAGCATCAGATGCATTATAGCCTGTCTAATCATATGAATGTATCAGGTAGGGGCAGCAATACATGTGGCAAGGGTACCAATGAAGCCATATGCAATCGAAGAGTTCTGCTGTAGGACTGTGCTGTCACAGAACACAAATGGCCAACTCTGTTGTCTTTGAGATGACTTTGTTCTCCAGCCAGGCACACAAGAGACAGAGTGGGGCACATCCATCTAGCAGAAAGGCCAATATTTACTCAGACTTAACATCACGTATTAATATAGATTTACATACTTAAGGCAAAATAGGAATGTCACATTCCTGTGGAATAGTATTTCTTACAACTTGAAAACATTTTGGTAAGACCACCAGGAACAAGAAACTTACAGTCAGCCATACCTGACCAATACAGAAGGATGGAAGCCAGGCATGATGTACAACCCCATCCTCCTCTCCTGATCAGGTTCTGTAATAAAGTTGGCACAGCCTAGCAGTAAGGATTCACAGTTATGCTACATGTGGGGTATGGGCACATTCTTGGCATACACTCAACATTGAAAGAGGTATATATAACATTGAGTGGAGTTTCTGAAAGCATGTTTCTTTAATGTAGAAGAGAAACAGTGGGGTGGATCCAACAACCCATTTCCATGGCCACAAGGACTTCTGCCTGCAGAGTTAAACTTTTATGGCAGCCCAAAATGCCTCCCAAAAGAGAAGGCACACCCCAGGAGCAGGATTTCAGACTACCATGGGATGAGGAAGCTGCAGAAGATGCACTCCACCAGTAGAAGTCCTTGTGTTCACAAAACTGTGCTGTTCGATCCACCCAAGTATGCACAATTCTTATGTCTTCATTAAAATGTTGTAAGGACTCCACAAGATGTAATTAAACTGCTTCATGGGCCTCATCTGACCTTAGAACTTGTCTCAGAGAGTACTGTGGTGCAACTTTTGGATTACAGCCATGAGCACTGTGAGAGCTGTGCCTCAACATCTTCTACTACTTTCCTGGAACATGCCTTTCCTCTGTGCAGTCTTTGGGGCAAGAAACCTGTTTCAAACTGGCTCAGAGATGGCTGAGGAGGGACTGTACTAAAGAACTGAGGAGAAATTTCAAGAAGGAAAGGTGCTAAAATGAAAAACTTCTTCCAGGCATAGACAGCAGAAGACTGGAGACCATGACGGGAGAAGAAGTCGCTTACAGTAGATCTTGTGCAAAAAGGGGTTGCAAAGGCATTGCCACTGCCAAGAGAAGAAAGGCATCTAAAACGAACAGTGTGCCAAATGGTTGTACAATATCTTAATAAGATGTTTTAAGAACTAAATTCCTGTAGAGATGTTTTAAAAACAGAAAATTGGAATTTGTTTTCCTGTTTCCAGTGGAGGGGGGAGCAGGATGCTCTGTCATTAGCTGCTCTGAGCTGCAGTGAATAAATAAGTAAATAAATACGCAAATAAATACCATCCATGCAGCTGGAAGGCTCCTTCTTTTCTAAATAGTTGCCAGTACAAAATACGGCACAGAGGTTAAAAGGCTTCCATTGAGGCAGTACCTTTAACAGGAAATATTTATAGTGCAGTGCCAGATTTTTTAAACATTTCAGTTGTGTAATGTAAATTAAGTCTTCTCCGTCAACAATGTGAAGTTCAGGCTGGTAAAAATAGGAGCCCAGAGTTTTGTTAGTGGTATATGAGTGCTTTCATGTGGCAAGGCTTGCATAACTCATTCTTCACTGTTGGGATTTGCATGTCTGCCATCTAAGCCTGGGTTTCTCACTGACCTTTTTTACTCATTAAACACTGGATGCTGCTGGCCTTTGTCTGTACTTTGCTCCACTGACTTCACAAATGGCAAATTAAAAAAAAAAGAATACCAAAGCAGTCACAAAAGTTCAAAATCTTCCTGTCAGAACAACTGCACTGGGAATAGTTACAGCAATGTACACAGCACAGTCTCACAGCTTTGCTGTTGTGGTGTGGCTCCTTCCTGCGCTGCCATGGAAGTGCGAGAAGCCTCCGGTCGCGTGCAAAGAGCACAATACTGCAGTTCTTCCCCACATCACTGTTGCCTGGTTTCCAGGAACAACAGTACTGGCATGCATAGAAGCTGCGGTGTGGATGTCTCCTATGTAATCTGGGGCTTCTGGTGATACACCATGAAGGCAATGTGAAAAGTGAGCTTAAATGGCCACCATTGTTTTGAGCCCTAAACAAGCAGGCTGGTATAGTTGTTAAAGAATATTGGATTAGAACTAGATTTAAAAAAAAAAAAACCACTCAGCATGAAATTCACTGGGTAATGTTGAATTATTCATTCTCTGTCAGCCTCATCTACTGCATGGCATTATGAGAATAAAATGGGGAGGGGAGAATCCCATGTTCTGGGGACAAAGACAAGATGTGGGGATATTGTAGTAGATGGATACAAAGTAGACTGCATAACTAGTCAAGAGCTGGCCCTGTGCAGATTACGGATGGTGTGAGCTTTTCAGCCAGTAGGTTTGATAGGTGAACATACCATCTTTAACAGCCACAGTCACCCATGAGCCAAACCTGCTTGCTTGTCTACCATCTGCCTCAACTACTGTCATAGAATCATAGAATGTTAGAGTTGGAAGAGACCTTGCAGGTCATCTCGTCTAACCCCCTGCACTCTGCAGGAGCATAGCTGAAAGACAGCCCTACATACCTACAACATACCCGAAAGATGGTCGTCCAGCCTCCACTTGAAAACAACCAGCAAAGGAGCATCCATCACCACCTCCCGAGGCAGACTGTTCCACTGCTCAACCACTCTTACAGTTAGGAAGTTTCTTCTGATATTTAGCCAGTATCGACTCCCTTGTAAATTCCACCCAATAGATCAAACACCTTTGCATTGCAGCTGCTGTGATGGTGGAGTTTTGTTTCCTTGACTTATGAGTGTTCTGCACAATGGGTGATATGATTCAATCTAAGATCATAAATGGTCGAATCATGCAATTAAATGATGCAAGGAGAAAACTGTAAGGCTATGCAAAAATGTGCATTTGTACAATAGCAAAAACACTAACTTAAATGAATACCAAATAAGATTTCTTTTTTAAAATACACTGTTTATAATAGTTGGCTGACTGCTGGCTGTTTACTTATGAGATTGGCTGTCAAACAGTTTGTAGCATGGGGGTTGGGGAATAGGACTCCCACTGGGCTATGTGGGAATATGCATGATAAAACACTGCTGATTGTACTATACTGTTTGGAAACTTGGGGAAAAAAACTGATGAACAGACTTTGTTTTTGGGCAGCCAAACTGACTGACAAAAAACTGGCTCCCTGTTTGGAAGTAGTGAACAGATCATGAGCTAAAATGGCTACTGTCTGAGCATCCGTAAGCCGGATAAGAACATTTGCACAATTCGGACAGCCATCCTCTAGTGAACAATTTTGTAGACATCAGCCCTAGCAATGACCACCATAGACTCACTACCCACACAACTCAGCCTGGCCAGGAGGCAGGTGCCACTGTGCAACTCAGCCCAGCCCGTCCCAGGGCTGCAGCAATGGCCACTGCACAACTAGGCCTGGCCCTACTGCAGCAGCTACCATGCAACTGAGTCTGGCCCTGCAGTGGCAGCCGCCATACAACTGGACCTGGCTTGTTGTCAATATAACTCAGACTTTTACCAGGAAGATGCTACCAAGGGGAGGGAAGGAGGGAAAGCTGACGGGGGGGGGAGAGAAAAAGGTATGTTGGCTGGTTGGTGGGACAGAGATAAAAGCAGGAAAAGGGGAGAAGCTCTGGGGGTTGCCAGAGAAGGGAAAAAGTGAGGCAGGGGATACAGGGGAAATGAGATGCCTCATACTTGTTATTGCATAACATTGATCTAGCAGAGTGACTAGTCCCAGCTGAAACTGTGCAGCAACAACCTCAAGTGTGGAAATACACCAGATGTAATGTAACCAGTCCTGAATCTGCAACTTAATATTACTTCATACTACTTCCGGAAGGTTTTTTTCCCCATCCTACATATTTTTATTTTCTGCTATTAATATTATTGATTCATTTGCTACAAAAAAAATTGAAAGGTACTGCCTGTATTAGTGGGAAATACATTGCTTACTGGATTGGCTGTCACACCTATTGACAATGCTGCGAAAGATGAGCCCTCAACATTGTAAACAAAACTCCTAAATCTCTCGTTGGTGTCATGTACCTTCCTCTTGCCTTTTGGCCAACTTCATGTGAAGTACTTTCAGTTTTCGTGATTATAAGACAAGGCAGAATATTATCAACTTGTACTAAATCAGGACCCAGCAACATCTTAAGCGTAATAAGCAGTCACTTAACTGTTCCAAAGAGGAGAATGTTGAAGTATTTGCTCAGGTCAGAACTGTCTATGGTAGCTTCGTATTCTAATCAATAATTCAAGACAAGCCACCTCTGACTTCTTGAAGTCTTGCATTAGGGCCAAACAACATATTACACTCACCTTAGGAAGTGAAAATGGCTTCCTGTTCCACAAAGAATGGTTCCTGTCGAGGTCATAATACAGAGAACTGGATTACTGTCACTTAAATTGATGATTTATTTAATTTATACCTTGCCTTTCTCCCCAGTGGAGATCTGCTCAGGGATGAGGACTCTGCCACTAAACTTCCCTGGGTTGGTGGAGGCTCTCAAGTGGGCAGTGCAGCTCCCCAGTGTCTAAAGCAGCTATGATTAATTTCCAACAAAAGTCACACTGAAGAGTATTCAAGGGAGGGCAGGGTAGGCAACAGCACAGAGAAGTTTGGCTGGGACGCTCCCCACACTGACTACACCCTCCATGCAGCACAGAGAGGAGGCAGGGCTCTGCTACTGAGTCACACACAGGCAGTCCCATAGATGAGGCCAGCAGTATCCCCACCCCCTTAAGCCAGAGCAGAGGCCTCTAAGGAAATGGGAGAGAGGCACAGAGGAAGGCAGGCCTAGGCTAGGAAACCAACCTCCTCTGCCGCCCACACCCATTCTAAGTTCATTAACTTCAACAGACTTAGCACCAGCCTGTTAGCTGACCAATCAATCTACAGAGTATCGAACACTGAAGTGCTACTGTAAGTTCTGTCTTACTTCAAGTTCTCAGGAACCTACTGTCTTCTTAAAATAATGTACACATTTCATCATAGTTTGAACGCTAAAAGATACAAGGCTTTGTGCAACAGAATTATAATTATGTAAAGTGTGGAAGATCTGTATTTCCCTTAGCTGTTTTCCATATATGTTCAATTCCAGCAGTTGCACTTATCAAGTGGATTTTGCAGTTTACATATTAGCATAGCGTGGGATTACTATCAGGAATTTATAGCTGGAGAACTGGAGGTGGTATGAGCTGCTTCCAACATTTCAGTGGGCTGGAGATGAACCAATATGTACAAAGCAGAGAAAAGTAGGAGATATAGTATCTTTATTTTTGAAACAATATAGTAATATAAAATGATGAAAAATGTGTGCATTGCTTGAATTATTTTCCCTGGTTTGTGGCAGTTCAGATACTTGCAAGATGAAAATGTGTGTGTGTGTGTGTGCGCGCGTGCGTGTGCGCACACACTTTTTCAGCTGCATGCTCTTTATTATGGGTGTCAGAAGAAAATGTTGCTATGGCAATTGTTCCCTTTGCTGAATATTAATAATGAAAGGCTAGGCCTGCAGATATACACACACACACACACATACTTACAGAAGGAGGAGTGGCTATCCCATTCCCCCCATCTTTGTTTCCTCCCCTCTCCCCTGCTTCTCACACATTTTCTCTCTCCTGCCACCCCTGTTCTTACTGTCTCTCTCCATACCTGTCACTTCCTCTCTCTTATTGCCCTCCCTCACTCTTTCACTCTCTTTTTGCCCTGTGCCATTCACTGATCTTGCTGCCTTGATCCAATCTCAGCTTCGCTTAGGCATCTTAACTCTGACTGGCCCTTCCTGACACTTTCCACCCCCTCACCCACATCTTCCTGTATGTAAGGCTTGAAGAAATTTTGTTTTAATTTGTCTGTGGAAGTGTGCTTGCACACAAAATCATATACCTTGAATAAAACTTTGTTGGTCTTAAAGGTGCCATTGGACTCAAACTTTGTTCTGTGACTTCAGGCCAACACTACCTTCTCTACATTGTCACACACATTACAGTGAATAAACATACTAGCTTGTGTACAGTTTACACTTGATTTCTCTTTATACATGTATGGAGTAAATTTCATATTACATTCAGTCCATATAGAACTGAACATGTGATTCAAAACCCACATTTATCCAGGTACTAGTCCCC
>NW_015173125.1:656579-657549 GCF_001447785.1 Gekko japonicus | reverse complement strand
CGCTGCATGCCATGGGGTGGGGGAAACTTTGCTTGCATGTTTATTTTTCTGTGTATTCTATCAATGTTTAGGAAATAGGATTCTACTGTGTTGGCAGGCTGGCATAGCGTCTTGCTGGTCATCTTGCCAGGCAAATCTCTGAATGTTTTTCTATAATAAAGATAAGTTTTATTTTAAGAAGAGACCTTTGAATGTCTCTGTCAGCGCCTTAGTGATTTCCAAGCTTACACCTCTGCCTTTGGTAAGGAGGCGACACTCAGGAGACACGAACTGAGGGGAGAGTGTGGGGGGTGACATGGGTAAACACGCTTTCAAAGACACGTGCAGCCACACACATATTTCTCACAACACCAGATACATATTTTTTCCAGTGGAGCACCCAGATATAGCTATCTCCCTGCAACAAGGCTAAATACCCTAGCTAGTACACAACTGGCTATCTCACAACTGGTGCTGGATGAGGACTAGTGTCAGTTTAGTACTAAAGCAAAAAAATCTGAGGTACTTATTATCTGGAAAGGCCTTAATAGGAATCTAATGTCCTAAACATTTTATTTCCCATTATGTTTCTGACTGAAAGCTTAAATATTCAGATGTTATCCTGTCAGAATAATATGAATAACTGAAAAGCATGTGTTGTCATGGCAACTGTGGAAAAATTATTTTAAGAGAAAGAACTTGAGGATGGTGGAAGCCAACAGTTGACTGCAAAGTGAGACCTGAGTAGACAGAGCTGCATTGTGAAGGAAGCTATGACAATTTCTGTTCAGTTTCTGGTTTACTAAGGGGGGGGGACTTTGTTATTTAATCTCAGCATTTTGGGTGTTAAATGGGGGGGCTGGGAAATGTAAAAGGACTCCAAGTGGCTAAAAAAATAACTAAGAAAATGCCATGCAGGTTGTTGCAGTATAAAATGTAGAAGGGTATCCAGTACCACTCACTCTTCACATAATTTTTACCTTCTCTGAGG
>NW_015173125.1:655617-656522 GCF_001447785.1 Gekko japonicus | reverse complement strand
GCCATTAGCTTTAAGCTGGAAGACATTTTTATGAGATATTAGTTCCAGGGCATGTGGTTTGGCATGAAGAGCACATTATTCACGCACAAAACAGCGGCATTAACGTAAGATCAAGAATCTGGCTTAAATTGGGGGGGAAACCTTGGAAACTCAAAGTTTAGGCTGAAAATGTGTCCTCAGTTCACCTTCAGCATGCCTCACTATTGCAAATTGTATAGTTTGGTTAAATCACTCAGGCTTACTTAAGTACGGCTGAGTCTGTCCACAGGACTTTCAGAAACATGAAGGAAAAAGAGGATTACTTTCACATTATCTAAATATTCATTGTTGCTTTATTTTGGTCCAGCACTTGAGGAGCCCTTGGACACCTTTATGAGAGATAGCAAAACTTTTTAAAGTACAGAAGACAGTTGGAGAAATTTTTCTTGAAAGACTGACTGTAAAATGTTTTTGGAGGAAAAGCAGCATTTCTTCTGCACTCTTATTAATAATAATACTGTAAAGTTATGGCTCACAGGTGTGAATCACAGAGAGAAGGACTGTGCTCTATTGGCATATCCTGTCTACAAACATTGGGGTAAATCCCATGGCTCTGTTCCACTGCTTTCATCTGGTGTCAGGTGGAGCCTTCCTTTGACACAATAGGCTCTTCTAACAAGTGCTACTGTTAAGACCAAACTAGATGAGACACCATCCCTGGGTTTGTCCTAGGACCAGGGCTTTTTTTCTGTGGGAACGCACCAGAATGGAGTTCCAGAACCTCTTTGACAAAATTGTTTTAAAAATGTTTACAAGTTCATGAGTTTTCCGTATACAGATTTAAAACTTCATTTCCCTCTTGAGAGTTCTGGCCAGGCCCGTAGCCTGCGTGGGGCCCTCGGGGCCCGGCCCTCCACGGGTTTAGC
>NW_015173125.1:653644-655087 GCF_001447785.1 Gekko japonicus | reverse complement strand
TGTGGTTTTGTGTTGCTTTTCTGAACTCGAGAGGATCGGCAAGAAAGGTCTGCCCCCTCCCTCGCTGCGAGGAGTTTCCCTTCCCTTGGTGGCTTTTGAAGGGCAGGTGAGGCGCCCAGGAAGGCACGCTCTCTCTCGCTCTCTGGTTCTCCCTTGAAGGCTGCCGAGTCCCTCCCTCCCTCCCGGCCAGACGTGCCGTGCCTGGCCTCTCACCGGCCACAAGTCCCGTTGCAGCCCAGGCGGAGGAAGAGCCTGGCTGGGGGGGGATAACTGAGATCTGGCGGGTCTGTGCCATCGCCTCTGCCGGGCGGCACCCTCCTCCTCCTCCTCTGGCTGGGGCTGGACTCCTTCCCTCCCGGCCTTTGGATTTCCACCCCCTCCTCAGCCCGGACTCGCTTGCTTTCTTGCGCCCCTCCCCCCCTCCAGTCCGGCTGGCCTTCTGCGGAGGTGAGGGTGGCGGGTGGTCAAGAAGGATGGCTCCAGAGCAAACTAATTTATGCGACAGCCAAATTGCTCTCTCACAACTTTAATGGCAGTAGCTCACAAAGTAGAAGTTTTGCTCACAAAACTCCACAGCTTAGAGGGAACATTGGTGGGTGGGCCCCCCGAGAAAAACATGGCCCCCCTGAGCAAAAAGTTGTTTGCTACGGGCCTGGTTCTGGCATCTCACTTAAAAAAAAAAAAAACCTGCCTGGGACCATGGTTCTATTTTGTAATCCTGGAACACCTTTTTAAGAGCACCATGGGGGTCCAATTCTGGTTAGGA
This sequence comes from Gekko japonicus, assembly GCF_001447785.1. Lineage (NCBI taxonomy): Eukaryota > Metazoa > Chordata > Lepidosauria > Squamata > Gekkonidae > Gekko > Gekko japonicus. The sequence continues at coordinate 654,321 of NW_015173125.1, read as the reverse complement.
CCACTCCAGCACAGGAGGATAAAGGGCTCCTGTCTTCCTCCACATCATTTTCCCAACCACAAATGGCTCAGTGGGACATGACAGCAAATAACGACCCTGTGGTTCCATTTTGGGCTGGAAAAAATGGCACCAAGAGGAAGGCAGACACCCCAGTTCTGATCACAGCACTCTTGAAAGATATTCTAGAACTCTACAAAAATGGAGGTTCAAACTCAGGGATGGCATCTCATCTAGTTCAGCCCTTAGAGAAACAGATCCATGGTATCAACCCATTAAACTGATTTAAGAGTCATTCCCTCTGCACTGGGAATACTCAGGAATTTATCGGGACGGGTGGTCTAAGAAATATATATATATAAAAGAAAGTCCCCTCACCGTAAAATTAACACCCAGGCCAAACTGCTAGACCTAGAGACACCAAATTCAGGGAGAGAACATAAGAACATAAGAGACGCCAATGTTGGATCAGGCCAAAGGCCCATCCAGTTCAACACTCTGTATCACACAGTGGCCAGAAATACCAGGTGCCATCAGGAGGTCCACCAGTGGGGCCAGGACATTAGAAGCCCTCCCACTGTTGACCCCCCCAAGCACCAAGAAGACAGAGCATCCCTTGCCCCAGAGCCCCTAGTTATACCTTGTGGCTAATAGCCACTGATAGACCTCTGCTCCATATG
>NW_015173125.1:653267-653459 GCF_001447785.1 Gekko japonicus | reverse complement strand
CTGCTCTATCCCATGCATAATCTTATAAACCTCGATCATGTCACCCCTCAGTCGTCGTTTCTCCAAGCTAAAGAGTCCGAAGCGCTTTAACCTTTCCTCATAGGGAAAGTGTTCCAACCCTTTTATCATTCGAGTTGCCCTTTTCTGCACTTTTTCCAAAGCGATAATATCCTTTTTAAGGTGTGGTGACCA
>NW_015173125.1:652941-653081 GCF_001447785.1 Gekko japonicus | reverse complement strand
CAGTCTCTGCCAGTTCAGACCCCATCAACGTGTATTTATATATAGGATTTTTGGCTCCAAAGGGCATGACCTTGCACTTGGCCACATGGAACCACATTTGCCATGTTGACGCCCACTTGCCCATCTTTGACAGATCCCTT
>NW_015173125.1:652641-652794 GCF_001447785.1 Gekko japonicus | reverse complement strand
GTACTCCACTGCTTACCACCCTCCACTGAGAAAATTGCCCATTTATACTCACTCTCTGTTTTCTATTAATTAGCCAGTTTTTGATCCATAAAAGGACTTGTCCTTTTATCCCATGATTTTTGAGCTTACTTAGGAGCCTTTGATGAGGAACTT
>NW_015173125.1:651848-651951 GCF_001447785.1 Gekko japonicus | reverse complement strand
CTGTTGCTAGCCCAGTCTCCCCAATGCCTTTAAATACAATCCCCCCCAACACCAGACAGGCCAGTGTCTGTCAAGTGTAGGAGCAGTGCCAGGGTATGAATGT
>NW_015173125.1:648187-651415 GCF_001447785.1 Gekko japonicus | reverse complement strand
ACCACCAATGTGGTCTAGAGAGAGGTCCTTCAGTAGAGAGAAAAAAAGTACATATGTCTCACTTCATTTCTTACACTACAGTCTTCTCTGTTAGAATTCCTACAACAAATGTCACATTTCAGATTTCACATCATCAGTATTATAACTGGATTTATGGAACTTAAATACTCTAGCGAAGCACAGGTAGCAGGCTAGTAACCAATAAAACAGTTGCCAGCACCTCATCAAATTGCAGATCCCAGCATTCTTTGAGTGAAATGACCATGATTAACCAAGTTATACATTTCTAAATCCATTTAAATTAATGGGCTTAGAAGGATACAAATCAAACTGTTTAAAGTGGTAGCGAAGCACAGGTAGCAGGCTAGTAACCAATAAAACAGTTGCCAGCACCTCATCAAATTGCAGCTCCCAGCATTCTTTGAGTGAAATGACCATGATTAACCAAGTTATACATTTCTAAATCCATTTAAATTAATGGGCTTAGAAGGATACAAATCAAACTGTTTAAAGTGTTACAACATTGTAGGGTAGATTTACCAACAGATGGTACTGTCTGCTCTGATCCTTATCACATGTTTGAGGGTGCGAGGAATGAGTCAAGTAGGGCTGAAATTAATATTCATTAAGTATTTTAAATTTGACAACATTTCTGGCATTGCCATATAAACGTTGAGGCATTTTGAATTCTGTATTTTCTGCATGACTTATTTTTACCTACAAAATTAAATGCAACTAATGAATTGTTCTCATCCTAGCCTGTAGGATTTCATATTTCAAGTCTGCTGGACTTGTCAACTATATAACTGATGTTAAAACCCTTTTGATTGTCTCATTGAATAGCTCTTATGACATCAACTGTGATGAGGTTTCAGCTTTCTAGATACTCTGTGCAAGTCAATCTGTCAGCTATGCCCAGTTGTCTGTATATATCTTCAGATCAATGGAATAAATCTTTTTACACTAGGCATTTCAGGGGGAAACTTTCTACATTAAACAATTAAAAGCCATTATCAAGCTCTGCTTCGCTTTTCAGTTGCTGAAATTAGATTGGTAAGTTAAATTGAAACAATTAAACATGATTTCAATAGGTTATATATAACTTCATTAGTATATTAAAATCTTGTGTTAAAAGCATACATCCCAGCTATGAGGAAACACCACAGATGAAATAGCAGAACAGTGCTGATTATTCCAGAAAGATGATGCAGTCTGGTATTTGAATCCTTGGTGGGCTCCACTGTTTGGAGGGAAATACAAAGCTTTCCTTAGGCAAAGAGACGTTTCCCAAGTGTCTGACCTCATTGTTCATGTAACAAAGCAAAGGGAAAGAGGATGGCCAAGACAGGTCTTTGATAGATAGGCCAAGATGAAAGCGGAAGACCTGAGGCGAGAGGAGCAGCTGCCTGAACTGGATGTCCTTGAGAGGAGGAAGGAGAGGCTTTCTGTCAAAACAGCCCACAGGACCTTCAGATGATGTTTGTGATTTCCTTTTCAATACATGCTGTCTAGTACACAACTGCAGGCATAACTGAGACAGAGTCTTCAAGCCATCTCCCAGATGGGTGCCCTCTGTTCCCTGTGAACACAGAACAAATTGAGGATGAGTCCAAGGATCCCTTTTTGATACCTGTCCCCGACAAATCATTGCCTCCATTCTGCTTTGGGGAGATGTTTGGGGATGCCTTTAAAGTTAATGTGAGTTTCTTGAGCTGCTGTTCTCAGGTTTCAGTTCCCTCCTCCCCACAGGTCTCTATAAGTAAAATCTCAGTGGTGGTAGAAGAGACGCATCTTGACTTTTAGAGCACATCCATGAGAGGAGCCAGATACATGAAAATGTACATGTCAGTGGCCTGCTTCCTTGCCGTCCACATGTAAATTGCACAAAGCAGCAAGGAAAGAGGATGAAACAGAAAAGAGTGACCGATCAATTATGGGGTTTCAACATTAGTATACTTGCTTTGACTGCACAGGCAAACTTTTGGCAATGCACCTGCTCAGAATATTGTCTCCTGAGGGCTGATGGGTAAAGAGTTTGTAGGGGGGTATAATGGCACTGGTGGAGCAGACCAGGTTGCATCCAATCCAATATTTCCTTTCCAAAAGCAGCAAGTTAGATGGCTTTTTTCCTTTTTCCAACTCTATTTCCTGTTGTAAGATGTGGGCTGCCTCTTTATCATGTTAAATAGGACAGAACGTTTTATTGCCACTTGCACTATTTTTAGTGGTTTGATTTAACCTTGATGCTGTTGAATCTCAGAATATTAAATCTGTATTTATTTAAACTGGGTCAAGATTAGACCATTCGCTTCTTTTGTTACTGCCAATGGCCTGCCTTGCTGTTTGGGGAAATTAGCTAGGCAGCAGGCAAGGCTAGAGGGGTAAAAGGAACCTGTACACCTTTTTATACCACAGTACAGTACAGTAGGAAGCCTCCAAATTTCAAGAAAGAAGAAGAAGAGAAGAAGAGATTGGATTTATACCCCGCCCTTCACTTGGAGTCTCAGAGCAGCTTACAAACTCCTTTCCCTTCCCCTCCCCACAACAGACACCCTGTGAGGTGGGTGGGGCTGAGAGAACTCTGACACAAACTGCTCTTTTTCAAGGACAGATGTGCCAGAGCTTGTGACTGACCCAAGGTCACATCAGCAGGTGCAAGTGGAGGAGTGGGGAATCAAACCCGGTTCTCCCAGATTAGAGTCCGCACACTTAACCACTACACCAAACTGGCTTAGCTTTTTATGAAATTAATTAAATAGCTTTTATTAAATTATTTCCCTAATTACAAGCACACTAAACATTCAAAAAGAGCAAGCAATACAGAACTAAGAAAGCAGAGGTGATCGATAGCGAGAACAGTAGATTTTCTAGACCAATAAGGAGTCCATGAAGGTGTGGTGCCAGGCGGAGCACAATCCAGGTGTGACCCATGGGGTCCCAGAGGGGCAGAGTCTAGCTGCACAATAGCCTTGATGGGTCTAGCCAGGTGCTGGATGGCTAGTTGAATGGGACTTGATGGCCACTAATGGTTTGGCCAAGGTAGATTGAATGGTTTCCCAGATTTACACAAAAGGTGGCAAATGGGTCCCCGATAGACACCAGGAAGGATCATTAATAATTTGAATGTTTGATAAGTTATCTCAGTATCCTGAGGGATGGAGCAAGAAGGACAGGTGTTGAGACAAAGGATTTTTCACATAGGTATAGGAATCACAAAAATGACTATGC
>NW_015173125.1:634917-648089 GCF_001447785.1 Gekko japonicus | reverse complement strand
GGGAACCATATGGTTTCCCCCCGAACGATATGGGCCACGCCCCCAACGTAAGCACGTAGCACGTCACTTCCTGTGACGTGCTGCCGGCGCACTTCGCACTCGCGCGCCCATGAAGAACTCCCGGACCCTGGCGAGGCTCCCCCGCTCCAAGGGGTGAGTCAATTTGGCAACCCTACTCTTCTGGGTGGAGTTGGAGGTTTGCTCTGAGGCCTGCCTTATGAAACCTGAAAATGGAGACCCTTTTCCCAGAGCTTTGGCTTGCTCTGTGGTGCAGGTTGAGAATGCTTTCTTTGGCCTGACTTTTGCGGGTATCCGGTTCATGTCAGGAGTGGGGTGCCCCTGCTGTTGGGGACACCCTATAGTAAGGCAGCGCCTCTGGCTAACACTTTGTTCTATTAACACCATACCCAAAATAAATAAATTCTGTTGCCCTACAAGAACTAGTAGGTCTTGGGAGGAATTAGCTGTCAGTTTCGTTAGGCAGAGATGCAGTCATAAAAAGAGACAAAGAGAGACTTGTCTCAAACTAGCCTGCTAGGATTGCCAGGTCCCCCCTGGCTACCAGCAGGGGATGGGGTGGGTAGGGTTGCCAGAACCAGGTTGGGAAACTCCTGAAGATTTAGGGATGGAGCCTGGGGAGGACAGGGACCTCAGTGGGGCACAATGCTGCAGAGTCTACCCTCCAAAGTATCCTTTTTCTCCAGGGGAACTGATATCTGTAGTATGGAGATGAGCTGTAATTTCAGAAGATCCCCAGCTCCCACCTGGAGGCTGGCATCCCTAATTCCAGCCTATAAGACTGAATCATATTTAATCAGACTGATGATTACTTGAGTGGGGGGCTTTTCAGACACACTTGACAGTCCCTGAACTTGGTTCCTACTGTTGCTATCACTGTTATATGCACAGAGGCCTTCCCATTACTGAGCCTTCATGATGCTTGTAAGTGCTAAAGGCCTAAGAGCCTTTATCCATAAAAAGCTCACATCAATAGCATGACCTTGTTAAGCCTGTTGCAGTTGATCTCAGACGGCTTCCACACAGAAGTTTAGCTCTTCCTTGCTTCCCAAACTGCAGATTTAGGGGGAGGCACCTTCCTCACAACAGTACCATGCCATCATCCATCATTCAGGTATTTCTCTGCCTCACTGTATGTTTTTTTTCTCCTCTTCTTAATGCTGCTTTGTTGCAACCTTTCTGGAAAGATCATACTCAAAGTAGGTTTGCTCCCCATTTAGAAATTGCTTGGGAATCCCATACAGCTAATTTATATGGGGCTTAGTCCCATGTCAGTGGGATTACTATTAAGACTTGAACACACAAAACTGGAGAAGTTCAAAGGTCAACAAATCAAAGCTCTGGTTCAGCATTTCAGCAGGCAACCATCCACAGATCTACTTACACAGACAAGACCATGATGTCACAAGAAGAGTTACAGCTATAAAATTGGCTGTACGTTTTACACAACCTTCATCTTGTGGTGCCTCTCTCAGACCTGTACACCTGGCAACAGTGATAATGGGCTTTTTCTGTGGCAAACCTCCTCCTTTGGAATAGTTTACCAGACAACAGCGCCTTCTGGACAGATTCAATGCACGGCCAGAGTCAAAGTAGAGTTAAATCATGTTTTATTAAATTCCATATGCATTCAGAATAATTCTTACTCACATCTTTGTAATCTAACTCAGTTCACTGGCTCATGGTGAAAAGGATTGCGCGTCCCACCTCCTTGCCGTTTTAAGAGAACAAAGGCCACAGGAAGAGAGCTGTCAAACTCAAATCCTCGTGCCTTGTGTGCCGGATGCTGTGGGATGTCTAACTGAAGACTTCAATTCCCAGGAACTACTGCTCTTAAAGATATATGGCAGTTCTGCTTAACTACAGTTTAAACGCTGGCTGGGGCAGCACAATATGCATTCAAGAAGGCTTGTAAAATAGGCTTATTTCAAATGACATTGGGTGGGAGGTAATATGATTTGTGAGTCTAAGGAGATATGACAGGATATAAACAATTTTAAAATTCTTTTTTTTAAAAAAAATAATACACAATAGGAAGGTGCCCAGCAGGCAGGAAGCCAAGTGAAGTAACACACAATTCCATATTAATAAAATAAAAAGACATTCAAATATCCATATAAACATAAACGCTACAGCACAGGTGCACTAGATCTTTTGCACTGAATTGAGATGAGGACTGAAAGAGCTTCACTTCACAAAAAAGTGTTTGCTATCCAATCCTTTAGATTACTTCTTTACACAGAGAGTGATTAAAATGCTGAATTCACTGTCAGAAGATGTAATCCTATATATATAATTGCCATAGACTCTACCCTCCAAACCAGCCATTTCCTCCTGGGGAACCATTGTTGCCAATCTCCAGGAAAGGGCTGGAGATCTCTCAGAATTACAACTGCTCTTCAGATGGCAGAGATCAGTTCCCCTGGAGAAATTGGTAAGCTTTGAGTCATTATACCCTGCTGAGATCACCACAGCAAATTGACGCTGAGTGCCCAAGGCCAGGGCACCTGCCCAGAGTCTCTTTCTAGAGTTTGTTGTATTTAGTTCTACAACAGGCCTTATTCCAAGTGATGATATAAAGTTTCCCCCAGCTTTCCTTTTTCTTTCTCTTGGCGGAGCAGTCCCTTTTCTCATTTGTTTTGCTGTCTGTCCCACCCAGTTGTTTAAATGTATATAGATACAAGCTGACCCAGCCTAAGGATCTGAGGAATCAACAAAAATCCATCATTTGTATATGTACTAGCTTGCAGGCTCTGAATACCAAGTTTCAGAAGTCAGGCTAGGCAAAGTTGTTCAGGCCAAGGTCAGGCTTCCAAGAATTAGGCAAGGCAGGGTCAGGGGCTTAACATCTATCATATGCATTGCATCCATGCCTAACAGCCTCTCTTGCAGGCCTGGTGCTACCATTAGGCCAAGTTAGGCAGCTGCCTTAGGGCGCAGACGTCAGAGGACACAGAACTGACAATCATCAGCATTAGCTGTGAAGCCTACAAAGAGATTCTTGCCTCCTCCTCGGCTCCTCAGTAAGTGGCTGGCTCTCGGGAGCACCAGCAGCAGCAGCAGCCTGGGCATCTGTGAGGGAGGAGGAGAGCACCGGGGAAAGAGCAGGAAGGGATTGGATTCCACGGCTGCGGCCTCCGCCCTACAAGGAGCCCCTGGTGCCGCCTACAGGGAGGGAGGGAGGGAGAGCCGTCCGGGACCCTCCCTCCCTCCCCTTCTTGGTAGGTTCATTGCCAATGGCAGTGAATAGACTGCAACTGTGACAGACACGCAGTCTCCTTTCCTGCCTCCCGATTCTTTCTGGGGCATGCTGTTCTGCTGGTGGAGAAAACAAGCCTGCATCCAGGTGGGCAGTGAAGGGGTGGGGGGAGTGTGAGGGGCCTTCTTCCCCCTCCTGGACGATGTGCAGTTCTTTCCCGTTGCAGTAGTCCACCCAGTCCAAGCTGGGGGAGCTCTGCCACCTCTCCGTTCTCAAGGAGGGCATGGGAGGAGCAGCAGAAGCCAGCCAGGACCTCTCTCTCTCTCTCGGCACCTCTGTACCCTGCCCCGATGCCGGTCTTCTCCTGCCCGGCGGCTCCTCTTCATGTGGGGCTGGTGGGAGGTCTCCTTCCCTTCGCCTGGGTGCTCTCTTGATGCTCCCCTAAGGGCTGCGGTCTGATTCACAAATAATAAACTCATAGAGTGGATCTAAGTCTTCAGGAGCTGAGTTTCCTAGGAGGAAGGTACTGGACCAGCCCCCACAGGGGGGAAAAGCTTTAAAATGCAATGATGACTGACAACACCAGATAATGTTCCTGCTAGTGAAGTAGGGATTTTTATGTAGTTACTTGTGTTCCCCGCTTCCCCTACAGATTACAGAATACTTAAAATAGTCTGTTTTAATATGATTATGTTACTGTATGTAAGCTTTTGAGCTACCCAGAACTCTCCCATCAGAGAGCTGAAATGAGGCAGGAAAAAGATCCTTCTGAGGGGAAGTTCTTTGCAGCTTAAGAAATTGCATGTTCTTACATCAAGAGAGGTTGGTCAATGAAAATGAAGCACTTTACCAATTTATCTATTTTGGATAAGTCTCAAGGGAGCAAAGAGTCCATCATGAGAGATAGATTTGTAGTGTAGCAAGATCTGTAGCTTTCCCATTCATATTTGCAATGGTTTTTTTAAAAAAAATATGGCCAGAAATGGTTTAATGCATACCTATTTAGTAAAATACACTTGGTCATTTTGTGAAGCCCCATGCCTAAGGGTCATGTTTGCAGCCAGCTGCTCAGAAGTAATCCTGCAACTAATCATCTTCAGCATCAGCAAGAAGCTCTGTCTGCAGCGCTCTAAGGGTATAGGAGATACTGGTGGGCTGGGAACAGCTAACTGAGGTTCACTGGCTGAATCAGGGCTGGAGGGTGTGGCTCAACACCAGCTGTTGTCTGTGAATCCTGACAAGCCTGGTCTTTTGCTGGTCAACTTCTGTTAATTCAAGGCTGGCTACATAGGGCTTCTCTTCTCCTGAGGAGTCCTCACTATCGCTAAGCCCTGGCTGACCCACAACAGTATATGTCTGACAGCACATGAGAGGCTGATGTTAATTCAAAACAAACAAAACTACTTTATGTCACTTCTATGGGGAAACGGTCAGGTAGGTATCAGGTTTGAAACTTGATAGGTGAACAGGTGATCCAGCAGGGCTCTTCTTATGTTCTTAGATTGGTGTTTCATAGGTACAATTCAGACATACATATCTTGGACCTCTTAATTGGTCAATAGTATAAATATCAGATTGTATCCATTGACTCCATGGATGCCAAAGCTTTGTTCTATAGGAAGATGCTTGGTGCTTGCAGAAAGCTCTTATACTGGAGAACAGCACTTTGGATACAATCCACTGTTTTTAAATCTGATGTGAAACTTCTACTATGTTGGTTGATTTGTGATTTCCAAGCTGAGTAAATTTAGAATCCAGTGTCACCTTTAAGACCAACAAACGTTTATTCAAGGAACGAGCTTTTGTGTGCATGCACACTTTTTCAAATACATTAGAATGGAAGGTGAAGGTTCAAACTTATAGACAAAGGCTGAATAGCAAATTAACATGTAACGTCATGAAGATGTTTTAAGATATGTGAAGACAAAACTAAATAACAAGCTAAGGTTATAAGGTCAACAGTTGGTTTGATTTAATTAAAGGGGGGACAGCCAACATGGCTGACCACCTGGAACAAATCCAAGTCATCATTAAATGTTGCAACCACCAGCTGACAAACATGCATGAGCAATAAGAGTACAGTTGATAGGTTTTGGGGGAGAGCATAATTCAGCTCAGGGTACTTCTGTGACACCTGGCAGTGTCAATGAGAATTGTGTGGAGAACTGAAATACACCTGCAAGGAAAAACTGGCCTCTACTACCAGCGGGACATACGTCGGTCCCTGCCACACGGCAGGGAAAAGAACGGTCGAACTGTGGCTAATCTGAGCCGCATCACAGTTGAGATGCCGTGGCGGGATCTCACGGATCCCCCGTGCCACGGCGCCGTCGCTCCCCGGCACGATCAGATGCCGGGGAGAATGCGACGGTGGAAAGGGGAGCCTGGCGAACTGCGCGTGTTCACACATGCGCAGTTCGGCCAGGAGCCGGGGATGCGCCGGCGCAAGGACGCGCTGGCGATCCCACGGCCGCACTTGCCGCGGCCCAATCGAAAGAACCACCAAGGTAGGTGGTTGTTTTTTGGTGCACTGTATGGGCGGGATGGGACGGATCGGAGACGGTAGCACGACGTTCCCCAGATGTTGCTGTGGGATCGCGCCCATTTGCTCCGGCCCAGATCCGTCCTTCTCCCGGCCCAAATGGCTCATATGAACAGGGCCATAGTTGCCCATAAGTCACTTGATTTTAAATCATTTGAATGTATGTAAATTTAAAATTGTTCAGTATTGGGAAAAATTGCCGGCAAGGAAAAAAAAAAGCTATGCGATTAGATCTGTTAGCACCCCACCCCCATGACAGCTCCACGTCACACAGAAAAAATGTGACTGCATATAAATGTGATTTTGGCATTGGAAGTTCCATGATTTAGTAGAACTGCAGCAGGCTGCTCCTGACAGCCGTGGGTGAGCCCAGTCTTCGTTAGCAACGCGTTTGATCATGCAGTGAAAGAGTCACTTGCTCCTCATTTCCGACACAATACGTTAAGCTTGTGCAGTCTGCAGGGAGTGCAATGACTACACTTGTTTTGTTTGGCAATGATGATTCAGAAAGCGGGACTGAGGTGGCTTTACTGACTTAGGCAAATGGTTCAGTTTTGTCACTGTCTGTCTTTATCTTGTTTTTTTAGACTAATGGGTTCTGTCAGATACAAAACAACTTGGATGGGAAATTAACATAACACTGGTTACATTTCTTTTTCTCCGATGCAACATGTTCCTTCTGCTGTTTGATGCAGATGCTAGGCCATTTTTGGCTCTTCTGTAGAATGAGGCAGCCACTTTTCAAATGCTGTTTGCCAAAAACTCTGTGTACATAGTAAGGGAGTTATTTTTAAAAGGCTAGCCAGAATCCCCACTCTGCATGCACACACGCACACACACACTCCTATATATGACAACCCTATATATGAGGGAGATAAGGGAGGATGGTTCTGCCTTGAGAAAGGGGTTGGACTTCTTCTGATACTCCATTGGAGTGCTGCCGGTCAGTCTACTAGAACATATTTCCAGCACGTCTCCGCAAAAGGACCCTGGGGATTCTCCCATCAGTGTCTTGGTACTGCCTTTTCCTTGCAATGTTTTGCAAAGGAAATTTCCTTTGGAACAAGATAAACCCAGACAGCCCAACATTGATCAGGAACTAAACCAAACACTACAGAATAGGATTTTAAGATCTTAACTGTTAACTGTAACTTCTTGTTAACTGTTGTTGTTTTTTAAGTTTCTTGTAGCATTGGCATTTCTTGGGGTTTTACAGTTATTTTGTATGCTGCCTTTAGAACTTTATAGCTAAAAGGCTAGTTTAGAAATACCTTAAAGAAGCAAAAAAAAAAAATTCCCCAAGCAAGTTACTAGACAATCTCACCTTGGAGAAACTGCTTCCTAATCCCAAATCCTGTGAATTAGCTGCTGAGTAAAACATTCAGGAGCTGCGGTGGCTCAAGTGGTTAAGACGCTGAACTGCAGGCTGTGGAAGGTCAGTAGTTCAGCAGTTCGAGACCCGGGTGCCGCATGATGGAGTGAGCTCCCATCTCTAGTTCCAGCTCCTGCCAACCTAGCAGTTCGAAAGCAAGAAATTGCAAGTAGATAAATAGGTACCACTTAGGTGGGAAGGTAACAGCGTTCCGTGCACCTTGGCGTTTAGTCATGCCGGCCACATGACCACGGAAACGTCTTCAGACAGCGCTGGCTCTTCGGCTTTGAAACAGAGATGAGCACCGCAACCCTAGAGTCGGATTCGACTGGCTTTCGAGCAAGGGAACCTTTACCTTTACCTTAAAACATTCCCAGGAATTATGATATAGTACAAGTTCACAGCTATCCCTCTGGGAGCAGTTTCCACTCCCTTACTATGGCACTAACCCTGATTTAGCATGGTCAGTATCTATGTAGATGTACAAACGTAGAGGAGGAGAAAATCCCTGCTGGGGAAGGCGAAACAAGTTGCTTATTCTGTTGGGAAGAGCTGTGGCTCACTGATAAACTCATGCTTTGCAATTGCAAGCTGAAGGGCCCCGATTCATGCCTGTCCCTCTCCAGCTAAACTATCTCTAATAGCAGTTATTAAAAAACACCTTTCTCTGTCTGGGAACCTGTCCTGAGAATCCCACCAGTAAGAACAGACAATACTGCAGAAGAGGGACCAATAACGTGGCTTAATATAAGGCAGCTTCTCTGGTAAAAGAGATTACCACCTGTTTTCTTTGCCAAGGGCCTTGTGCAGCTATGTTCCCATTTTCATGGAGTTGCAGAATGTTTAAGAAGGTTCATCTTCTGATTTCCACATGTAGCTGCTCCCTTTAATTATATGTGTCAGTGCAAGCAGTTTTGGGGGCTGCTTTTAACCTTTATCTTGTACATGCAGATGTATCCATCTTTTAATATATTAAAAAAACTACCTTAAAATGTTTTTGAAACATTTCCAGAAGCTTTGGGCAGGAGCCTGGAGGAAGTGTGTTTCTTATTAGTACCTGGTGGGTACTCACCACATTCATACCAAAATGTCCCTGTTCATTGCAGCAGAGCTGGCCGTCCTTCTGGGATAGTGGTGTCTGGCTTTTCCAGGGTGCAGTTTGAACCCCAAGAGAAACCTGCAACCCCAGTTTGACTCCAGTCAACAGCAGGACATACAAAAAAATTTCATGAAGCACATAGTGACCACAGGTTTTTTGTCATCTTCTGGGCATGGAACAGAGGCCACTGGGGGTGCAGGGGGGAGGTATTTGTGAATTTCCTGCATTGTGCAGGGGGTTGGACTAAATGACCCCGGAGGTCCTTTCTGACTTTATGAGCCTATGATTCTGTACAATACAACCTCAAACTCTGCTGTTTTTAGTACCAATGAGAGATAAGATCATATAAAATGTGTCCACATTATTAATACTTAAATGGCTGTTCATAAAATTGATATGTCTCATTTGGAACATGGCCGTTAAATGCAGGTCAAAAAATCCACATAGTAGGACTCTGTACAGAGAAGGGATTTCCCCCCCCACCTCCAAATCCTAGATGAAGAGAAGAAAATTCCACATTTGCAGAAAATATCTGAATACCCACCCACTCTCAACAAAGAAGCAACTCCAAGGAAAAGACACGGACTGAGATCTTGCAAGATCACAGTTGGCATTCTGAGTCAGATTTACCAAAAATCAGGAAAAAATTAAATGTGAGGGGAGAAAATAGTTGGAGGAGGAGAAAGGAATGGCTGGAGTGCTGGAGGGGAAGGAAGAGGAGAAGACAAAGACAACAAGGAGTGGGAGAAGGTGGGCCACGGCAACAGTTATAGACATCAATCAGTGAGTTGGAGGAGGGTTGAAGCAGAAAGCATGGGAGATACACTTTCTGCTTCAAGTCTCCTGTCACCACTGCTCACCTGCTAATGGTTTGTGCACATATGTGTGAGAGGAGCTTCCCATTCATACCTGCGTCCATCAGCTGACAGGAGGCAGAGAAAGTGGCCATGGCGGAGTGGTGGGAAAGAAAAGAGCAGCAGAAGGGAGACGTTCAGGGCAGGGGTAGAGGGGATTTCCACCCCACTCCCCCCACAATTACTGTGGGTTCCTCACATGACATTTTCTCATGATGAGGTTGAAAATGTGTATCTTCTAGAACTTAAACTGTGTCAACATCCCCATCTAGGCTGTTCATAAAATTGATATGTCTCATTTGGAACATGGCCGTTAAATGCAGGTCAAAAAATCCACATAGTAGGACTCTGTACAGAGAAGGGATTTCCCCCCCCACCTCCAAATCCTAGATGAAGAGAAGAAAATTCCACATTTGCAGAAAATATCTGAATACCCACCCACTCTCAACAAAGAAGCAACTCCAAGGAAAAGACACGGACTGAGATCTTGCAAGATCACAGTTGGCATTTTGAGTCAGATTTACCAAAAATCAGGAAAAAATTAAATGTGAGGGGAGAAAATAGTTGGAGGAGGAGAAAGGAATGGCTGGAGTGCTGGGGGGGAAGGAAGAGGAGAAGACAAAGACAACAAGGAGTGGGAGAAGGTGGGCCACGGCAACAGCTATAGACATCAATCAGTGAGTTGGAGGAGGGTTGAAGCAGAAAGCATGGGAGATACACTTTCTGCTTCAAGTCTCCTGTCACCACTGCTCACCTGCTAATGGTTTGTGCACATATGTGTGAGAGGAGCTTCCCATTCATACCTGCGTCCATCAGCTGACAGGAGGCAGAGAAAGTGACCATGGCGGAGTGGTGGGAAAGAAAAGAGCAGCAGAAGGGAGACGTTCAGGGCAGGGGTAGAGGGGATTTCCACCCCACTCCCCCCACAATTACTCTGGGTTCCTCATGATGAGGTTGAAAATGTGTATCTTCTAGAACTTAAACTGTGTCAACATCCCCATAGTGAAATACTTCAGGAAAATCTTTGTCATCCTTCTAGGCTGGTTTTCTCATAAACAGAAGCAACATAAATTCTGTGCGGTATCTTACCAATTTGCCTGATAACATTCCTTCTCACAGACAATAGCCACACTTTCTATATGTAACTTTGATGGGAGCTTCAAGAGGCATTCTGATCAATAGGAACCATTATCGCAATTTGTTATTTGGCTTTTGCCCTTTGGGGAACTAGAAGGAAATCATCAGTTCATTTTCATGGGCTACTAAACAGGCCACAGAGGGTAATAGCTACAGTCATTCTTAAGAGGTATTTGATTTATACTAGAGTCATGCAAGGAGGCAAGGTTTCCATGGGACTGTTTGTGTGTTGAGGCTGCAGTGAGTCTAGCAATTCTGAACAAGAAACTTGTCCAAATCATCTGGTCTCTGATTTGGTGAAAAGTTTATGGTCTAAATCATTCTTGTATCAAGCAGGAATATATGCCCAGATCTGCCTGGGTTGAGTCATAAGGATACTGAAGGGAGGCTACAAACCAATGCTGCTGGCTGGCTCAGTCAGAGCAGGCTCCAGCAGTGATAAGCCTGTGTGCCATTTATTTCCCCCGCTGTCTGCCTGCTCTCTCCCTGGAATGAGGCTTGTAGCTCAGATAAGAGCAAGATGGCCAAGGCTATTCTACTTCATGCCTATGGGGGGAGATGGGGGGCTGTGAGGGAAATAAAGGGTGCTCAGGCTTCCCACTGCTGAAGACTGCTCTGAGCCAGCCAGCCAGCAGTATTTTGAAGCCTCTCTTCACAAGAAAGCTGTGCACCCTCTACTTCTCTCTCTCTCTCTCCTCAGGATGAGGCACAGCAGTTTGGATATGAGAGTAAGATTACCAAGGTGCCCAGAGGAGAGAAAGGTGGCTATGGAGAAAGGGGAGTAAAAGCACCACCAGTGCTCTTTTCTTAGGTAGCTCCAAAGGCAGTTGTGGTTCATTTACTCCCTCCTCTCTGTGACCAGCTTGCTCTCCTCCTGACAGCTGCCCAGGTGCTGGGATGTGAGCACAGATGCTGTGGAGAAGGGTACGGGGTTCTTGGCGAGCATGGGCCCTCTTCTTTCATCCCTAGCATGAAACTTGCCACTTACTTCAGTCCCTACATCAGCAGATGACTCAAGGTGGGAACTACCTGCCAAAGGGCCCACTGCGTAATGGGCTTGCCCACTTTCCTGAAACATGGAGTTGATTAAACATTGGGGGATTGTGCTCAGAATAGCCACCAATGACATGTCAAAGAGATAGAGTGACACTACAGGCATATTGTCATCTACGGGGCTAAAACTCATAGCTTACTTTTTCGTCACATTAAATTTAAGAACTATTCTCTAAATCATAAATTATGCTGTTTTCTGAGGTAACTACATCAGCAAATTGCATAACAAGCATGTGTGTGCTTTAAGTATATTTTGCTTACATGGATCAAATATGTTTTGGTACAGATACATACCTCTGAATACCAGATCCTGGGCCAAGCAGCAAGAAAGGGCCATTATTTTGGAGGCCTGATGAGAGCATCTGGACAACTGAAGTGTTGTTGGAAACAGAATGCAGACTAGAAAGATCTTAGTCTGATCCAGTATGGCAACTCATAGGAAGAATGAGTAAGAAAAGGGGGAGCTACGAGAATAAGTGAGGGAGCCAAGTGACAGAACGGTCTAGTGTTCAAACTTCAGGTAGAGAGACCCGCTTTCAAATCCCCATCCTTCCATGAAGCACCTTGGGAGAATTTGGGTCTGTCACCCCAGGACAGCATCTGAAGAGCTCCAAAATAAGGAATACATTGTGAGAATATAAGAAAATGATATCTTACATGTGAGCCTGGGCAAAGGGGAAATAACTTCTTGTTGAGGTTATAAGGGGGGGGTTAGACTGGTTTTTAATGTTTTTATATATGTTTTAACATTTGTTGTTTCAAATTGTTTTAATATTGCTATTACCCACCATGAGAATATAGTTTAAAAATAAATAAATAAAGCGTGTCAGAACATTACTAGTATTCTACTTTTTAATTTAATCTTTTAAATTTAAATATAAACAGGGTATACAGATTTTAAATATCATATGATAAGGAAACAGAACAAGGCTAATACAGAAACATATTGAGTCATTCGTAATAACTTCAAGTCTTTCAATCTATATACAAGTTAAAATCTTTTATCTTATATATACAACCTCTGCAAATAATTAAGAACAGCTAATCTTTTGAAAATCAATCCTAGGGAGAGATTTCTCGCTAAATTATCTCAGTGAGACAAGAGAACTATAAGGCCTTCAAAGTTTTGTTAGATAGCTGGAATTTTAAACAGATGTTTAGCAACGGGACTTCTGGTGGAGATGTAATGGCAGGCTGATGTCTTCACAGGGAGTGAACATACAATGCAGCTAATTACCAACTAGGAGAGCTCTCTAGTTGGTAAATTCTCCCTAGATTAAAGGAGATCAAAGAGATAAACCACGTATATCTCTTTAGGTTGCTCTTTGGGTGTTTTCTGCTGAGCAGCAGCTTTACAGACACCTTCCAATTTAGAGTTGAGATCTTGGAATTTACAGTCTTGTTCCCAGCTGTATATGGAATCCTGATAAGGACTAAAGCCTGACCTCCTCTGCTTCTTAAGATTTATGGACATAATTATCTACAGATAAAGAGAGATTTTCTTGAAGACAAAAGAGACAACCCCTGCATTGAAAGTGGATTGACAGTGTGTTATTTAGTGTTCACAGGCAGTTGCAAACTGTAGTAGAAATAATAAGAGCATGGATAATTGGACAACTCATGTTTCTCAAGGAAAGGCAATGGGTGTTAGCCCAAGTAATGCTGGAAGGAGAGAGAAGGACATTGCAAGTCGTTTTGGGTCCCCACTGGGCAGAAAGAAGAGCATTTACATCTAAACAAAATAAATAAAGGAAATAAAATAAAAATCACCGAAGTCTGATGTTCCCAATACCCATCTTGACCATACAAAAGCCATCAAGATGTCCATGAAGATCAATAGGGGCACACATGTCCTGATTCCTTCCCAGCAAACTTTGTCAGCCATTTATGGTGTTCAA
>NW_015173125.1:562024-634626 GCF_001447785.1 Gekko japonicus | reverse complement strand
GGGGTGTGGCCCAATATGCTAATGAGTTTCTGCTATTGGGTGTGGTCTATTATGCTAATGAGTTCCTGCTGGAAAAAACCATTTCCAAATAAGAAAAAAACAAACCCTGAATCTTTTTTTTACTTGCTTCAGCTTCCCACCACGTGCTTGTGCAGTACAATAGATGACCTATGGATCTAAATATTATTTTCAGACTCTTTTCTACACTAGAGTAACCTACAAAAAAGTCACATTGTTTCCTGATAAAGAAAAAACAAACATGATAAGTACCAGGAACTGGTCTGGAAGTTTCTGGGGGCCCAGTTCCTGAAAGCTTAAAAAAACCATCCCTCGCATGGCCATCTGGAGCCTTGTCTCCCTTGGGGTTGTCTCTCCGGAATTTAATAATAATTTTAAAAACACTTCTGCAATCATACCTGATTCTAGAACTTTTAGACAAATGGAAAATGTCTGTAATTCCTCAGGAAATTAGATCCCGTAGCAGAGGAAGAAACAAAAGAGCCATAAAATCCTTGAGTTCTAGGTGAAGATGACCGTCTGATAGGATTTTATAAACTTTTTAAAAAAATTCCCTCCTAGTTTCTATATTGCTGAACTACTTTTACAGGAGAGGGAAAGTGCTCTTTCCTTTTATTCCCTTAGAAGATCCTTGATTAACAAACCTTGAGCAGCAGAAGATTCTCATTCCTCATTTTTGGATGCAAGGGCTAAAAGGACTGAAATGAATTTTGCTATTGCCAGAATGATCTTAGGATCCTTATCACTGTCAGCAGTGAGTAGTTGTCTTCCTCTCCTTTGTCTTACACAAACCATTTGGGGCTGTCTGCTGAATCACCCCAGGTCTGTATTTTTCACCCATTTTTATGCTAGAATCCCACTGAGCTTCACAGGATTTACTCCCAGAGGAAGCTAACAGTAGTGTTGCATTTTTACAGAAGAGCCTAAAAACTCGTTTTACCACTCTCTTATAGTCAGGAGGCAAGACCCTGCCTGGACTGGAGGATAGGCAGACGTATATTCTTATCTGCTGATTCTTAACAAATTGGCAAAGGCGATCAGGATTTTGTAATCCAAAAAAGTAACTCTTTGCAAAGCTGTGCATACGTAAATCAGCTGATAGCAATTGTGTGCACAACTATATCCTGAACCAGGAACAGCAAACTTCTGTATTCTTGTGGATCACCCTGTTTTGCCTGCAGTGAGCCTAGGGGGGCAGAATCAGTCATTCATGGATAGTCAAATTCTTAATAAAGTTGGTAAAGTCTAGCAGTATAATCTTATGGAGGACATGGACTCAAATATGCACATGTTCCATAGGGTTTTATGGATCCCTGCTCCTGTCCCTTTAAAAGTAGCTTGTTCTGCAGGCCTTGGCAGCTGATTATGCTTCCTTCTGTGCCATAAAAAGCTTCTTCTGCTGATGTTAAAATGTGCAGTTCCAGCTGGAAACTAGTACTACCCCATGAATATGTCCTACAGGTTTTTTTTTCTCTTTCACCACTTTGACATCTGTACAATCTTCCTGGATTCTTCTCCTCACCTTGACACAGAGAGTACTCCATCTTTCTGTGCTATACCTCCGAGGATGCCAGTCATAGCTGCTGGCGAAACGTAAGGTACTACAATGCCAAGACCACGGCCATACATCCCAGAAAATCTACAACAACTAACTTCCTGGAACTATTTCCATTGCATCATTGATAGGTTGAACCATGAAACCAATAAAAATCCCACACTGTTCTAAAGGTTATATGAAAGTGGAATACCAGCCAACCAGATTTCCAAAGGAAGATTTCCATTTGCAAAACTCTATTGCAAGGGAGCTGTGGTTCACAAGCCACGTGAGACACCTGGAGTTTCAATGAGAACCTGCATTGTGAAATCCCTTCTCACAAATGCTAAAAGTGCAGCATCTGGAAAGAAATGATGCATTTTCAGAGTAAGCATAATAAAAACATTTCACCCCTTCAGAAACAGCTCTACTTTTTCAGTAGTTTCACATGCAGGGGGAAACAACATATAAAATAGCACCAAGTCTCCTTGTTTAATTGGATCTTAGACATTGCATGGGAAACATTTGTAACAGCTGAAACTAAACAGAGCTCTTGGGAGTTTTTACAGTAAAAGACCAGACTAGTGGACATGTAGACTGTTTTCTAGATAAGATTCAGGAGGTGTGTCCTTTCCTCAAGATACGAACAAGCCTTACCCTTGGGACAACTGCCAGTTTGGGTTTTTGTTCTGAATACAGACTGTATATTCCTGTGCCTTGACTATGGAAATACAGATGCTATGGTCACAATGCTGTTAAAACTAAGAAGAAGAAGAAGAAGAAGAAAAGGAAGAAGAAGGAAGAAGAAGAAGAAGAAGAATTTATACCTTCACTTGGAGTCTCAGAGCAGCTTACAAACTCCTTTCCCTTCCCCTACCCACAATAGACACCCTGTGAGGTAGGTGATGAGAGAGCTCTGACAGAAACTGCTCTTTTCAAGAACAGCTCTGACAGAACTATGGCTTGCCCAAGGTCATCCAGCAGCTGCAAGTGGAGGAGTGGGGAATCAAACCCGGTTCTCCCGGATTAGCATTTAACCACTACACCAAAACAGTACTTTAACAATACCTGTAGTCTATTGCAGTGGTTACTACATGTATCACCTGGCTTTAACTGTGACATGTTCTACCTTTGTAATCCACTTTCTTCATTATGGTATACCATGCCTTAGACTGTTTTTATTAGTACCTATAGACTATTAGCAACATGAGGCCCCCATCAGCAGATACTTAAATCCATGGATCAGGGCCACACGGACGCTAAACAGATATTTCTGCAAACTTGGGGGACTCCCTAGGTTTTCAGAAAAGTCTGAACATTTCAACAAAAATACACCGGGGGGGGGGGACTTAAATTCCCCCCAGTAAGTATCAATCTCTGTGTGAGCACAGATAATACACTTATCTCCAACAGTTGGTGGTGGCAGTGCCGGGGAGCCACACTGGGTCCTGGCTGCACAACCCAGGGCTCTGCGCTGGACCTGGTGACAGCAGCCGCACAGCCCAGGATTTGTGCTGGGCCCAGTGGCAGCCACACTGGATGTGCTTCTACTGCAGCCCAGGAGTCATGCTGGCATGTTGCTGGCAGCCTGGAAGTCATGCTGGGCCTGCTGGTGGCAGAGACACAGGCCAGGGAGTCACACTGGGTTTGGGCCCAGCAAGAAAGTTGGGGGGAGGGAATCCTCCCATGAGTATTGCAGGCCTACACTTGTCTATATACTAACAGTGAAATCATCCAAATCTGAGGATATTTAAATCCATTAAGTGGAGCTGTGAACAGGCAAGACGGAACTTTCTACAAACCTTAAAAGGGCCCCAGGTTTGCAGAAAAATGTGAAATTGGGGGGGAAATCATTGCAGGGTTTAAAAACCCAAAAATGATAAAAGGAGTGCCTGTAACTTTAAGCAACAGATTTCCTCAGTGTCTGTTGCTAAGCAACCATAGTATTCCAGGCTGGGTTTCTGTGAATAAAAATGCAGGGGAAGAGGGGAGGGTCCTTTCCAGGACTATTTATGGCCTTTGAAGGAGGACTCATTGGAGCCAGGCCTGAGCTAGTGTTGCCAGCACCAGGTTGGGAAATTCTTGGAGATTTTGGGGTGGAGTCTAAGGAGTCTAAGGTTGGGTTTAGGGAGGGGCCTCAGTCAGATATTCTGCCATAGAGTCTACTCTCCATTTTCTCCAGGGGGACAGCTCGGTGTAGTCTGGAGATCAGTTATAATTCCGAGGATCTCCAGATTCTACCTGGAGGCTGGAAAATCTAGTCCTGGCAGCAACCACTGGGTAACCTGATACCACCCTATGTGCATGATTCAACTAGGCCTAGCTGCTTGTAGGGTTCCCAGTCCCCAAGTCCCAGCAGGGGTTCCCCCAGTTTTGGGGGCTGATTCGCCAGCCTGCTGGAATCTCCAAACAGGGACGTCACCTCACGATGTCCGTGACTCAGTGACATCACCCAGAAGGGACATCATCGTGTCGCTGATGTTGGGGGTGACGCTCTAGTTTTTAGACAAACTCTCTGGTTTTGAAGGCAGAAACCCATAGAGTTTTGTCCAAAAACTAGAGCGTCCCCCCAATGTCAGTGAAGTGATGACATCACTTTCGGGTGATGTCATCGCACCGCACGCATGGCAGAAGGAAACGGGAGCCCCCCACCAGCTGCCAGGCAGGACCTAGTAAGCCTAGCTGCCTGCTCCTATTCAACTTACAACAATTTAAGGAAACGGATGAATAGTGTAGACCATATATGAAATTTAACATCAAATAGCGCTCCAAAATATTCCAATTCTTCAACAATTCTTGTTAGTTAATGTTCTTATTTAAATCTACTATTCAAAACAATTGGTACACAGACAAGTTAAGAACTTAAAGGAAACTTAACATTCCCAGAATAAACCTCACTGTTCCAAAGTTGGGAAAAGGCTTCTCAATTCCAAACTGGAAAAACACTAATGTCCATAAAGGACGTAAATCCAGTCCTTAAGACTTGTGGCAGACACTAAACGATAGGCTGCAGTCTATTCATTCTCCAGATTTTCAATGGGTTATCGATCCCTTCATCTGGACTGTGCATCGACGAAAGTAGTGCCTCCAAAAATTGCCTTGTTTTACAGCAACAGGAACTCCCTCAGAGCAATGTCTCCAAGCTGCCTTATTTAACTTTATTCATGATGAAAACATGTAGCCTTCCTCTGAAGGCATTATCTAAGCATGTAAAGACGTTTGATGTTAAATTTCATATATGCTACTATCAGGGGTCGTTTCGTAGAAAAAGAGCTAGGGGAACTCATTAGCATAACTCATTAGCATATGCCACACCCCCTGACATCACCAGAAGTGTGTCATAAGGCCACACCCCCCGCCCCCAATGGTCCTAGGAAGCGCCGCGAAGGCCCTCCCTGGCCCCAGGCAGGCAGGGGTGAGGAGAGGCAGGGAGGAAGCAACTTACCCTCCCTCTTCTCCTGCCTCCTCCTGGCTGAATGAGGGCCGGAAGTGGGGCGGCCGGAAGCAGGGGGCCGGGCTTCGTCATGTGCCCCACCCCCCCGTACCTCACCCGGGGGAACTGCGATCCCCGCGATCCCCCCCGAAATGACCTCTGGCTACTATTCAACAGCAGACACCCTACAAAAGCCAGTGTTGAGTAGTGATTAGAACTTCAGGAGGACCCCATCAGGCTATGGAAACTCACTGGGTAATTTTGGGTCACTCAGTTTCATCCTAATCTACCCCAAAGGATATTGTGTAGATAAAAAAGAGGCAAGGAGAATAATGTAAGCTGCTTTGGTCCCCACTGAGGAGAAAGATTGGGGTATAAATGTAGTAAATAAATAATACATAAAGTTGAAGATGGGAGGCAGACAAAAGGTAGGTTGGGTTGGTGAATCCCTGAGAAAGTAAGAATGAGGCAGGGAAAGGGGATAGAATATAGGGGTTGCCAGGGGAGAAAAAGAGGAAATAGTGAGGGGAGGAAAATACAGGGGAAACTGAGGTGACACCTTCCATGCAAATGGGTCCGGCCCAGTGGCCAGCACCACACAACTGGGAGAGGAAAAACTTAAGACAGAGGAGCATAAAAAGGTAGGTTGGCTGTTGGGTTGCCAACTCCAGGTAAGGAAATTCCTGGACATTAGGGGGCTGGAGACTGGAGAGGTTGGCTTTGAGGAGAGGCCTCAAAAGGGTATAATGCCTAGACTCCACCCTCCAAAGCAGCCATTTCCTCTGAGGAACTAGGGTTGCTAAAATCCAGGTTGGGGCCGGAGATCACCCAGAATTGCAACTGGTTACTAGATGACAGAGATCAGTTCCCCCAAGAAAATGGCTGCTTTGGAGGGTTGGATCTATGGCAGTATACCCTGTAGAGGTTGTTTCCCTCCCCAAACCTCACCCTCATAAGGCTTCACCTCCAGCTTTCCTGGAATGTTCCAAACTGGACCTGGCAACCCTAAGGGGGAACTGATCCCTGTAGTTGGGAGATCTGTTGTGATTCCAGGAGATATCCAGGCCCCACCTGTAGGTAGGCAACCCTAGACGGAGAGAAGGAAATTGAAAGAGGGGAGAGACTATGGGGTCTTTCAGGAGAGGGAAAGATTTTAAAGAGGATATAGTCCAGGAAGGGGAAATGAGATGCCTCCTGCAAGCCCTTGTGAGTTCCCACTTGTTTTCTAATTCTGTTTTCCTAGTCCTACTGCATTGTCTATTGGGTGCCTTGTGCTGTCTGACAGAATTATTTTTAACTTTTGTAATCTCCTAGAAAAAGCCAGGCTATAAATGAGGTAAGTAAGTGATATTGTATCTCCTTCAGCTTGCACACGAAAGCTTATACCTTGAGTAAAACTTTGTTGCTCTTAATGGTGCCACTGGACTCAAACTTTGTTCTGCTGCTTCAGTCCAACATGGCCCTGACCTGGATAGCCCAGGCTAGCCTGATCTCATCATATCTTGGAAGCTAAGCAGGGTCATCCCTGGCTAATATTGGATGGGCACCCTCCAAGGAATACCAGGGGTGTGATGTAGAGGCAGGCAATGGCAAACCACCTCTGAAATATCTCTTGCCTTAAAAACAAGTCTAGCTCACCACCTAGTGGTGCACAATGCTGAAAACGAGCTAGATATTCTGGCTGCTAGGCAATCTTAGGATCTCCAGGCTATACTACACAGCAGTGTATCCATCAACATTCCAATGTCCATCCATTCATTCAAACTCCGGCTGTGGGGAGGACACACTTCTGGTGATGTCAGGGGGTGTGGCATATGCTAATAAGTTATGCTAATGAGTCCCCCTAGCTCTTTTTCTACGAAATGACCCCTGGGTGTGATGTAGAGGCAGGCAATGGCAAACCACCTCTGAAACATCTCTTGCCTTAAAAACAAGTCTAGCTCACCACCTAGTGGTGCACAATGCTGAAAACGAGCTAGATATTCTGGCTGCTAGGCAATCTTAGGATCTCCTGGCTATACTACACACACTGCCATACCATAATTATTATTTATTTATTAGACCAACACGGCTTCCCGAATGAAATTTCACTGGTAAGATTAGTATTTATTCTGATGTGGACTATTGAGGAACACCTCAATTAACCACAGTTTCCTGATATCTGTTCTAAGCTAGTGTTGAGGATCAGGAGTTAGATGGAAAGCTTGGGATGTACACTAAAAATTCTTTATCAGAAACCAATAGTATTTCTAGAAAACCCTAATTATTTGGGCTTAAAAGGGTGTTGGTTGCTAATAAAAATAAGGGTTTGGACTTGGCAATGAGGCCATTTGCCGTGTTTAATTCTGCTTAGATACACCAGGTAGATATCAGGGTACAAGTGGAACAGTTATTTTATTGAAATCCATCGTCTCTGTGACACAGATCTTAAGAGAAGGAGCTGCTGAATTCTTCAGTCTCAGCTTATTTCATTAAGCTGCTCTTGTGCCAGAAGGCAATGAAGCAAGTATGTCCTTCCAGACTAACATAACAGTGCCACTTTGGCCCAAAAAAGGAAGGTTAAACTGTAGGGCTTCCAGAAGTCAAGTTTGCAAAGTTGCAAGCCAATATTTGCTCTCATATATTTTTAATCACACATTTTAAAGAGCAAGGGAGAAAGAAGCAAAGCACTGAAAAACATTCAGCATCTCTATGGAAACACAAGATGGATATTTTCTCTCAAGTGAGAGGTTCATATTTTCTTGGATTAAAAAACCCTGTCTGGGCAATCTCAGCTCTTAAAAAAAATAATTTCTGCAGCACATCTCATGGTATAAATTGTTTTACAATGTTTACCTCATTTATACTCTTAAACAACCTTATGAGGTAGATTACGCTAGTGAGGGTGCCAAGAATCTAGCCAGTAAACTTCAGTACCTGGACTTGAATCCAGGCCTTCCACATTCAAATGTATCATTCTGTCCACTACACCCCACTGTCTTCCAACATTACTGTTTGTTTTTGCTGTGACTTTCCACCAAAGACTGTGGCCAAAGAAATCTTGCCAAGACAGCATATGAAGAAGGCCTTGGTGCTTCCCGAGAAATTAAATAAATAACTGCCCTTGAGGCAAGTTTCCATGACCATCCCAGATGAGATTAGGGTGTTGTCCAGATCATTCCCCCATCCCCTTAATCAAGCTGCCAGGGCTGCACTGTAGGTTTATCATTGTAAACATCAGCAATAGTGTCTAACAATTTTTGGGAAGGGTGTCTGGACATAGTTTCCCCAATCTCCTCTTCCCTCCAAACACTGTGTGGCACAATTCCTGCTTTTCTAATGGGCTCTGTGTCTACACCCACGGAAAATGTGCAAGTACACAGTTGGATCAAGGGCTTTGTTCTGTGCCCAAGGAGTTGCATTCTGGATTTTTGAGTTTTTCTTTGAACAGCAGACTTTTCACAATGCCTACTGTATCATAAAATGCTTATTTTATGAAGCTTATGTATTAAATCAACAGTTAGCAACTTTGCTCACTTTTGAAAGCTGTTTGTCATACAGAATGGAGAGGTATGGCTCTGCAATACGTAAGCCCTATTCAAGGCTGACTCCAGGTTTTGGGAGGCCTTGGGCAAAGTGATATCGCATGGTTTCTGCCCTCCCACTTCCTGGCCCCATGGATACATAACAGTGGGGCTTGAAAGCAGCCAAGAGAGGCAAGCCTAGTTCCTTCCTGGAGCAACTATCTTAGCTGGAAATGGAAGACTGCCCCAGATACTTAATCATATGATGGCCCAGAGGTCTCTAAGGAAAGAGCTGAGCACAGGTCTCTATGCGATTTCCTGTACATGCAAAGCATCATTCATATGAGCTAAAACAGCAGCCCTCAAGCATTAAATCAAAGCATCACATAAGCGTAAGGACACTGTGGATCCATAGGGAAACTATTCTGTGTATTCCAAGAACTTGTCTAATCAAGTTTCACTCCTATCCCACCCCATATGTTTCCCCTTCTTTACCTTTGTTTTGTTTAGCTTATGGTGAGGAGAAAAATAAATTCCTTGCACTAGCCTATTAGATTTATTTACATATTCTGGAGATAATGTATGTAAATACATAACACTGAGTTCTATGGAAAGTTTTGGGGGTTTTTTTTGCTTTCTTAGCATAAACAGATAAGTTTGATTAGATAGTTCTTGGATTACACAGTTTTTCCCCCCCAGAAGCTCTGGAACAACTACTGTTCTGTGGACTCTTAAATATTAATCCTTTGGAGAATGTTCATTTAGCTCTTAAAGAGCTATGCTTTGTGTGCATGGGGAAAGATGTTATGCTCCTTCCCCATGGACACATGGGGTTTAAACATATGGGTACCAGTACTCTGCAGGGGTGGGGATCAATTAAGATGATCCACTCCCATAGCCTGATGGATCCAATAGGTTTTCAAGTAGCATTAGGGGATTTTGCTGCTGATATGGTTGGCACTTCTGTAAATGCTCTGGTTGACCTTTGGAATGTGAAAATGACCCAGGCAATTGCACTTATGTGCCCTCTCTCAGATCTAAGAGCCTGGACAGCCCTTTGTTCTACTGAGAGGCTGCAGATGATGAAAAGACGTGGAGAAGGCTAGAGTGACAGTGCAGAAAGACTTGGGATGAATCTGACAAAGCACAGGCTAGAACTCATTTTAAAGCCTACTCCATCTCAATGATGGCATATTTCTCCACCACCATTGTATCCACACAGTGTAGACTTCTTCTGGGTGGTCAGGAGCCCATTGGGACCTGGCCAAGAAGAAGAGGTAGATTGCTCTGCAGCCCAATGTGATCATTTTGCTAAGCACTTTGTGGATAAAATCTCTCACATCCGTTCTGACTTGGGCTGTTCATTAGCAGCAACAGAACTGTATGGCCCAGGGTGCCAATTTGTCCATTTGCCCAGTGGTGTAGGATACTTTTCAACTTGTGCAGTCTGAGGATGTGGACAGGATTCTTGGAAGTTTGAGACCTAGGACATGCTTATACAACTCTTGCCATTCCTGGGTACACTGTTCTGCTGCATTTCAAGTCCTACTTCAGTAATAGGTTTTGGGGGGTAGTGCTAGGGGACTGCTGCTCTGTCCCTTGGCTTCTGGGGTTCCCCAAGGTTCCATCTTTCCCCATCTGTGTAAAACCACTAAGGTTATCCAGAGATTTGGACTGAATTGCCACTAATATTCAATGACACTCAGCTGTAGTTGGCACTACCAGGGGGCTTTGGAAACTGTGAACAGGCACCTCGCAACAGTTTTGAAATGGATGAGGGGAGGGCTAGCAAGTTGAAACTTCATTCTGACAGAATGGAGATGCTCCTGGTAGAGTTCTGACCCAGAATACAGGTTATCTACAATTTTGGAAGGGGTTGCATGCCCTCTAAAAGAGCTTAGTACTCCTGGATCCAGGCCTTCTGTTGGATAAACAGGCAGCAGCAGTGACCATGGGTGCCTTTCACCAACTCTTGCCACCTACCACCATCTGCTTAAAAACTGCTATAAATTGGTCTGTTTAAAATGCTACAGATGTTGGACTGTCAGTGTTTTTGTGCCATCTTGCTTTGATTGTTTAAATTGCTTAACAGTTGTTTTATATGTTTTGAGCCACCCTGAGCTCATTTGTGGGGTAGGGCAGGATATAAGTTTAATAAGAAATAAAGAAGAGTTGGATTTATACCCCACCCTTCACTTGGAGTCTCTGAGTGGCCTACAATCTCCTTCCCTTCCTCTTCCCACAACAGACACCCTGTGAGGTAGGTGGGGCCAAGAGGGTTCTGAGAGAACTGCTCTTGAGAGAACAGCACTGAGAGAGCTGTGCCTGACCCAAGGTCACCCAGATGGCTGCATGTGGAGGACTGGGGAATCAAACCCGGTTCTCCCAGATTAGAGTCCACAGCTCTTAATCACTATACCAACCACTACATGGGGCTACCCTTGAAAACTGTCCAGAAGCTGCAGTTGGTACAGAAGGCTGCATCCAGAGTGTTGACTGGAGCGGTGCATAGAGACCCTATCACTCCAGTCTTGTTCCATCTGCACTGGCTTTCAATTTGCTTCAAGGCTCAATTCAAGATGCTAGTACTGACCTTTAAAGCCCTATATGGCCTGGAACCAACATACCTTAAGGTCCGCATTCTCCCATATGAACCTACCTGTTCACTCCGGTCATCTCTGAAGCCTTGTTTCAGTGGCCGCCCACCATCTGAGGCTAGATGGGTGGAGACCTGAGAAAGGACTTCATCAGCTGTGGAACCAAATCTTTGGAACTCCTTCACCAGAGAGTTGTCCATCTCCCTCTATTGGTGTCTTCAGCCAGCAAGTAAAGCCTTTTTTGTTTTGTTTGGCATACCCCCAGTGAGAGCCAGTTTGGTGTTGTGGTTAAGTGCGCGGACTCTAATCTGGGAGAACCGGGTTTGATTCCCCACTCCTCCACTTGCACCTGCTGGATGACCTTGGGCAAACCGTAGTTCTGATAAGAGCTGTTCTTGAAAAAGAGCAGTTTCTGTCAAGAGCTCTCTCAGCCCCACCTACCTCACAGGGTGTCTGTTGTGGGGAGGGGAAGGGAAAGGAGATTGTAAGCCGCTCTGAGACTCCTTTGGGTAGTGAAGGGCGGGGCATAAATCCAATCTCTTCTTCTTCTTCGGATGGTTATTATTAGTCCTCGTCCCTGGTTCTGGTGGTGGTGTTTTTTAATGTGTTTTATTAAACATATTTTATGGGGTTTTTAAATTATTCTAATGTTTTATGTTTTATCAGGCCTTGGGGACCTTGATTGGGTGGAAAGGCAGCATAAAAATATTTTAAATACATCCATACACCTCTCCAGTAGGAAGAGGGAGGACATTGCTGCAGTTTTCTGCAAATGTCTCCCATTTCCGACTGGGAGAAGTATTCAGAGAGAGAAAGCACAGTGCACACCCCCGCCCCCTGAGGAAGGGAACTTTGACTCTGAAAAGCTTATACTCTGAAAGATCTTGTTGGTCTCTAAGGTGCTGCTGGGCTCAAATACAGCAGCTCCACTCCTCCCCCTTAGTTAGTCAGGACGCAGAGGTGTCTCCTTCCGGGGCCCAGCTGCCAACACCCAGTTGCATGTGTTGCTGTGATTCTTTGGAACTTAGCCTGGCAGTTGGGGGGGGTCAGTGTTAGAGTACCTTCTCTCAGGGAACAGTTGAAAACGAGTTCAGCTAGTGAATGCATTTTGGTGGGAAATGTCCCATTTCTGGATTACTTTAATGACAAAATTGGCCAATGGCAGCCAAAAGGCAAAGCAAATTAATAAAACAGCTGCTCCTGGGACCCTAGGCATTAATTGTCCTCTGTGCTCTTTTCCCATTTGTGTCAATGGGTTTTTCTTTCAAAACCTGTTACAGTCTACACTGGAGCTCTTGGCTGTAAGCTCTCCTGCTAGTCTTGCTCCAAATACAACTCAAGAATGGATTGCCTGCCAAGTACTGGAAAAATTCTGAAGAGTTTATGTTTTAAAATATAAGCTTTTATCAATGTTCTGAACCTGCCAAGGTAATTAAAGGCCACATTGTGTATGCATTACTGAAAAGAGAGCCCTGCAGACTTACAAATGTCTAAATTATATGGAGCTCCGTGTGTGTGTGTGTGTGTTTTAAATAACTGCCTTGTAAAAGTATCACTTAATTGCATGTAAAAAAAGGAACTCCTAATGAGTCTGCTATGGCTCAATAAACCTTTCATTCCCTTTAAGTTGTAATTTAAATTCATGCCTCTTTTGTTGTGCCAGTCACAAGTTATATTCAGTATATCTTTGGGTTGTCAATTACAACAAACCACTTAGCCCAGAGATGTTTAAGTTTTGCTCTGTTGCCCTCCCAGCTAGATAATAGAGTTGGATGTCAAGATGACTGACTGGTAAGTCAGCCCCTGAGATACATGGCTTCATATTTCTGTGATTTAAGTTATTGGGAGTAGGCAGGTGGTTTATTTAATTGTACTGACCAAAAGGGCAGGGCATTACATGAGTCAAACATGTCAACTTGACAGTGGAAGCTCTTAAACAAAACAGTCAATATCTCACATTCATGTACAAAAAGAATTGTTCCGAATAACTTTCAGACACTGAACGAGAAATACAGCAATCAAATATTCAGAGACAAAAGGAAAGTTGCTTTAAAAATTCATCTGACTGTGTGTGCTGCTAAAGTCGCTTGAGAAACTGGCAGTTTTGAAGATATTCACAACTAAAGCACTGATCTAAAGTTGATACTCAACATAAAAAGGACAGGCTATACAATGGAGGTCATCTTCAACTGTACATGACTTACAACACAAATACTAAAGTATGGCTCCCCTCAAGACTTCTCTAAGGCATAGCCTGAAAGCTCTGAGAAGACACACAATCAAGACCTACAATGTAACCTTCTGAATTCTGTGTTATGGCCCTATGCCTGCCTATTTTATAATATCCACATGTCTGGCCACTCCATTTGCACCTGTTATGGATGTTCCAAGTGTGTCTTATAGCTGCTGACACATTTAAGTTACCTTTTAAGTGCCACTGGGGTGCTAGGGTAAGTAATTGCTTAAAAGATGCTACAGGGGATAGCACTGCAAGATTTGATCAATGTTAAAAAAAAAGCCATTCCAATAAAGCATGCAGCAAAATGGGTTTTTTGTGGGGGGAATGCCTGCCCCTTATAATGCAAATGCTTACCTACACTGTACATAGTAGGCACTGTTAGAAGAGGTATTCTCTCTCACGCAGGAAGGAATACCTCTTCTAAGATAGTGCCTGCGGTGTTTTATTCTTCAGGTTTATTAATTCTGCACATTATGCAGAATTTAACCACACAAGCTTTAATCAGGTGGCAGACCTACTGAGAACTTATTTGAAAGTTACTTCAAGATCAGATGATTTCATCACACTCCACAGATCAGCTCTATATAGTACCTGGGTGATATGGGTCCAAAATATCTGCAGAGATGCAATCAACAAATTCCTTCTTTAAAGTGGTGAATCAGATAACTGCTTACAAAAATCACTGACCTTTGCATATAATCACCTGCAGATGTTCACTTCAGGAAACATTGCACAAAAGAAAATTCCCAGATGAGGTAAATTTTAAGCATGTTGTGTAGTTATCAGCATTTGACGTTGAACTCAATGGGATTTAAAGAACATAAAAAGAGCCCTGATGGATCAGGCCTGTGGTTCATCTAGTCCAGCACCATGAGTCATGAAGTAGCCAACCAGTTGCACTGGAGACCCACAAATAAGGCACAGAGGCCAAGCCCCTCCCCCAGTGTAGCCTCCTAGTAGTAGGCTTCAGAGGTTTACTTCCTCTGAATATGGCAGCTCCCTCACTCACCAAGGCTAGTTGCCACTGACAGACCTATCCTCCATAAAGCTGTCTTCCAATTTACTTCCAAGTAAAATGAATGAACAAACTGTAAAACTCTCTCAAGCTGGAATATCCCTATGATCCATCCTTATTTATAATGGTCCATTATTAAAAAGTGGCTCCTTAAAGAGTCTGTGGAATGGATTGTCCAAGACTAATAAGAAGATCAAGCTTAAGTCAGTTCTCACATGCAGAAGGACAAGGAGATGAAGTTCCGTGTTGGGATTCTTATTTAAAATCGATGAATGCATTCCAAACACAAAAGCAACACCACGCTTAAATGTAAAAAGAAAATATCTTTAATAGAGAAAAACAAACAAACATGGGCATGGTACTTTGGATAAAAGAAAATAAAGATTACATACTTGCAGCTACTCTAATACATCCTATCAGCTACATTGCTAAAGATAGTTCCTTTCTCTATCTCTCTTTTTTCTTTCTGTGAGTGTTTCCTCTTTGCTTCACACAAAGGGCCACAAAACTTGTGAGTGCGTGAATGCTAGATCAAAAGCAGTTCTACAAACAAGATGCTAGCTGGCCAATGCAAAGGTTACAGGTCACTACATTAGGGTAAATAACTCCCACAAACTTTCCCTCCTCCGTTGAATACATTAGACAGTGGTAACATCCTGCTAAGCTAGCAAACAACATTTAACTCTATAATGACTGAAATGTAAGCAATTTGTATTCCAACATTCTGAGATGGTGTCAATGGGGCTGGGTGACAGTGGAACAGTGGACTTGGTATGAATGGGCCCAACAGAGGCACAGGCAGGCCCGTATGCAAAATACCAAACTTTACTGGGTGTTGTCCATACACCAGTCGCCTGGACACAGTTGCCATCATCCATTCAGGTCCTCCTTGCACTATCTTGCCCTGCAAAACATTTGTGTTTATATCTCCCTATTTCACTCGGTAGTTCAGCAGTTCAAGACCCGGGTGCTGCATGATGGAGTGAGCTCCCATCCCTAGTTCCAGCTCCTGCCAACCTAGCAGTTTGAAAGCAAGAAATTGCAAGTAGATAAATAGGTACCACTTCAGTGGGAAGGTAACAGCGTTCCATGCGCCTTGGTGTTTAGTCATGCCAGCCACATGACCACGGAAACGCTGGCTCTTCGGCTTTGAAACGGAGATGAGCACCGCAACCCTAGAGTCGGATTCGACTGGCTTTCAAGCAAGGGAACCTTTACCTTTACTATTTCACTCTTACCTTCCATAAAGGGATTTCTTTCTACCACCAACTGTACTGAATTCCAATATGCATTTAGATATTTCTTACCATACAACACTGACTGATTATAGTGTACAAAAAGCATTTTTTTAAAAAAGTGCAAAAATGAAAACACAATGATTTTTTCAATTACATGAAAAGCCATCCTGTGCTGCTATTAGTAATGTATTCGTCAAATAAATCATATCTTTGGTGCTCTGCAAGACACACAAGGGATATGTTTGCTGCCAGAAGTCTTATACAGTCTAAAGCGCAATAACCATACTCTGTTCAGCGTCTCTTATGAAATCATTAGGGCAATTCTAAGCAAAGAATTTTTTAAAAAGCACAAGGTAAAATTATATCTTTAAAAAGTGACATCGTTCCAAAACAAGTGGTAGAAATATTCATCTTTATTATTTAGCGTTCAGAGTCACACTCACACTTACAGTTCTTCAGGTCTGGCCATTCTACATGGTAGAAGACAGGAATATTGAAACAACGTTCCAGTTCAGGGAGGAAATGGCCAGTGGAGCAGTAGTTACTAGAGATGTAAAATTTCCGGAATGTGTTTTTGGTGTTTTTTTTTCCCGGGTTTTTTTTTTTGGGGGGGGGGAGGGTGTTGCTTGGCATGCACATTCTTGAAGAATAAGAGTTCAGTTCAGAATTCCCCAAGTTGCTCATTACTGGAACAGCAGGGCCCTCTTCTGGACCATAATCATACTACATTTGAGGAACACCACAATGAAACTGCAAGTATCAACTCTAATTTGGTCCTTGGTTTTCCTTACCACTGTTGCCCTGCTGCGTTACAGCAAGTTGTTTCCATTTTGGTCATTTAGGAGAAGTATAGCGGATGTCAGTGTTAAGAACTGCCTTTATGCCAAGCAACCATATTAAAGAAAGGGCAAAATGACTAGCTACATTGTAATTCACTAATGCAAGTTACAAACGTGCTTGGGAAACTGGCTTGGATCCTGTAGAAAAGGCTCTGTTGACAAAAGGGATTTGTGACACCAGATCAGGGTTTCCTTACCTCCCCCTCCTGCTGCAGCCAGAAGTGATCCCAGAAATGCTGTTCCTGGGGGAGAAGGAACTGAGGAGGGGGGAATTGTCCAATTACAGTGGGAAGAGGGAACTGGTGAAAATCATCTCCCATTCGCTTAGCAGAAATTTTCTGATGGATCCAACCCACCATAAATGTTATACAGTTTTGTAGCTCTGGTTAGAGTCAGAGCATTTATGGATAAGTGTCCCATTTGTAACCTCCTATAGACATACTATTCTTCATTCAGTAAAATATTAGAAATGCCAGGCATTAATA
The DNA here is from genome assembly GCF_001447785.1 of Gekko japonicus. Taxonomy (NCBI): domain Eukaryota; kingdom Metazoa; phylum Chordata; class Lepidosauria; order Squamata; family Gekkonidae; genus Gekko; species Gekko japonicus. Next base: position 617,725 of record NW_015173125.1, on the reverse strand, counting down.
GGTAGGTTTTTTGGGTGTATGAGATTATTTTTCTATCCCCTCAGCATGACCATCACATCAGCAACACCTATCCTGAAGAAAGTGGGTAGGGTAAAAATATGCTAAGCAAGACCTTACAGGACAAGTTCTTATGAGAGGATTTGAGGCAGCCACTCCCAGGGGGCAGTGCTGTACACAGAGGCAGTCCTGAGGTTCAGGATGACTGACCACAGAGACCTTGGAGAGCAACAGATTTTAGCATGCTACTGAAAACCCAAGGGCTCCCAGTGGCCTGCCAGAAATCAAAGTATGCAGACTATTGTGTACGCTACTGGTCCAAACATAACTGTCATCAGAGCTCTGGTTCAGGGCAAGCTACACCTCTCATACCAAAGGATGCCAAGGAAGTCACACTTAATATAGTTCAGAATTGGTATGGATTAAAATAAGATTCTGAACGTTCTGAACGACTCTATGTGGAAGGTGCTCTTTCCCGTCTCACTTTTTTCACTAAGAAAAGGTCAAACATTTTACGTTTTCTTTTTCGATCATTTGATATCATTGACGCTTTTAAAAGAAACATTATAAAATCCTACAGAGGAACCGAAATGACTTTCTCTACATCTTAGCGCTTAACAAGCCAAGGGAAGGAAAGCATCACAGAAGCCTTTGGGTGATTTGTGCCAGTTTAGCTTCCATCACAGCTAATCATATAACGCACTCCTTTTTTCGAACTTTTGATTTTGGTGCTGCCAAAAAAAAAAGAAAAAGGATCCATTAATCCTCAAAAGATGTACAATCAACAAAAAATTAATTAGAATAAGAATGGGACTTACCATTTGGGTTTTCTTGTCTGTAGAATGTTTTCAACATTTCCACAGCTTCTTCTGATCGATAACCAGGTATGCACTATAGACCAGAAGATTTTGTATTTTATTAAAGGCATCCCAAATCCCACTTTGGTGTTAGAATTTACTACTTCCTGACCCAAAGAGAATTTGCATGTCTTTACTATATGGATCCCATAAAGATGTGGCTTTTACTACCACAGTGCTATACATCTAGAAAAATTCTCATCTGCTGAACATTCCTCTATCATTTAGCTTTGAGGCACCTTGGGGGGGGGGATGCCCTTTTACAGTAGTTAACATGAAGGGGCACCAAATTTGCATACACAAGAATATTTGCATAGACATTTTCTAGCTTCAGATGCAATTTATTCATGGCCTTTGCCAAATCAAGAGCTGTATGGCTCTTTCCCATATAAATCCCACTTTGGTGTTAGAATTTACTACTTCCTGACCCAAAGAGAATTTGCATGTCTTTACTATATGGATCCCATAAAGATGTGGCTTTTACTACCACAGTGCTATACATCTAGAAAAATTCTCATCTGCTGAACATTCCTCTATCATTTAGCTTTGAGGCACCTTGGGGGGGGGGATGCCCTTTTACAGTAGTTAACATGAAGGGGCACCAAATTTGCATACACAAGAATATTTGCATAGACATTTTCTAGCTTCAGATGCAATTTATTCATGGCCTTTGCCAAATCAAGAGCTGTATGGCCCTTTCCCATATTACCAGGTTATATAAATCCTATGCCATGCATGAGGAGCCCATGCTAGAGAGAATAGCCCATGCTTTGATAACTGGCATTACAGGCAAGGGCTAGTCATGCACTCCCCCCCCCCTCCATTACCTAAAGCTTCTCATATTATCTGTGTGACAAGGAAGGAGACCTGCTACAGCAGCTCACTTGACAAAAAGGTATAATAAGAAGGGGTCTCCACCTCATCTGAAGCACTGATTTTTCATCAGTAAAGGCTTTCAAATTCACTATACTTCTTCAAAGCATGGACAATTACAAGGGTATCTTTCTACCTGCAGTTTAAAGTTATAAGGTCTACACATCGGTTACTTCCTCTGTGGAGTGTGAAAACCAGACCACTAGGATCAGAACATTGTCTTCACAAGTGTTATCTAAGTGTTTCTGCCAAGGAACTCATCTTTCTGATAATGTTTTTCCCCTACCTGCCAAATCTTCCTTGGCCCATCAAAATAATGTTGCAACTTATTCCACCCACAAGTTATTCTGCCGTATTGTTTATTCCTTGAAATGTGTGAATGAGAGTGACAGATAAAAAATATACCAAAGTAGTATGCTTCCAGTGAATTCACAAATCTAAAAGCATACACCTACATAAGGGGATGCTTTCTACACTGTAGTATGCTGCAATTGCTTGCAAACAGCAATCCAATTTCTTAAATAAAACCTTTCCCTCTTCCGCAAGTTCCTACAATGTACATCTAAAGTGTTATTCCCAGATTGAATATCAAGACAAATTTAATTTAAAACCAGGGCTATTTTTGGGCAGGAATGAACAGGAACAGAGTTCCGGCAAGCTTCAGAGTTGGCCACACCCACTACAGCCAAAACCTCTGCGTGCATGGCTACAGAGGGAAGGCCTGGAGACTGACCCCCCGGCAACCAAAGCAGACGGGCCAGGGAAGCCTCCCCGTGCCTTCCCCAGCCTGTCCAAGGGATGGTTTGCCTGGGCTCCCTGCAGCACCTGGGCAAGCCAAGAGAAGGCATGGGGTGTAGCCTAATGTGCTAATAAGTTTCTGCTGTTGGGTGTGGCTTATTATGCTAATGAGTTCCTGCTGGGCTTTTTCTACAAAAAAAGCCCTGTTTAAAACACAACAATATATTTTATTTGCTTCTCCTCTTATCCTAGGATCCTACAAATGACAGTGCCAATCCTAAAAGTGGATTATCCCCTTTCCTTGGCACTGTAACGCTGTTGCCTCACCGTATGACACAGTAACTCAGGCTCAAAACTTTGCTTTCAGCTACTTTGCTTTTCCTCCATCGATATCCTGTATTAAATATGCTTAGATGCCATCTCTCCCTACTAAAATTTTGTGTAATGCATAGTGATCTTCAATTAATCAATCAACCAATTTGTAGCCACTTTGTTTCACCAATGCTATGGGATTAAGTACTCCCAGACCATTCACAGGACCAACTGTGATACCCCATTTACATTCCTTCACTTCACACCTTTTGAAAGATTATACCTTGTCCCACTGCGAAAGAGCAGAGTAACACAGGAGATTCTGTATTAGACAAAACACTCTTGTCAAATATTTTTGTGTAAATAGACTGCCAACTCCAAATCCTAAAACACAGTGACAAAGTATTTCACCTGAAATGGTTCTCCTGTGTCTGTTAAGGTAGCAGAAGAGATGTTCAAAACAGAGCCACAACCTCCAAACCGTTCATTTTGGCAGCCATATACAACAAGGGGAATTTATATAAATAAGTTAAGGAACTCCTAGACTACAACAAGAAAGTGCTATATGATTATCCCAATGTAATAAGAACACTCCTTCTCTCAACTCCTGATCAATCAACCAATTTGTAACCACTTTGTTTCACCAATGCTATGGGATTAAATACTCCCAGACCATTCACAGGACCAACTGTGATACCCCATTTACATTCCTTCACTTCACACCTTTTGAAAGATTATACCTTGTCCCACTGCGAAAGAGCAGAGTAACACAGGAGATTCTGTATTAGACAAAACACTCTTGTCAAATATTTTTGTGTAAATAGACTGCCAACTCCAAATCCTAAAACACAGTGACAAAGTATTTCACCTGAAATGGTTCTCCTGTGTCTGTTAAGGTAGCAGAAGAGATGTTCAAAACAGAGCCACAACCTCCAAACCGTTCATTTTGGCAGCCATATACAACAAGGGGAATTTATATAAATAAGTTAAGGAATTCCTAGACTACAACAAGAAAGTGTTATATGATTATCCCAATGTAATAAGAAGACTCCTTCTCTCATCAACTCCTACTTCTTTGGTTCTGACTCAAGGTCCTCTTTCAGGGCAACTCCATCTTTTCCAAATGTCTAATTCTAAAGCCAGCAACATCCCTGGCTATTTGGTACCTGAGGCACACAATCCAAACAGCAGTAGTAAAAATACAAGGAACTATATAACCCTTTCCTACCCTTTAATGATAACCGCTGTGAGGGCAGCATGGTATAGCCCAATCTCCTCAGATCTCAGAAGCTAAATAGAGTCAGGAGGGAGACCACCGATGAAGGCTCTGCAGAGGACAGCAATGGCAAGCTGCCCACTTGCTTCCCACTTGCCTTGAAAGCCCCTTGCTGGGGTCACCATAATTCAGTTGCATCTACACTGCATCTAGACTTCCATATGTAAGGATAGCCTTTGCTTTAGGCAGACCACCTCATCCAAACAGTGGCCCTGACGAGAATCCATTCCTCGCCTGACCTTGCCCATACCAAGCCTTTTTAAACAAAACGTTGTGCCCACAGTTTCTGCACAGACAAATTCACACGTAAACATCATCAACAAAAAGATGACCTCGCTTCATTTATCTTTAAATAAAAAACTTAATTGAAGAAAAAAAAAGATGACCTCCCACTACCTTGCTAGTCAAGCAATTCATAGGTTGAAAGTAAAAGATGACCTCGCTTCATTTATCTTTAAAAAAAACCTTAATAAATTGTAAACAAAAAAAAGATGACCTCCACTACCTTGCTAGTCAAGCAATTTATAGGTTGAAAGTTACATGCCAATACATCCTGTAGTAAAGGATACTCATCATGCGCAGGGCAGCTGCGCACATTATACAGGGCTCTACAGTGACATATAACACTGTATGCCGAAATACTTCCTCGGGGTCCTTCTTGTGCTGATGACACCAGTCTATCACCTCATCAATTGCCACCATTTCTGCATGGCGAGTAGCCTGTGAGGATACAGAAAAAACAGGTATTTATATCTAATGCTGATGGTATTGGTATGAATGAAACAGCAAACTCCCAACAGAAAAATCAGCTCTCCTTTCAGAAGGCAACATGCTTTGTGGCTTCCATGATTCCATATCTGTAGTCTGTCATCTGATCTGTCAATAAGTTATGCTGAAGTACTACAGATAGCACTTCAATTAAGACAAATATCAGAAGTGGCGATGCCACTGTGGAGCGAATTTGCCCCCACTACTATTCAAGTGACCCCTGTGATAAGTGGCAAGGGGTATAGCACATCACTCCCTGGCAGTCTGCTAAAGAACTAAATGAACTAGTTGAGATCATGCCACATGTCTGCAACCCATTAGCATTCACTCGAATGTGGATCATACCACTGAACCCACCCCTAGATTTAGAGGAAAAACAAAACATACAGCAGTTCCAGTGTATGATATTTAGCACTGCTGACTCCAATAGATTTTTTTTTCACTCTATGCCATAGCCTTTGCTGAGATCAAAATGGGCTACTGAAGCAAGGAAAAGTGAGGAATAGTTCTCTTCCTGCTGTGGAAAGCTGGTAGGATCCAACATTTTAGGTTTATTACTGATGTTCACAAGTGACAATGTGTCAAGGAGAAGGTTCATGATAACTGATAACAATGGATGTTATCCTACCACTCAGCTAAGGGAAGTTCTCTCAGTGAAAGGCATATTCTGTCACTGGGACATGCCACCCTTTGTGAGTGAATTAACTTTTGGCATCAGTGCAGGGAAATTAACAGCCAAAAGCATATAAAAGGACACTACAATATTTATAGGAATTTTCTTTGACAATAGTAACACTTCCTCAGCGAAACTTAAAATCATAATGTTTTATTAAACGGTTATTCATTAACATCTACCACACCCTCAAGATAGGCCTATAGTGGCCTGTGTTAAATGAATTGGTTTTTCCATTTTTAAAGCCACCCCAGGGCACAACAATTACAGGCATTGCACATATTCTCTTTTGGTGCAAGGACAAAGAGGGTACGCCAGCAGTGGCTATTTGGAGAAGTAATGCTCAGCTACAGGGAAAAAGCTTTTTCTGCCCTGTCAGATATCAACTTTCTTGCTTTTTTTATCAGCTTATGAATAAACATGAGGGAAGAAATGAGATCTACTAGTCAGAATAGCTCAAAGGATAGCATAGAGGACCATCTCACTTCAGCTTCAGGGAGGTTCACTGATTAAATTTCCAGTCACTTCCAATTATGAAGCTCTGAAAATGTTGCAGGGCTGAACTGTCAGTATTTTTCCCTTCTACCAGCTGATAACCTCTGTTTTTAATAAGTCATTTAAGTTACAAAATGGGTAATGTATTTTGATAAGTTCAGTTTATTTGGCTACATTTTAAAGCCATTTTATGTACAATGAAGCCTGCATGTTTCACAGAACTTTGCTTATTTTCCAGTGGTTGTGAGACAAAAATCAAAAACCAAATGCTAATGATCTGAAAGGTTAAAATGTGCAACTCTATATAGAGACCCGCATAAAATTGTTAACAGAATTATTGATATGTGGTACAATCAACTATCAATTAACATTATTATATAGCTTTGCTCATACATTTAAAATTTTTAATGGCCCATTAAAAATGCTTATCAAAAACCATGAATCTCCAATAAATGCTCGCCATCCACTTTTTCTCAAAGTTGGCATCATACCCACACATTTCCAAAAAACCCTTCTAATTTGTGTTCATGTCCTTTATAATCCAGTCATGACCAGTGGTTTGCCCTGGAGAAGACTTCTTTGCAATATCCTTGTAGCACACATATACACAAAACCCATCCTTATGAATTAATTTGCAGCAAACACTGGATTCTTAAGCTTCTCCAGACAAGTTTTAGTGGCCTCACAGGGTACAAATGAGTAAATACACCCTAGAACTATAACAAGGAGTACAAAATGTGTTGGGAAATATAATGCTGGCCTGGTCCAAGAAAACAAGGGACACAAGGCAGAATATGGAAGTAGCTTCTACTGTATCAATACCTGTTTAAAGAATCAAGTTTTCAGATATCCTTAAACTGTAAAATGAGACTGTAAGATACAAACTGAGAAATCTCTGACTGGGAAAGATGCTTAATCCTTTACTCAGTCTAAATCTAGAGTATCATAATGGCCACAGAGAATGCACTCAGGGGCTGCCAGGAAAAGATTCTGTGAGAAACATAAATAGCGCAGATTAGTTATATATTTTACTGTGACATGTTCAGAGATAATTGCTATGAATCAATACATACATATATACTGCAGTAGGGTCCTAAAGTATATTTTATTAGTAAAACTACTTCATGGGTAAAAAGTTGATTGGCAGGTACTTTTGCAAGCAAAGCTGAAAAGACGAGAAAACTGTTACGATTGAAAATAATTTTTTCTCTAAACTGAACATAAGTTTGTCTAGAGGAAAAAGAAGAACAGGCAAGGAAGCTGCCACAAGAAAAACAAACTCTGGCAATTCCTATTCACCTCAGGCAATTCAGAAGGAAGAGCTCTGAGAGATATCAGTTGCACTGTCCTGAAGAGTCCTCACCAACAGATTAAGACATGCCTGCAAGACTACTCTTTAACACACACTCCAATTCAGGCCCAGCTCTTGACATTTTGTACTCAGGAACGGATACTCAAGTTAAACACATACATTACACACATGCCCCTCTCATGACAAATTGTGAATGAATCATGCATATCTAAAAGGCCAATTTTCACAGTATAATACATGTGCTTTGTATATCACACACACTTTAAATCTGGAAATACTTTAGGTTGTTACCAAGTTTTTAAAAATTCAACAGTAAAAAACACAACAAAACACAAGATGTAAAATCATCAAAATTCGGAATTATCCAGAAATCAGCGCCACATCTTTCCCATGCCAAATGCCTGATGAAAAAGGAAAGCTGGGGGACTTACATTTTTAGTTTCATTCACTTCATTCTTTCCTTTCCCTATGATCTCGTTATTGTAGACCATGAGACAGCCAACGGGCACCTCACCATTTCCCAGTGCTTCCTTAGCCTATCAGAGAAAGAGTTGGAAAGGACAATGCCAGAACAGTTTGTCAGTGCATGCAGAAATACTGCAAAGTACATTTGCGGTTACCTACCCCTTCCCACTCCGAATGCTAGCACAGAGCAAGGATTTCAAAAACAAAAGATATTTTGTCCAGTACAATAGCTGACCATATGCAGCTGTCTGTCAGAAAACAGAATCCCTAGCCTAAGGGAAGATGGGTAACAAAACCTAACAAGGATGCATTTTCTATTCTTTCAACATTAGGCTTGTGGCATACCCCTCACAAAATCAGGGCCCTCCACGACCACAACGCAGCAGACTCAACTCCCTAAAGCTTAGAGATGTTGGGCAGGGCCCATGTAGTTCACACACACACACACACCCCGCTCTGCTCTAATATAAGTGCTGGATTTTTATTTATTTTTTGTGAGAAATTTGATTTGCGGTTTCAGAGGAATCTATTTGTCATTGACAGATCAATTGGCTGCACTTAAGACTAAGTGGAGGAATTATGGTGTTCCATTACATTTCATGTGGCTCAACCACAACAGGCTTTCAAAACAACTTAATATTTGAATCTAGGGCTGCAGTGTCAGACTTTACAGTAATCTATGCAGCCAAGACGGATTCGCTGTTTGCTTACATTTCTCTATCTGGAGATGCATCTCTGACTTAACAGAACAACTAATTTATCTGATCACAGTAGTACAGACTGTACTTGGTCTTCATTGTGACCAGATACACACGTTCCCTTGTAAGAATGTTTTTATGATTAACTTCCTGTTAGCTTTTTCTTTTTAGATGAGAAAGCCCAGCTGATTTATTACATTATTTTAGTAGTATCTACGAAGAACTAAGGCCCTTGCCAATATAGGAGATACATAGTCCATCATCTAGGAAAGCCACAAGTGTTGACAAGAAAAGAGAGTTTACAAGTTAGAACTACAGTTTCCACCGCCTCCCATAACACCCATGTGATACCCCCTCTCTCCCTTTGTTCAAGTCCCTCCTCAAAATCCACCTTTCCTCTGAGGCTTTTGACACAAACCATTAGTCCCCCTCCCCTACTGCAATGAAGCCTAAGCATGTACAAATTGAATGAATGCATATTATTATTTTAATTATCCCTGTTTCTTTCCACATGTTAAATTTTAGCCTCAAAGTTCCTCAGGACAAGGAGCTTTCTCCTTGTACTTTGTAAACCACGATGCAGATTGATGGTGCTACATAAATAAAAACACATATCAGGATGGAAAATGCAGTAGATTGCTTGGGAAGTAAAGGGGAGGTGACAGGGTCAAACCCAGATAAAAGATAACAAAGCAAAGATAACCAGCTTGGTGTGTAGCAAACAGTTTTTGGATCAGTGCAGGAGATCCATACTCAAATCCCCCCCCCTTAGCTATGTATCTCACTGCACAGCCCTCGCAAAATCGACATCCTTCTGCCAAGCACACCTGAGAGATTAGGATGAAATGAAATAAGGATACAACATAACCCACTCTAAATCCCTTAGCTACAGTAGGAAAGCTGCTTAAATGAAAGAAGGTATTTGCAATAAATCAGAGGGAATGCAAAAGGAAACAGCCCGATTCATTCTTCTGGAAAGGACAGGATGGAAAGAAAAAAACTAAGTGTCACTGAGCAAGTACAACATCCTCTTCTCTTGTGTGTATACCACCCTGGCACCTCTGGAGGAAAAGACAAGATAAAAATGTAATACAAAAGTAATTAAATAGTATCTTCAAGACCATGTGGCAGACAAAAACTGAAATTAACACACCTCAGACAAACACCCCAGAAGGTGAATGTCCTGATGAAAAAAAGCACTTAAATAATGTCTATATTGATAATTTCTTGTGTTCCATCTATACTGCTGTCCGGCTCCTTCCGGGGAGGGACGCAAGAGGCAAAACTGGCCAAGGAGTGCAGGGGGGAGGCGGTGGCGAGTCCCGGGATCCATCGAGCATGTCAGGGTAAAGCCAGGTAAGGCCAGTGGGGCGCAGACTGGTGGGGCGGCAGGCCAGAGTGGCACCACTGGAACCCTCGTCAAGCCAGTGCCCTAGGCCACGGTCTAAATTTTGGCTATGACGAGCTGGGCCTGGGGAGGAGCTAAAAACTGTGAAACATATCACTGCTGTAGTGGGGGAGGGATAGAAGACTGGGAGCCTCCCACACACAGGGAAGCAGTAGCGCTGCAGGTGGGTAGCTGGTGAGAAGGAGCCTCCTTGCCACCCACCTGCCTGCAATGCCATCAGTCTCCACACTCAGTAGCCAAAGTGAGAGCTGGGGAGTGCATATGAGGCAACAGTGCTGGAGACAGATCGGTGGGGCAAGGAGGCTCCTCACTCACCTGCCTGCACCATTGCCTCAGTCACCCTCCCGAAGTCTCTCCTCAGCTGCAGAGTGCCAAAGACTGCAGCAACAGTTCTGGGGGTAGGTGGGGGTGGACAAGGAAGCTCCTTCTCACTCACCCATTTGCCTCCTGCTCCATCACCTCAGCCACCCTACAAGAACTCTCCCCTCCCCTGAGAACCAAAACTGGGGTGACAGTGCTAGAGGCAGCTGAAGATATTCCACAACAATCTGGGAGTTTTCTGATAAGGCACATGAAACGTAGCTCTTAATGGGGCCAGATGCTCTATTCTACACCGAAAGTTATTTGTTTTGAGAGCACTAATTTCTCTTCTCAAGTGTCCTTCAGCTGAGGAACTTGTAATTTCAAAACATACATTCCATTCCACTATTTTCTGAATCTATCTAAAAGAACCTTTGACAATTAAAAATACTCAAATTACTTCTATTCTAAATCTCTTCTGCTTGGGCTAAATACCAAAATTAAAATATTAATAAAACACAGTGACAGCTGGCATTATACATGTCAAGAGAAATATCAGAAATCATTATCATAAATCACATTCACTGGTCCCTTGCCCTACACTACAGACCTTCTGGTCTGAAGCTCAGCATCTTAACCTCTAAGCCACCGCGTCTTAACCTCTAAGAGACAGTAAATGTTAAGAAGTCCTTCTGGTCTGAAGCTCAGCATCTTAACCTCTAAGCCACCGCGTCTTAACCTCTAAGACAGTAAATGTTAAGAAGTTTATAGGCAGTCCAAAGCAGCTTACAATGGCATACGGCAAGCATACCAATATTAAAAAAGATAAAAACACCCAAAATATTATCCCATAATCAGTAAAACAACAGCTTCAGTCTAGGTCCACATATCATGTATCGACAATAAAATCAACAAAAAGCCCTTTTAACGAGTACTATGGTTGCAGTCACATGCAGCAGATGAAGCGGAGGGGAAGCAAGGCTATTTCCTCTGGAGGAATTTGACCTGCAGTTGCGCGATCACACAGTCCTTGGAAGCTGTGGGCACAGCCCGCCACTGTGTGATCAGATGCAACTTGGGGGGGGGTGCCGTTTGTTTCCGATGCACTTAAACGAGGAATCAATGAATGACATCTCTGCACTGAGGGCTCCCTATGGAGATTACAATGATGCACATACTGAGAAGGGGGGGAAAACAACGGCACGGAGTTGGGATGGCTGATCAGACCATCCCAACGCAATGAGAGCGTGCTGGAGTGATCAGACACAGGAAAGTCCGTCTGTGGCCCGTCGCAACCTGTTAACTACCGGATTTTCCCCGGTATCTTTTAACTCCGCTTCTGTGGCGGAGCAGAACGGGTTGCCAATGACTGCAGGGCACTTCCCAGATGTTGGGAAGGAGGAGAGTCCCTTTAAATCCACCCAGCATTCACGCCTATGGCGGGTCTAATTGTGCATATGATCGCAGCCTATGTTACACAGTCCCAAAAAAGAATATCTCACCTCCACTAGCAGCCTATCCCAGAGCATTGCAGCAACCTCTGAGAAGCTTTAGGTTGGTATATTTTGACAAGATAAGGCAAGTCAGTACACCTATCAACATTCTCGGCACCAATTGCATGGCTTGAACAAACCTAGCATTGGTTAATAGGCAAGCTCTGTCTCTGTAGCCCAGGAGGGTAATCTATGAGCCTTAAGTATTCTTTAAAGGAATTTTGAAAAAAGGGGGGTGGGGTGGAGGAGTCTAACAATTTGCTAACAACATATGGGTGTTTAGTATGCCAGTGTTAAAGCACAGTGAACTACCTGTGGCTTTCTTTAGCTATTTGAGGATTCACCTGCTTCTCTATCTTGTCTTATACCTGCTCAGAACCTTGCAGAACACAACACATGCCTCAGAGTTTCAAACATGTCCACTCCTTTCAGGGAGGAGAACAGAGAAACTCTCAAGGATGTATCCCACAGATCAGGATTTCTGGTTCAAAGGAAGAAAAGTTAGTTGGGGTCGTGTTTGCTGTAGCAGGCCACTCTGAACCCATAAGGAACATACAGACACAATGGCTTAACTGAAATGAAAACACTTTATTTCATGATATCATGTATCGGCAAGGCTGCCTCTCCCACTCAACTCTGGTCTGCCAGCATTGCTTACCTGAGAAAGGCTTTCTAAAGGAACCATCCTGTGAATGGGAGAACCAGTGGCTCCCACCTTGTGGAATGGCCTTTCCTGAGGAGGCCAGGAAGGCTCCCACACATCTGTCATTTTGTAGAACGTGCAAAATAGTGATGTTCAATAGGGCTTTTTTAAAAACAAACAAACAATAAGATTAGAACTGTAGTAGAATGAAACAGTCCAGAAGAGCACCTTTATAATAGTATAGGATTGTGGTCTATGACAATGATTATTATAGGTATCATCTTGCTTTTACTGCATTGTCTTATATCTTGCGATTCACTCTTCATATTCTTTATAGTATTCCTTGTTGACAGCTTGTTTGCATAGTTCTCTAATTCTGTAACCCAGTCCTATTACAATGTTTATTGGTTGTCTTATGCTAGCTGACCGCACTGTTTTATACCCTGTAACCTGCCTTGAGTCTCAGTGTTAAAACACAACATAAATAAAATAAAAATTGGACCTCAATAAACCACAATCTCTGAACCAGACACAATGCTAGAGCATTCCATAGGAGACTGTCTCCCAGAGTTCAAGGTATATGATTTATGGTGGATCCAAAGAGGATTTCAGAACATAGTGATTTCAGTTCTTTCCTCACATGTGTTGGGTCAAGGAACATGAAAACAAAGCTTCGGGCAAGATGAATTTCTTGTAACGGGCAGTGTTCCTATAATGTGGAATGGTCCAAAGGTTATTAGGGGAGCAGTTTCATCTTCAGTCTGCTTCTAAACCCATTTTGAGTAAGGAATTGAAAATCAGGAAACTATGGCCAACAACCATAGAAAAAATATCCTCCAACCTCTATCATCTCCTGAATCCCAGAGTCATGCCTGTGGTATAAAGTCACTGAAGGATCATGCCAGTAGTATAATGTCCATACTGCAATGAGGCATTCAGCTCATTTTAGGCTAAGTTACAGTGCCATCCTGACCAGATTTACAGTCCAGCTTTATCTAGAAATCAATACCTTGACATAAAGTAAAGGTAAAGGTTCCCTTGCTCGAAAGACAGTCGAGTCCGACTCTAGGGTTGCGGTGCTCATCTCCGTTTCAAAGCCGAAGAGCCAGCGCTGTCCGAAGACGTTTCCATAGTCATGTGGCCGACATGACTAAACACCAAGGCGCACAGAACGCTGTTACCTTCCCACCAAAGTGGTACCTATTTATCTACTTGCAATGTCTTGCTTTCGAACTGCTAGGTTGGCAGGAGCTGGAACTAGAGACGGGAGCTCACTCCGTCATGTGGCAACTCAGATCTCGAACTGCTGAACTACTGACCTTCGACAGCCTGCAGTTCAGCGTCTTAACCACTTGAGCCACCGCAGCTCCTTTTACCTTGACATAGTACCTTTGTTATTGTAGGTCTGATATATAAGAATGTAATTTCTGAAATATGATCCTTGTCTTAATTTAGTTTCTGTATTAGTTTTAGAGCTTCCTTTGCCCCTTCCCCCTTAGGATGTAGCATATAAAAGCAATAAAAAATTATTAAAAAGAAAAAGAAAATATGCATCCCTCCCCCAAAAAGCACCATATCTGGCAATAAAATAATGCATTGTGCTAAAATTAATAACCTCTCTTTAAAAAATCTTATTGTAAAAATATCTTAATAAGCAGAGATTGCAGTATTTCTGAGAAATATACATATGTGGTCTGCAACACGGAGGGAATTGTCTCACAAGCCCAAGCATCATTTCCGGACCCGTGCAAACCGGTCCCACCACTACCCTACATACACACACGCGCGCAAACAATCCCATATCCATGAGCAATGAAACAAAAAAAGCATTTAATTTTTTAATATAAAAAAGCTGAACAATGGTAATAAGCTCGTAGCCTGAACTTCGGATCCCTTATAAAGCAGTAGCCCCTTTCGTCTGCCACCATCCTCCCATACACTGCCTTTCCGTCTCCCTCCCTAAACGCGCCCCTGCCATGTTGGTGGCAATTAGCACACAACCGCCCCCGGGCTAATTATGGAGAACTGTAGGAGACATACTCCAGTCCTGGATAGTCTCGCACCCTAATATATTAAAATACCAAAGAGTGCAGTTAAGTCGCCTTGCTTAGTTTGCAAAAGGGGGAATTGTTGGCAGACCCCGGTTTATATGCTGCGATGAGAAAAGTTGTCTCAGTGGAATTCTATGCTCTCCACTAGGACAGCTCGCCTGTAGTCCTCGGCATCCGTCCCTCCTATTGATCCCCATATGCACTCACCATGTCTATGGCTCGATCCATCCAGGCCTCCGTCTCTTCCGCGAACACCACCCTCTCGCCCGCCGCCGCCGCTGCCTCCATTTCCAGAGCGAGACGCGCTAAGCCTGATAAGCTGGAACAAAGGATGCACAGCTGAAGCTTCCGGAGGATCCAGATGGAGGAAGAACCGCGGCAAGTCGGGGAACCCTGAAACAGGTGGGACTCCCATCGCCTCTCGGCCGGCTTGCGTGATCAGCGTCTGAGGCGAGGAGGAGGAGGGGCTTCAGCTTGCAGCGGCTGTACGCCTGCGAAGAGCGAAGGGAGCCGGGTCCGGCCTGGATTGACGCTATCGAGATGGTGTTGGCCGTGTGGAGCTTCTTGAAGCGCCACAAAAAGAAATGCTTCTTCTTGGGCGCCTTCCTGGGCGGTGAGTGGCTGTCAGCAACCGACTAAAGCTGCCCTCCTCCTTCATTTGATTGCCCTCGGTCGCTCTTTAGCACAATGCATTCGCCTCCTCTCCTTATGCACCTCTCTACTGGCTTCCCTTCCATGTACTCATATTTTTTTAAACTGGTTTCTCCAGTACTGCTCCGTGTGTGCAGCCATCCTTCCCACATCCACCCCGTTCTTTTCCTTTGCTGCCTGATCCTTTCTTTGCATGTTGACTGTGTAGGAAGTCCCTGGCAAGTGAATCGGGTTGCAGCATTATTTTTGAGTGCCTATCCAAATGATGATAATATGTATGGTGCTGCTTTCCCAATATTTAAAGCATGTCCATATACATAATATTGGCTATAACTGTAAAGTAGGACAGCATCATTATTCCCGTATTGTAATTCGGGTTTTAGATTGTGGTTGGCTGTCACACCCATCCTTCTGAACAGTGACTGCTCTTTCCCGGTCCCTTGGTACACATTATTTCCTGTTCCCTTTATTCAGTATGTTAAGCACAAAGGTATCTCTCTTTTTTTTTTTAACCTGTGAAAAGAAGATTTGAGGTGCTTCATTCGAATCACTCTGGAAAGAGGGATTAACAACCAGGCCCATTCTTCGCTGTTCAGCTTTAATGCATATTATCCCTCCACCCGTTGCAGAGCTGCATGCGTGGACTCATCCCTTCCCTCTCAGGATCACATTTTTCTGCTCCTCTCTTGTTACAGCCTGTTCTTGAACAAACATGCTTATTTCTCAGTACAAAAACTTCAGCGCGTGGTCTGAGGAAATGAAGCTCCTTTTCTTTCCGTGTTACATTCAAATAAACTAGTTTATTAGAGCAAGCTAAATATATAATAAATAATAAATAAAATAAAAATAAATAAATAAATGCCAACCTAGCAGTTCGAAAGCAAGAAATTGCAAGTAGATAAATAGGTACCACTTTGGGGGGAAGGTAACAGCGTTCCGTGTGCCTTGGTGTTTAGTCATGCCGGCCACATGACCACGGAAACGTCTTCGGACAGTGCTGGCTCTTCGGCTTTGAAACGGAGATGAGCACCGTGACCCTAGAGTCGGATTTGACTGGCTTTCGAACAAGGGAACCTTTACCTTTAAATATACAAAAAATCAAATAAACTAGAAGTTTATTAAAAGCAAAATGCATGAGAAAAAAATCACTATGTTTGTGTACATGCTGCATTAAAAGGAGCCCACATCATCACATGCCAAGCTAAACTGTTCGAGTCCTGCTGCTGCATGCATGTAGCTGTTCTGCAAAATGATGCAGTTATCAGTTGTGCCAAAAGCTCTTTGGGCATGTGGATTTTCTGTCTCATTACACAGAGATTTCCCTACTAGCCTAGTTCTTTTTAAAAAATGGCATGCTATATCAGGCCTTGACAGATTGTCTTTGTCTCTGGGAGCCAGCTCTAAAATTTAGGAGCCAGGCTGATTTTTTAGCATTCAGGATTTTTCTAACTTTGCTATCACAAAACCTGATTCTAATATCTTTGCAATTTTGTATAATGTTATTAAAGCTATGACAAAATATATTAATATAAAGGTAACCCTGGTTGTTATCACCACAACAAAAATAAACCTATATCTTAATGTCTCCCCAATTTCTCATAATTACATTATTGCTTGAAAAAACTCCACTTAATTGAATACTGAAGCCAGTAAAGAAAGCAACTGGTTAAATAATGAATTCATCCTCCACCACTGAATATACATATAGATAAGCAATGACAGGAAATTCATGCACATTTATTTTTGTCATATGACAAAAAGTTTTAATACAAAATGATAATTAAGCTTTGGATTGGATTAGTCCAGCTTTCTTGCTCAGTCTTTCCCAACCTTATTACAGCCCTCATTCCACATGGCTTTTATCCATACAGCTCTCATGATCCTAAACATAGCATTTTTGATGGTCAAAAGGGACTTTCTCCTCTTTTTCACCAGGGAAAAACTGATTGGATCCAACCCTTTGTATTTCAAGCCCTGTGCTATGCCAACAATGCAAGAGAAAGGTTGTTGAGACAGTCTTTATCAATTGTATATGGCATTTCATTAACATGGGGTTTAACAGCACTTGAAATCTTAAATTCATTCTGGCCTGTTAAGACATTGGCATTCACACTTCAGCAGCAAGTGTAATTTAAGCAGCTACTCTACTTTTAAAAAAATAAGATTTCTGTTTCTTGTGAGGAAATACAGAATTAAACTGATATGTCACTCAGAATTAAAGTGACATACTAATTTCCAAAGTGGTAAGATTTTAACAAAGATTTTAATACAGTCCAGTATTTGAAACTAACAGCAAGTTCACATCTTTACTCTAGTCAGGGGTCATTTCCTAGGAAAAAAGGCTGCAGAAGGTCATTAGCTTATCTAATAGGCTACTAGCATAATAGCTCATTAGCATATGCCACGCCCCCTGACATCACCGGAAGTGATGTCAGAAGGGGAAGCAAAAAGGGGGAGGCATCTTCAAAAGGCTCTCCTTCCCCAGCCGGCCTGCCAAGGCGGGCTGGGGGGGGGAAGCGAAGAGAGAAGGGGTTTAAAGTTTAAACCCCTTCTCTCTGGAGTCACGCCACCACTTCCATTATATTCTATGGGACCATAGAATACAACGGAAGGATTCTGGAGCCCCCCCCCCCTCCTGGCTCACCTGCCTTGGTGGGTGAGCCAGGAAGGGCCAGGGAGAGAGCAGGGAGGCAGTTAAATTCCTTCCCGTGCCTTCCTCGGCTCGCTCACCCAAGTGGGTGAGCCGAGGAAGGCTTCTGAAGCCCCCCGCCCCTTCCTGGAGCCCCCCCCCCGCCCTCTCCACCACCGTTTGTGCCTGCTCCTGGGCTGCCGGAGCGGGACTCCAGCGTGCTCCGGCCCCAAACGACCCCGGAGTCTAGTAATGACAGTTATTGCTTGCATGTGAAACTGCTGCAGTTTTCATGGATTAGGGTTCCTTAACCCAGTAGGCACCACTAGTTCAGTCAGTTGACACAATGTTGCTTAATTTTGGTTGCCTAATTCTGAAGCGGCTGTTTACTGTCACAATCGCATTCTGATTATCATGTTGTTAAGGGAAAACAGCCTGAGGATGGAGGGAGGGTTTGTATAAACCTGTTCCGGGATGAGATCCAGGCTTCCTTGCTGTCCTTGAGGGTAGCAGTGATAATTTCCTCTACATTAACATTTTTGAATTTCTGCCGTTGTTCTGTGGCTGTTTAAAGGGAAATATCTTCTAGAACACAACAAATTTAGAGCAAACTTAACTGCAGTTTTAAAAGTTGTATTCCCTCCTACACCTTTCACAGGAGTATATGTGCTTGGCAAATATGGGCAGAAAAAAATGAAAGAAATTCAAGAAAGAGAAGCGGCAGAATATATAGCACAAGCACGAAGGCAGTATCATTTTGAAAGTAACCAGAGGACTTGCAATATGACAGGTAAGAGAGTACCAGAGAGTACCAGAGAACGTAGCAACCAGGCCAGCTGGGATGAAAGATCGTATTTTCAGTTTCTTTCCCCATTCTTGAGTGCTGCTGCCGCCACCATTAAAGAGCAGCAAGGAGAGAGAGAGACTAGGGAGGAGGCCCTGGCCCTCTTTGGCCCCAGAACTTCTGTTTGGCTCTTTGTTTGGAAGTAGCTACTTCCAGGGGGTGAACGTTTTCTGTGATACCTGCCGTTAGCCTAAGGGCACATCACTAGGAGGTGTGGCAACTAAGTGATTTGGAAACTTCAGCCGATTCAGAATGCGTTCTAGATGGGGCTCACTGCCGTGAAGCCCATCGTCATCTTATACTCTAATAGCAAAGTCGGGAAATCTTTGGATACTTGAATCCAGTGACTGGAGCTGTGAATTTGCAGACTGGTTTGCAGAAAAATGTGAAACCTAAATTTTAAAAAAATACACTGAGCAACTTAAAAAATCCAAAAATGATAAAAGGATTGCCTCTAACTTTAAGCAACAGATTCCCTCAGTGGCTGTTCCTAGGTAACTAGAGCAGTGATGGCGAACCTTTTAGAGATCGAGTGCCCAAACTGTGACCCAAAACCCACTTATTTATCGCAAAGTGCCAACACGGCAATTTAACCTGAATACTGAGGTTTTACTTTAGAAAAAACAACTCATACATTAACTTAAGATGATCCAAACAAAGTAAGGAAAGCAATCCCAAATGCTTTCATTTACTTAAAATTATTTGGCAGAGAATTTGACACTTTAATGATGGTCTGGGCCTGGCTGGGGCGATGACACGTGTGCCCACAGAGAGGGCTCTGAGTGCCACCTCTGGCACCCGTGCCATAGGTTCACCACCACTGAACTAGAGCATTCCAAGCTTGGCTCTGTCAAGAAAATGTATGGGGAGGGGGTAGGACCCTTTCCAGGCCTATTTTAGCCTCTGAGGGAGAAACTCATTAGGGCCAGGACCGGCTAGAGTTGCCAAGCTCCAGGTTGGAAAATTCCTGGCAATTTTGTGATGAAGTCTGAGGAGTGCAGGGTTTGGGAAGGGAAAGGTTTCTGCATGGTATAATGCTACAGAGTCCACCCTCCAAAGTAGCCATTTTCTCCCGGGGGACAGATGTCTGCAGTTCAGTTGTAATTCTGGGGGATCTCCAGGTCATGCCTGAAGGTTGGCAACTCTGGGCCTGGCAGCAACCTCTGGATGACGTGATGGCACATAACTTGCGTGATTCAAATAGGCCTGTCTGCTTGCTACTCTTCAACAGCAGCCACCCTATGAAAGCAAGTGTGGTGTAGCAGTTCAAGCTTCAGATTAGGGTCCCCATCTGGGTGATTTTTGACCAGTCACATACTTTTAACCTAATCTGCCTCACAGGGTTATTGTCTGGATTAAAAGGAGGAAAAGAGAATAATCTGAGCTACTTTGGTCCCCACTGTGGAGAAAGGTGGGGTACAAATGAAGTAAAGAATAAGTGTAGGTGAAGATGGGATGCAGATAAAACGTAAGTTAGTGAATGGCTGAGAAGGAGAGAATGAGGCAGGGACAGGATGTGAGGATTGCTAAGAACAGGGAAAGCGGTGAGGAAATTTAAAGAGGTGAGGAAATTCCTAGGAATCTGGGGTGGAGGAGTCTGGGGAAGCTGGGGTTTGGGACATCAGAGGAATATAATGACTAGACTCCCCCCTCCAAAGCAGCCATTTCCTCCGGGGGATCTAGGGTTGCCAATCCAAAAACAACATCCGTGACAAAAATAAGGAAGAGTCAATAAAGATAAGTTGCAAAAACGTTTACTGTGGTAATTTCTGTAGAAAATTTTCTTCTATTATCGCTCACATGCTTTATTGACTCTTCGTTATTTTTGTCTCAGATGTTGTTTTTGGAATTCCACTTCCTCCTGTGATGTTTAATTTTTGGCTTCTAACCTTCAGGTGAGGGCTGAGGATCATCCAGAATTACAGCTGCTCTCCAGATAACTGAAATCAGTTCCCCTGAAGAAAATGGCTGCTTTGGAGGGTGGACTTCATGGCATTATACCCTTCCAGTGTTGCTTCCCTCCCCAAACCTCGCCCTCCCCCGGTTCCACCCCCAAATCTCCAGGGATTTTCTATCTGGATCTGGCAACCCTAATAGGGGAACTGATTTCTGTAGTTGAGAGGTCTGTTGTGGTTCCAGTAGATTTCCAGCCCCCACCCAGAGATTGGTAACCCTAGAAGGAAGCAGGAAAAGGGGAGAGACCTTGGGGGCTTTCAGGAAAGGAAAAGAAGAAATAGTGGGGGAGGGGGAAATGATATGCCTCCCACAAGTCCTTGCGGGTGTCCACTTGACAATATATAATTCTCAACGGGGCCCCATCTGTGGATAATTAAATCTAGAGATTGGGAAAATGGTCGGACAAGTCATATCTTTCGTCAGACATTTTGCAAAAAAAAAATCTGAAATCTAAAAAAAAGGGGGGGGGGATAAAAGCTCCTAAAATAATAGAAGTGTTTGTAGCTTTAAGAAACAAGGTCCACCAGTGGCTATTGCTACGCAAACCCATATCGCCAGGCTTCCAGCTTTGGTTTCTGTCAGTAAAAGGCAGGGGTAAGGAGAAGCCCTGTCCAAGGCTCTTTTGGGCTTTAAGGGAGGACTCATCAGGGCTAGGACCAGTAGCAGCCACTGGGTGGCTTGCTACCGCACAACTTGCATGACTCACCCAGGCCTGGCTGTTTGCTGCTGTTCAACAGCAGCCACTCTACAAAAGCCAGTGTTGTGCAGGTTAGGATCTGGGGAGGGGTGCAATGGAAGCTTACTGGGGAAGGGTGCAATGGAAGCTTACTGGGGAGGGGTGACCTTAGTCAGTTACACATTCTGAGCCTGGCATAACCTCACAGGGTTGTTGTGATGATAACATGACAGAAAGGAGAACGATGTAAGGCTGCTTTGTGTCCCTCTTCTGGAGAAGGGGTATCAGTTAAGTTATTAAATATAGCTGAAGATGAGAGGCAGATAAAAGGCTGGTGGTGGGAAGGGGAGAAGGAAGCAGGAGAAGGGAAGAGGCTATGGATACTTCCAAAGAAGGTGCAAAGTAAATAGTGGAGAAGGGAAAGAGATGCCCCTGCAAGTCCTTGTTGTTCCCGCTTGTGCTTTCTTTAACTGCACTGGCTTCTAGTTTGTTTCCAGCCCCAGTTCAAGAGTCAGTCCTTTAAAGCCCTAAATGGCCTTGGTTTCAAGTGCTTGAAAGACTGTCTCCGTTTATGTCAGCCTGTTTGAGACTTCAGACGATGGATAGCTTTTTCCTTGGGAAACCACATTGCCTGGTTAGGTTGGTAAGCACTTTTAGGAGTACTTTTTCAGCAGCCCATCTTGGGCTATAGAATTCCCTCACCCAGACCAGACTGAAGACAGTTTTATTCCAAAAGACTTTTGAATGATGATTATTATACTTTTCTCTTTCATAACAATTAATTGCTGTTATTGATATGACTGGCTTGCTTTTTTATGGATCTATTTCCTCTGGTATTTTTAACTGTATTTTATTATGTACTTTAGTCGATTTTCTTTTTGTAAACTATCTTGAGTGCCTTTAGTGGGCAGAAAGCTTGTTGTATAAATGAACTAAATAGATAATTATTCAGACACATAAGCAAACCATGGTTTCTCATAATATGAATGAACTTTGAAAGAATATCTGGCTTGCTCACACAAACTCTGCTCCTACCCCCCTCGCTCAGAGAATTGAGGATATAGAATGCCAAACTGATCTTTCCAGCATACAAAACATTAAGATGAGGGGAATTATCAAAAATACTGTGGGTCCAGCCGACTATTTAACATCTCTTGAAGAAAAGGGTTTAGAAGAGCCTTCACTCTGGCGAGGTGCTCTGCCCTCCCTTCTGCTGTACTTGAAGGAAAATACAAGAATACTCCTTTCTCAGAAAGGCTTTGTACCTGCCCATTAAGGGAGGTTGAGACTACAGAGCACATGTTTTTTATATGTCCGTATTATAAGGTGGCGCGTAATGAAATCACTCCGCTGACTGAACAAATTCCAGGTCTTTCCGAAAAAGCTAGACTCGAGTTTCTTCTGTCTGATAGAAACCCCAAAATTACCCACCAAGTAGCCAGTTTCTGTATGGTGATACTCAGATCACGGAAACTCTAAGGTAGCTAGTTAGATATAGTTGTTTGATATTAGATTAAATTTTAATTTGCTTTTAATGTGTCACTGATGTATCTTAAAATCTTGGAATATTGTAAAGGTGTACTTCTTTTTGTATGACTGGTCTAAGGACTGTAGAAATAAATTGAATTGACCCCCCCCTCGCATCCATCAAGATAGTTCTGCTTTTGTTACTTTTGGTTTTGTCTGATCTATGGTCTGCAGGGAAAATGTGAACCATAATCAGACTACTTTCTGGGAGGGGAAGTGAGAGCTGAGTTTGTGTGAGCCAGCATGAAAAGCCTTCAAAGCATAGGAAAGCTAGTCCATATAACAGCAAACCATGGTTGTGGTTCAGTGACTTCATAGTAAACCATGGTTTGCACTAACGATACTTAGGCAAACCATGGTGTAGACTGACTGGTCTGCTTTTGTTTTCTGTTGCTTTAGAATTCAGCTTCATTAGTTTACTTCTGCCTCCATAGTGAGGCAGCCTCATGAGGTTGAACAATGGCTGTAAACTCTGGCTTGTCAGTTGCATTTGCATTTATTTATTTATTTATTTATATCATGCTTTTCTCTCCAGTTGGGACTTAAAGCAGCTTAAAACATCATTCTCCTGTCCTCTGTTTTCTTACAACAACCCTATGAGATAGGCCAAGCTGAGAGACTATGATGGGCCCAAGGTCCATGGCAGAAGTGGGGATTTGAACTTGAGTTGGGTCCTAGTCTGCCACTCTGTCCACTACACCACACTGGCTCTCAGGCACAAGCTGGCCCAATCCCATCAGCTCTTGGAAGCTAAGCAGGATCGGCCTTAGCTACTATTTGGAAGGGCGACCTCCAAGGAATACCAGGGTCATGAGGCAGAGGCAGGCAGTCGCAACCGCCTCTGAAATGTCTCTTGCCTTTAAAAAACAAGTCTAGTTTGCCACTTAGTGGTGCATAACGCTAAAGAGCTAGGACTTTTGGCTGCTAGACGATCTTTGACTGCTAGATAAAGCCATTATTATTATTATTATTATTATTATTATTATTATTATTATTATTATTATTATTATTACTATTACTATTACTATTTCTTTTTCTGATTAAGCAAAAGTCATGGTTTCTAACGTCAGAGTCTTTGTTATGTTATTTTTTGTAATATGTTTCATGCTTGTGTATTTGTTGATTGTACTATAAACAAACTGTCATATTAAAAAATAAGATTTGCCATAAAATATGAATTGGTTCTGTCCCTTAGATCAAACTTAACATAGGCAAGTGCACATGATTGCTGAGATTTAAATAACTGCACTTCTAATTCTGCATTTCTTGAACAGCCGCTCAGTAGTTACATGGCCTACTGGTCTTGAAGCTAAAAGGCCTGAAGAATGTGGCAGTTTTGAGCTGATTTGTCTATTTTGGTTCATTATTCTAAGTTGAAGGGAGGAAACACTGTATACTTTTTATGGCCCATTGTCTATTCTTGTGTAACCTTATATATTTAAAAACCGAGTACATTCAGGCAGGGGTTTCCTTATTCTAAGTCAAGCTAGCTCAGATCTGTTTAGTCACAAAATAGTTTTGAGTTTTGTGGTTGCACTTAGCCCTTGTTTTGCTTTGAGTTCATCCTTTTTAGTAAGTGGGGTGACCAAAGTTAGAAATAGCAACTGTATACTTATCACTCATTCTTTCAGATGTGTTCTGAGTTTTTATTTTTTAAACAAGAGGCAAAACAAGTGGCCTTTTGATTTTTTATAATTTTTCCAAAACACACAGTGGTAATGTCATACTGATATTTTGTTTTAGTTGAGATATTCTCTTCTTGCTGCTTGGACTGTCATGTTCCTTCATTGGTATACAGGCTGAAGATCACCCTTTTAAAATTTGTTCATGACATTTCCCAAACTGTGTTTAGTTTACTGATCACTTGCTTTCTGTTGATAGTACTTTCAATGCTTCCAACCCTGAAGGATGCTTTGATGTATCAGTTGAATTCTGAGAGCCTCACTTCTCTGCTGAAAAACAAGTGAGTATAACCTGTCAATTTATTCATAGAGTCAGAAGATGTTCTGTGGATGCCTGTTCTGTAGACTAGGGCTATGTGATGTGCACTTATGTTGCAGTGATGTGGGAGAGTTATTTTCAGCAGCCTGGTAAAGCTTTTAAAGCCCTTTTATCCTGACAGATAAGAATTAAAAATTTCACAGCATGTGTAAAATCTCATATGCATTAAGAAAAAATATGCTTTAAGAAAAGATCTTGCACTAACAGATCTCAAGCCCATTAACCTTCCTGCAGTCCTCTATGGCACATAAGATTTTATTCAAGAGGAACCTCCAACTTTCAGCAGTAACTTTTTGGGAGGGAGCAGCAGAGCAATCTGATTCTGCAAACGGCTAGTTATGGGAGTTTGAGTCCAGCCCAATATGTTTTATAAACAGAAAGCGGTGTCCTTTATTCAGAGGACTCTGGAGACTAGAAATTAAGAAAAGATCGGCTATTTCTAACACCACAATACCACAGAGAAGTTTTTCAGCGCCATAACAGTTTGTTTCAGAGGTCATAAAGTGTAAAACCTGGTTTACCTGGAGCTACCTTGCAACAGTCATGCTGACTCAGTGACTCCAAAATGTATGATTCTTCGATTCTTTTTTTTTTAATACTGATTAAAAAAATACTGATAAAAAGACTGACCTGACAGGAGCTACATGAACAAAGGTCATGCTGAAACAGGTAGTTCTGTAATATAGCAGACTAGTTTACAGCGTAACTTCCTGTCCAAAGCATGCTGCTTCCTCAGTCACTGTTCTAATGTTTGCATCACCTCTAACATTTGATAAAGGCATTCTTTTTTCATATTGGCATTTACTTAAATTGGGCAACTCAGTTTTAAATGTATGTTTCTTTATTTTTCTTCCCCCTCATAGACCATCCAACAAGTTAGAAATATGGGAAGATTTGAAGATTATAAGTAAGTTGGAATAACTCATGATGATTGAGGGAGGCTCTTTATGTATGCATGAGAACTGTACAAGCACAGCAAAAGTTTTGGTTGTTTTCAAAGATATGGGTTCCCATTCCCCTTGCCCAACCCACTACATATTGAATACTGTTGGTTAAATAGTTCCTAGTATGAAGCTTTTTGTAAGTCTTTTAAGGAGTATGTCTTTTTCCTCATTTGAAATTGTCCAGTAATCACTACTTGCACTTGTAATATTGATAATAAGAAACAACATTCAGCTGCTTGGAAGAGAAGAGAGAAAGAAAATCATTTTGTTTTGGTGTTGGGGTAAAAAAAAACAACTACTTTTTCCCCCTTTGGCCCATGGATTTCTTGTACAAATTTTGGATTGAAGAAATGCTACTTTTCTCAAGTGCTTTGAGTACAGAAAAAAGGGGTTTTTATGCAGTCTAAACATTCTGTATCTTTTTAAACCTTCATTAAAACCTGGTTTTGCTTTTGGATTTCTAATTTATTACCTTCAAATATTATTTTGCTGCCTTTTATTTATACACTTATGAGTCACTTCAGCCTTTCTTCACTACAACTAAGGCTGAATCCATAACAAGACTTCAGGTGGTAGTGAATATACGTTAAAATGACTAAAGCAGTTTTGTACATGAAGTATAAAGTGTTACAGAATTGTAAAGGGTGCTTCAGTTCCACATTACTCAGATTGAGTGAACATCAAGTCAGCTGTTACTGGACCCTTTTCAGATTTCAAAATTATTTCTTCTCATACCACCTTAATTCCTTCCACATTTATTGCTGCTAATTCAAAATTACCTTCCTTTCATACTCATGGGTTGTTTTATTATACAAAAGATATCCTGGTTTTAGAAGATTTTCAAAAACAGGGACCCCCCCCCTTTCAAATTAACACCAGAAGCTTAGTCCTCATTTCAGATTTTAAAGAAACACAGTAGTAATAGTCATAGTCACAAAAGCATAATACGTAGCTGGAAGGTAGTACCCTTTTATTGATTTTGAACCTATGTTTGATAGGGCATTAAATGCTCATTCCTTTTGCACAGTGTCAAGCCAATGCTCTTCTTGTTTTATTAAAGGTTTTACAAGAAGCATTGTAGCTGTGTATAGCACATGTATGCTTGTTGTTCTTCTGCGTGTGCAGTTAAACATCATTGGTGGATACATCTACTTGGATAATGCAGCAGTTTGCAAAAATGGCACAGTAAGTAAATCTTTTGAAGACTATAAATATAAAGAATTGAAAAAGCAGTAAGGGTGATGAAAATGTATTATACATGCTTAAATAACACAGAAATTATCCACATAATGGGTTGTATCCTTTAGCTGCATGAGCAGAAGATCTTACCCACCTTCCCCTTCCTGCAGTGGTCCTTTGCAACTTCTGAAAAGGCATATGAGAGGTAGCCATTGTGGCTGAAAAGCCAACAGGCATGGAAGGCTACCTTGCTTCTGTATGGATGGACAAAGCACCGCACAGCAAGCTCTCCTTTGAGACCCTAAGCAAATACCTCTTTTGTGTATCAGAGCTGCTGTCCAGGAGGAAGTGGGGTGGGGGGGACATCCACTGCTACAAATAACTTACAAAACCCTAGGATCTAACCTACTGGATATATTTAAAATAAATTTCTACAAGAGAAAGATTAAACAGAAGGATGCTAAGAAATAAGGAACATGTTTCTTGAATGTTTTTTTAAAGGTAAATGTAAAGAGAAAAGGAAATGACCTTTTCCATTTGTTTGGTGTTGACAGGGTTACCTACTCAGCTCTAAAGTGAGAAAAACATAAAATTGGAAAAGTATAATGTTCAGCAAGAGAGAAGCTCTGTAAGGTTTATTTTAATGTGATCTTAATTGTCACAGTTCATTGCCCTCTCAGTAGTCTATGATGAAAGATACAATACCTTGAAAATATTCCCAGCAGTAGGTGAGAAACAAGGCAAGGAGGGTGGAATCTGTATGTACAGACACTTGGGGAACTTAATCCTGCTCAACAAAATGATAAAAATATTACAGAATATTTTTCTCCTTATAGATACTTCTAGCTCCCCCTGAAGTCCAACAACAATATTTATCAAGTATTCAGCACCTTCTAGGAGATGGTATGACATCTGTAAACTTTTTCCTCTGCACATCATGCCAATTTTTGCAAAATTTGAAGAAATTGTAGTTTTCAGAAACGTTTTTCTTCTGTCCCAGGTCTGATTGAATTAATTACTGTGGTTAAAAAAGCTGTGCAGAAAATATTTGGAAGGTAAACGTGGCTGTATGTTTGGTTTTTAAATCATATTTTAAATTTGCACACATACTCAGAACAACTAATTGAGAGATATGCCACTGATACAGCAGTTTGGTTTCTCTTCCTTGTGCAGTATGTCTCTGAAACACACTCTTTCTCTCTTGGATTTGGAGCAGAAGCTAAAAGAGATTAGAACAGTAATAGAACTGCCTACAGAGGCTACCAAACCTGAAGAAAGTGGACCTCAGTCTCTGCTTTGTCGTTACATGATGCCAGATGAGGAAAACCCTTTAGCTACCCAGGTATTTACATATTTTCTCAGGAGGGATAAAACTGAATTGAAACCTGAAAGCTGTTTGTTACTGGGGGTTTTTTGTTTTGTTTTTTAAACTGAATCAGAACATAATCTTAAACCAATAGTCTCTTAGTTGTTGAACTAGAACTGAACCTCTGCAAACCAAAAAACCCAATAATTAGTTCAAATTAAGTAATTCACTAATCTGGAGTTTGGGTGGGGGTATTTTTAGTGGTTAAAAAATGAAAGTCTCTCTGCTCAGAACTTTTCCGGGGGACTTACTGGCAAAAAGAAACCAAGGGACAGATGAGAGATTTCTGCAATTGGCAGTTCATTCAAAGTCAGGGGACCAAGAAATTTATACACCAAGCACAAACTCCTCCATTTCAGAATTCAAAGGCACATGCTCAAAGCAAAGGCCCACATGTGCACATTGCTCCCTTGTTCAAAGATACCCATGCAAGGAACATGACTTCCATGGTTTCCCTTTCTGTGTGAAATGCTGTTGTGAAGAGCCCTTGTATCCTATTCATTAGGACCCTAGGAGGACAACCTGAAAGCTAACAGGATTTTAAAAGCTTTATTTTCAAGTTAAACTGATTTCAATAAAAGCATTTAAAGAAGTCAATAAGAGTTATTTACATTGTTGTGCTGTTTTAGTTTGCTCTCAGTACAGTTCTTGAAGGACACTTTGGAAACTCTTATAGTCTTCAAGAGATATATTTTGACCAGTTGCTGAATCTTCCATTGTGGCACTATGCACGTTCTTTTTATACTTTTCTGTTTTCTAGGCCTGTGGTCTTACAGAAAAAGATATTGCTACTATTAAACTGCTTAATGAAACAAGAGACATGTTGGAAAGGTATGCAGAAAAATATTTTGCTGATTTATTTACTTCATTTATATTCTCCTTTTCTCCCCAGAGGGGACCCAAAGTGGCTTACCACGTTCTTGTTTTATCTTCACAACAACACTGTGAGGTAAATTAGGCTGAGAAAGTATGACTGGCCCAGGGTCACCCAGCGAGCTACTATGGTGGAGTGGGGATTTGAACCCAGGCTTCTCACATCCTAGTCAGACACTCTAACCACTATTCCACACTGGCTCTTGTTGATGATAATTGATGTTAACACTGAAACCATATTGTGATGCCCTCCTTATTGGGGAGGACTGGTTTCACTTTAAAAGTGTTCTTTTTGTTATTCTACTGGGTGTATCTGGCTGCCACCAGGAAATTTAAGGCTTTCCAAACCTTTATGCTTTTGTTATCACTGGGTAGGTAGGTCGAGTTTAAGGCTCATGAGGAACTATGTAGTTCTGAAGAAGTATTCCTTTCAGAGCTGGTATACTTAAATAAAAGAAGATTTATTTAAATCATTCATAAATAAAAGGGTAGAACAATGTAACCAGTAATGTGAATATTTTGAACAATTGCTTCGTGTCTCACACAAGATCTGCTCCCTTACTGACAGGGATCTTTCAGGTAACTTTGTAACACTTTAACTTAAGGTCTTATAAGTGCACTGTTTCTCTCCAAGATATCAGGACATATAGCCTTTCCTGTAATTTGTCTTCAATTAAACTTTTATTTACTTTTTCTTATTCTCTGTAACTTCCTTCATACACAGAACTAACAGCTTGTCTAACTCATTCCCCACACAGAACTTAGAGCAAACTGAACTTCTCTCTGCTTCTCTCACAGAACTCAGAACTAACTGCTCATTTTCACTGTTTTCATCAACTGTCCAACCTGTAACTGTCACTCCTGACAGGCATACATATTCATCTACTCAGAATCACTTCCAAAACCCCTCCCCCTCTCTGTCAACCACCAATCATACCACGCTTGCTTCTCTCAACCACTCTAGTCTACTTAACACCGCCATGCAACCAAACTTTTAAAGACACACACACACACACACATAAAACAAGGAATCATTACACATATCCACTGGATTAAGGAAGAAAAAGTGGACACACCGTTTGATTTAAATTTGGTGGATAACATAATTTGAAGACCTGTGTTTGAATTTTCAAGTTCTGGAGTGCTTTATACAACTTTCTGTAATAGCTATGCATATTTAGCTTTTGAAAAGATTATACAACAGTCTTATTTATACAGTGAAGAGTCTCTATATTGCTTCTTTCCCATTTAAACATTTAGGAGTTGAATCTGAATGGTAGCTGTTTGTTTCTCGCTTTAAAGGACTTCTACTTTATTGTGATCTCACCTATTCTTTTGTTGTTGTTTCTTGAAATGGGAAGTCAGAAGTGGAATTTTCTGCCTAGTGAGCAATTAATACCTAACTTTCTCACTATGTGGTATAGTCTCACATGTACTTTGTGGCTCAGTCCCCACACAGCCATTTGTATGTTGGGGCCGTAAATCATTTCCTACTGCGTATCTGTACACCCTGTGACCTGTCAGGTGTTGTGGTTTACCTGATGTTTGACAATTCTGTTTAACAAAAACAGTAGTTCTGCTGAGTTTTTGATAAGGTACATTGTTTACTTTGTCACAAGTTGTACAGGCTTCCTCTAGGCAATTACATTTATCTAAAGAAATAACATTTCACTGTAAAACGCTGTGGAAAAACATTGTGAGTTCTGTGCTGTAGTAACAAGCTAGTTCCATTGTGTCTTTTTAAGTGGATTTATGTCAGAAACAAAATAGATTTTGATACTTTTGCTTTTTAATATTCTTTCTGTTAATTCAGATTGTTAAAAATTTGGTGGTCTCAGATTTATTGCTGTATGCTGAAAGTAACACATTAATCCTTTAGCACAGTGAAAAATATAGTTAATGAATTACTTGGGGTGGAATTCTGCCCGAGGTTCTTTTCTGCCCACAGAAAGAAAACTGCCCAGTGGCTGTACTTTGAGGACATTGTTTTCTAATGTGCAAGTGATGATGTCCTAAAGGGACAAAGTTGTAGACTTCTGTATGGCATTCTGCCAAAAACAAGTGCAGTTTTCCCCTGAAAGATGTCTGTGGATGATGACAAAACCGGGGTTCTGGTGAGAACCTACTAATCTCTAAACAATGCCAATATATGAACTGATGAGCAGGCTTGTCCTTCTGCCTGACTTGTGGTTCCTGTGCCTGATCTCCCTATTAGAAGAATGTACTACAACTCAGGTTTTAAAAAACAGATTCTATCCAAGACTGGTTAATAATGGGGGGGGGGGATTTATGTGTGTTTCCAGTCCAGATTTTAACAGAGTTTTGAGCTCGTGCTTAAATAGAGGATTCAGTCGATTACTGGACAACATGGCAGAATTCTTCAGACCCACTGAACAGGACATAGGTGACAGTGGCTCTGTGAACAGGTAAAAAGCTTTGATCTACTTTAAAAGGTAAACTCAATTTTTGATGTTAACAGGATCTGATTAAAGACAAGAAATGATGTAGTTATGTTTTGTTGGAGAAACTAAGGCATATGTTGAGAGTTCACTGACAGCATGCAGCATGTTACTTCTAGAAATAAGCTAAACCTTGATAAAGTTATCTCTAGCTATGTTCTTCTTACGGTCAGGCTGTATTTTGATTTATTTAAAATTTACTACATGATTAGTAATGGCTGAATCTCAGCATTAGAAAACATGGCTGGTTTTTCTTATTCATGTGGTGAGCAACTGTGCATAGATAGGCTTCATATGAGGTATCTTGCATGTTATTTGGATTCCACACAAAGTGCTCACACTCTGCTACAATAGTATTTTGAAAGATGCAGAGCATATGGATGGAGCTGTCAGTGTGGTTTACTTTACTCATTGGTGTCACCTGGGTCAGGATGATGCTAGTATGCAAAGTTTCAAAGCTAGCCTCATGCATGTGTTCACCTTCCTTCAAATGCTACTAGAACATACAAATTGAGCCATAGGAGACTCTACCAGTCATGCATCTGTAAAACATAGGTCAATGAATATGCACCTGATTATGGAAAGGGCCCTACTGTAATACTGTCTGGTCAGATAAAATTTACCAGTATAAACAGAGAAAATGCTGCATACATAGATGTTTATTTTATTTGACTTCTCATTAGTGACCACAAATAGCCTATACAGGGGCTGAGGCTTGGAAGGAGTATAAATAACCTTGGAAAGATGCCTGGCAGGCATGTGGTGCAGGTATTCTTTATTTTTACAGCCATTTTGAGAAGAAGAGGGGCACCTGCATATTGCAGAAATAACTCAAGACTGATTTTTGTACTGTGACTATTTCTCATTGGTTCTTCTTTTTCCTAGTCTTTCTAGTGTCAGTCTTCCATTAGCCAAGATAATTCCAATAATAAATGGGCAGATCCATTCAGTCTGCAGTGAAACACCTAGTCATTTTGTTCAGGTAAGGAAGAGTTGTAGGTTTGCTGCCTTAGTCTGTTAAGACCGTCAGTGTTTAAGAGCACACTCTATCAGCCTGTGCGGTACTACTGTCAGAAATTGCACTAATAACTCTACTAAGAATAAACAGGTTGCTACCAGAATGGCTTATTCTTTAAAATATGCTACTCAAAAAGAAAGGAAAAGAGGCAGTGTGGAATGTTCAGGAACCTACATGGATAAAAACACTAGGATAGATGAGAACTGCTGAACATCTTCATTCTGTGGCTATTGAGTAGGAATTCTTAATTTTTCATCCTTGACTCTTTAGTTGGGTTCTTGGCCTGGTTAAGGGATTGAGAAAGTTTTAGTGACCCTGGTGGATGAAGTGTGTCTTTTGTCTACATACTCTGAGCTGCTTTTGCTTTTGATATGATGGATGCTATAATTGTTAACCTGGCTTATATATATACAGAAATGTCAGGCTTGGCTGTTGTGTGGTTCCAGTCTTTTCTGTAGGAATTTGCTCATCCTTGCTGATGTTAGCTTGTTCCCCATGTGATTCCATTCCGCTAACAATCTTCCTTCACTGGTGGCTATGGCATCTGGAATGGGACCACAACATAAATCCATGGGGTTGGATCCAATAGTCTGTCAGCAGACGTTGCTGACGGTCATACATTTCCAACCCCAGGAAGGCTGATTCACAGGGTCATAGAACCTGCATGGGGTAATAGCCACATGGGGGAGGGGGTGAAACGGCCCTTCCTGCCTCTGCCTGCAGAAGTGGTCTGATTTTAACATGTCTGGGAAAGATCACCCAGATCTTACTTCTGGTGCAGCTGGTTTGGCTGGGCATGCTCATTCATGTTTTTGTAATCTGTAGGAAATGACTGTAATGCACATTATGTAGCCTTACCCTTGAAGATGACTCAGTAGTACAGAAAGCCGTTGCTTGTCTCCAGAGGCAAGTGCAGGAATACATCCAGCCTGTTTTGCAGGTGGTGTGTACTAGCTCCCAATTAACACTTTCGCTCACCCATGCTTCTCACTGAACTTTTATCTCCTTGCCCTCTCTTTTCCCCCTATTATACTGATTGCTTTTATCTCCCTAATGTTGATATCATACTCTTCTTTTTACTAGTTACTCCTTCTTAAAGAGTAAATTGGTGTGAGTAAAGGAAAAAGGAGAGATAATTGTTGAGGAGAAACCTCAAAGTAACTTCATGCATTGTCTATCTCACCACATCTTCCTCTTGTCCCAAAACATCTGTATGTCCTCACTAGAGGAGATCTGGAACTGAGATGGAGATGGTTTAAGAGTGCTTGCCCTGCCCTAGTGTGCTTCCAGTGTGGGTGTAATGTCTTCTATGATGTTGCCAGTCCTTAGGGACTTTTTTCTTGCTGTAGCACTGAGTTCATTTGTACTCTCTTTCCAGGATCTGTTAACAATGGAACAAGTGAAAGACTTTGCTGCTAATGTGTATGAAGCCTTCAGTACTCCTCAACAACTAGAGAAATGAACTGTGCAACAAGAAGAATACATGATATATTCTCAGTGTCTGTTCCACATGAGAGTGTCATTTAATAAGGAATCTCATGAATGTAACAATGGTGAGGACCATAGACCACAAGACAACATACAGAAATACAACTTTTAGTTTTTATTTTGGAACAGATGTCAAACCCTGATTTAAAGTAGTGGAGAAAAAAAATCATTGTACTATATAAGCCTTTGTACTGAAGCAGTCTTAGTTATGAATAACTTGTTTACAGAAAAATTCAGTGCAATCATACATCCTGAGGGATGTACCTCTGTTCTTAAAATTGTGCAGGCTACAACATAAATAGAAGCCAGAACTTGCTGTTTTATTTCTTAATAGAATGCAATTGGGATAAGATTTTTTTCCAATCATATCCTAAGACAGTGAGATCATTCAACTTGGGGGCAAAGTTTTTCTATTCATGGATTTGCTGAGGCATAGCTGGATGGTAAGGAAGGGGGAGAGAAAGAAGGGGATAACTGTATCCAGGAACCTGCTTGCAAACTCTGCCTCTCTCCTCTCAATGGCAGATGAATGCTTTAAGTGGCTTCTAGGTGAAGCATCTCTGAGCACCAAGCAGCTGTTAAACAAGGCCACACTTTCCTGCATTTCTCCCCCCCCCCCTGCAAGAAAGCTCATTACTGTGATGATCTCTCCTAGAAGGGCTACAAGAAGGCTATTTTATCTCCATCGATAGAAGTTTCAGTTTCTCTGTGTGGAGGTTCTCTAGCTTGGAGGTTATGTACAAGAGCATCTGGTGAGGGCCTACTAATCTCTAAACAATGCCATGCTAAGGATTTGCTCAAATGTTTCAGACTTGGGCATAGTTTGGTTTTAGAAAATACTGTTTACACTGCTGGCAAACAGCTACTGCTGTATATGTTCATTTGTAAATATTTTTAATTTGTATTAATGGAAGCCCTATAAAATACCTGTTAACGAAGACTGTGTGCAGTAACTGTCAAAATGCAAGAGAATGTCCATATGTCAATTTTGTTCATACAGTTTTGATAAAGGAAAAATAACCAGCTTTGCATTTGGTTTTAAAAAGTTTTTTTAACAAAAAGAAAATTAAATCTATTCAATATGTAATGAAACAGTCAATATATTTTGTCTTCTTGCTGCTAATTAATATCCCATGACAAAAGAAATAACCTCCTTTTCATATACCTGTTTCTGAACTAGACTTTGTTCTGTTATGTCCTCAACATAACAAGGTTCGAATACAGAGCGAAAGGCAAGCCTTGCTGGATGCCAGCACTGACTTATCACAAAACTACCCTGTAGTTGTTTATAGATAAAACAGCTGTGGAAAAGTGTTCCAGGTAGATGTAAGTGTATCACCAACATTTAGATAAGATTATCAGGTTATTTAAAAATCAATAAACATCCCCGAGACAGCAGCACCTTAACAATCCTAATCGTTAACTGCCCATTACAAAAGCATTAATGTACAGCTGTAGACCATGTGCAGTCAGTCGAGATTAGGATCCTAGCCCTGCTGTGCAGCAGCCTTTCTAAAATTCATCATGACTCAGGGCGAGACTAAACGTGACAGCCACGGCCAGTAAGGGCCTGCAGCATGGTGGGCTGGGGGGGTCTTGGTGTGTGTCCCCCACACCACCCAGCAGCTGTTTCAATACAAGAGCACCTCATACCACTGGGATGCAGACCTGGATCAGGATCAAGCCCTTGTGACATTTTTAAACTTCTTTAACATAGCAGTGGTGTCCACCAGTCAGACCTGTGGACATCATCACATCTAGTTTGTCCTCCAGTCTCAGTGAAGCAACTAGTGAGAATGTCTCTTTCGTGTAAAGGTACAGTTGTGGTTATCTTTAGCTGGATAAAGGCTTGCTGCTTTAAAAAAAAAGCTATTGTTCGGAGTCAGTATAATAAACGACAAGCTTAAAAGGATAGAGGGGCTGTACTTCAGATTATCTCTGTCAAGGATTCCCTTAACCTCTCTATGGTTTACAGTAGACTTTGGCCTGGTAGGTTAACACTTTTTGAAGCAGAAAATGTGACGTTTTGAATTTCTCACCTTTTATGAACTTCTGAAATCACTTCAAATTTTATAAACATCTTTTTTTGACATGGTGCCCTGTTGATAGGGCCCCATTTCACATGGTGAGAAACAAAATAGAAAACAGAATCAGTGTGTGGATACCCACATCCCTTCCAAAAATAACTGTGTTGACCGAGATCTGATCGTTAAAGTACTGTAATGGCAATTCAAAGGTAAGGGATATTTGCCACTAATTTACTTTGGTCAGCTGCAGTGTCCAACCCCATTCGCAGGGCAATTTGCTAAAGGGTAATTGAGGTATAACCACTACCATTCCCTTTTCTCCTAAAGAAGTCCATTTCAGTGGTTCTCCATATCCAATCATTTTTACCTGAAACAGAAAGGCTGATATTAAGTGATGTTCAAATAAACTGTGTCAATCTTTGCCCTCCCAAATAAACTTAAATGAATATTTCAGCTAATAATAAAACCAGTTCTACCACTTCAACTAGAACATCAAAGAAACATGTTACATCTAAGAAAGCATGTTAAATGTGCTTTGTTTAATTTACCATGGCTCGTAAATTAAGTTCCCCTGGATGCAGTTTAGTGTAGGCAAGGGATATTTAAACACACGAACACTCCTGATTCAGCTCAATTGTGTTGTGTTGGCCGGGAATGGGGATACACCAGCTACATTCATTAATTTCAATGGGTTTCTAGATAAGATCTACAGTGTGTCCATGGATACATATCTTCCCCCAACTATACAAGAGACTCTGAATCTCCCTTGCTGGATTAAGGTAGAAGGAAACTAAGGCTCTGGAGATGGGAGAAGTTATAGATGAACAAGAGAATTCTGCAATCACCTAGGAGTTACGTGTTTCAATCCCTCCTCCTTGCTGCTGCCTATTCTCTTCAGCCACAGGCAATCAGCCAGGATAGTCACTAAATATTCATTGTTAATATGTACTAGGTTCAATTTGGATATATACTACACTTCTAGAACTACATGACGTACATGTGAAAGTATTTTCCATAGTCCCAACTTTTACAATGTTATTTGGTGCTGTACCAGTGTAGTTCTGGAGACTATTGTTTCTTCATAGCATATCCAGGTACTCATTCCTTGCCAACTGGCTTTCTCTTCTTGGGAAGGTGTTGGAAATAGGGGACTGAAATAGGTTTTGATTCTGGCTAGTCCTTCAGCTTCAACATGAATTGCACAAAAGTAGTAAAATAGGCAAATACTTCTTACCTCTGTCCTTTCAGCAATACCTTTTGGTTCACCAAGAAGAAGAAATCCAGAAGATGGCCAGTTAAGGAAAATGGCATACAAGACATTTTCTTTTGGTTTGAAAGTGTACCTGGAAGAAATTTTAAAAATCAGGGAGTTACAGTTAAGTAAAGAAAGAACAGTTGAATGGATTTAGTTTAAGACATGGTTGAAGTTATAAACCAGAAACATTACATATATCTGAAGGGTGGAGGACAGCCTCTAGTAGTCTACCTCAGAAGAGAGTTTTGAAAACACAGAGCAAGAAATACTGTAGAAAAAGGCTGTCCTTCTGCTTTCCCCACATACTTCTCTGAGTTTCCACACTTGAACATTTACTGTGAGATGGTAACAAAAGCTGTACTTCACACAGGTATTAAGCTGAATGGAATTTGCTAAATCTGCATTCAATGGCTTGACAAAGTTTCTCTTGTCAAAGAGCAAAGGCAGAGTTTCCAGAAATTACCCTACAGCTGAAAAACCCAAGTTAGTTTTTTTTTTTGCAAGCATGTCTGACTTCACCCCCACTTTGGTGAACTTACCATACTTCTGGTGTAACACTATCATTCTGAGCTCTCCAAGGTTTCGTACTGAAAATGGCTTCCCCATTCACTGACAGCCATTTCCCCATTTGTGTCAGGCGCTCTTCAAAAATAACAGGAATGCGACCATCATGGGTAGGTCCAATGTTCATCAAGAGATTTCCTCCACAGGACACAGTTTCTACAAGTTGCTGAAATTATTTGGAAGACATAAGAGCTGATTTGTGGTAGGAATGGACATACCGCTTAAGCCTGAAGTGTTCTAAAGGTGCCAGTTAACATAGTTAGTTAGGCCTAAATCCCCATGTCCATTATAACATTGAGAGTACTTTGCTGTAGGTTCAAACAAAGTCTAGCTATTCAATTGGAGCTGCAGCTTCCGTGAATCATCACAGGACTTCTCTGCTATGGACTTACCAATACTGTTTCCGTACTATTTCCTGTGGCAGCCAGCACAATGAGACCAGCGGGTAAAGTACCTATTGCACGGTCAAATTGATACTGGTATGTTCATTTTCTACTTAAAGCAAGTCCAATGGACTGATCTATACATGTGCAGCAAAATGAGGTATTAGAATCCCAAGGCGATAAAGTGCACTGTACCAATTTAAACTTAAGATGAGGGATGCCATTTGAATGCTTCCCAATTTAAAAAAACTGTACACCCCACCTCAAAATAGCATAATAAGGAAGGGAGTTATAACTTACAGGGCCAGTTCTCCACTTGGAATTTTTTGCGGAGGGGAAACATGGGGTAACATTTAGAAATGTGGTCCCTCCACAAGGCATATGAAGTGCTACAGTCTGTACTATCATCACCTCTGGTTTCTATTGCCTTATTTTCTCATTCTGCTGCATGCATTGACTAGGTCTTAATTCTTATCCTTCCGTTAAAATTTCCTTTCCATGCTTAATATAAAGACTGTATCTGAAATTTAAGGGGACAGAGAAGGTATAAGAAGAGGAAATTGGAGGGAGGGATCTGGATGGGGAGGTGATGAGAAAGTACATTTAGAGGAGAAACAGAATGAATTGTGTGGAGGCAGGAAATGTATTTCTCCTCATTTTTAAAAAATGAGAGTTTTTCGTCATGTTTTGGGGGGAAATGCAAGCATTAATGGCCCTCATTCAATTACCAGGTTATGTCTTTGTCTAATTTTACCTTTACAAGTTCTTGAATTGTGAGGTAATCACTCAACTGTGCATTCCTCCTGTATCCCCATGACTTTTTGTCAATTGTCATGCAGTTTTCCCACTTATGAGGCAAAAGATGTCCTGGGTTGTAGCGATCTGAACAAGTGTAATATCCTCCATGTTTACAGATACTGCCAGCTCCCCAGCGATCATTTGTTACAACTGTATCCCGAACTGGGCTGAAAATTTCAAAAACATTATTAGTATGTGACACCTGTAGTTCAGAATGCTAAGACCTTCCATTACTGTCCATAACAAATAAAGATTTGTATGCACATAGATCTCAGTACCTTCCGTGATAGCTGCCAATGTCAGAGCCCCTGCTGCATAAAATTAAGCACTCTAAGGGGAATTTCAGACAGCCGGTATGTTCCATTTCAGGAACTGTTCACTAACAGTTTCTGTACTGACATTTCAGGCAGAAACATTTTAGTGACGGTTCCCTAACAGAATATATTGACCCTTTCAGACACAAATGCTCCTGTCCCATTAGGGAACAGTTCTTGAGCCGTTTTACCTGCAAACTGCTTCCAAGCGGTCTTCAATTTTCTATACCATTCCTGAAGTGCTATGGGGTGCTGTGTAAAATGCCCCCGTAGCGCTTCCTCCAATGACGAGGTTTTCCCGCCCTTTTTCGCCCGCGTTGGTGATCTCCGTCTTTTTTTAGCATTCTTTTAAGAGTGCTATAGCGCTATAACACAACACCAAAACAGCACAATAGTGACCCCACTGGAATGCCTGGACCACTGAGATACATGAGATCACTACATCTGGGGAGAACAGGGATTTCAATGGAGTACAATGCCATGGAGTCCTCCTTCCACAGCATTTGCTATATGCCTGGGAACTGATATCTGTAGGCAGGAGATAAGCTGTAACTGAAAGTACAGGGGATCCCCAGATCCCCCCTGGAGGCATGGCATGGCATCCCGAAATGCTGGCCATCAAAAGGAGGATGCTGTTTGCAAGCCGGGAAGCAGCTAGTATTTTAAAAAATGCTCTCGAACTGTGCGTTCCCGAGCTTCCACTTCCTATTTTTAAATCCCCCAATCTCATGTATCTCAATGGAGTCCAGGTATTCCAATGGGGTCGCTATTGTGCTGTTTTGGTATTGTGTTATAGCGCTCTTAAAAGAACATTTTTTAAAAAAAGACGAAGATCGCCTGCGCGGACAGAAAAGGGCGGGAAAACAAAGCGGCACAGTCTGAAATGCCAAACTGCTTCAGAGACAGCTCCTTACCAGTAAGGGAAAGGCTGTGTGAAATGGCTGCCCCTCTACCGGTTTACTCCAAGACAGTACAATAACATCTTTAAAAGGGTGATCTGAAATTCCCCTAAGAGACCCACTGATTTTAATGGTCTTAATTGTGTTTAAGGTCCTTTCTGCATTTGCCTGTTCGAGTTGAGGCAATTTAAGTTGGCAAAACAGCATCCAAATAACCCGGGGCAACTGCAGGCTGAAACCGGGCTGACCAGAGAAGGGAGGTAATGTAATGCAGAAAGGGGGATGGGGGGGGGGGGGGGAGCTCAGAATAAAAAGAAGGTTGAACTTGATTTTAGAGCAGAATGGGTGGGGGGATGAATTAAAAAGAAGGCTGAATTCGATTTTAGTGCAGAATTGCTTGGAGAACACCATGGTGAACATGGATTAAAAGTAGAGTGCAGAAAGGGCCTAAATCATCACTAGACTGAGGCGGCTATATACCCACACACACACACACACACATTTTCATGGAAGTAAGTGAATATACCTGAACCAACAACTGATGAAACATGCTTTTGCTGTACAATCCTATAAAGCATTACTGTAGTTTATGCTTGTTGAACGCATTGGGTTTAGATGGGAAAACTCTGCATAGGACCTCACTGTATCCATGTAGGCACTCTGCTCATTCCTTCACCATCTTTCCCATTCCTCCCTTGGCCAGAGTGCAATTAGCAGTTTCCTGGAAGCACTGCCCCTACCCTTTGTAATAGCCTCTCAGGGGAAGTGAGAAGCGTGTCTATCTTGCCAGTCTTCCTAACCAGATTTTGTAGGAGGACTTTTGGGTCTAGTAAATAATTGATTTTTGGATCATAGACATTTAAGCTAGTGCTGCACTCCACTCAAGGCAGAAATTATCTGGCTTATTTTTCTTGGTAACTTTGTTGAATTTTATTGTTTTAATTATTCCATTGTTGCTTTATTTTTATGTTAGCCATAAAAATAATAGCCCTGGGAAGGCAGCAATGGGCCTCCTTGGGCCTCCTTGGCCGCAGCACTTCAGCACGGGCCCCCGGAAGGATGGCGGCAGGCTGTAGCAGGGGGGAACTGGGGGCGGGGCTTCCTGCCACCGCCATTTTGCCAGCTCCTGGGCTCCCGGAGCGACGCTCTAGCGTGCTCCGGCCCCAAAAGACCCCTGGGCAATACTATTATTTATATAATAAGTAGGGGCCTGATAAGGCCTTCCGTTTACAGGTACCATCTGTGATAAAAGGTCTTCCTCGTGCTAATGGGGAAAGGAAAAATCAATTGTAACATGCAAGAAGGCGGTGGGAAGGCAGAAAATGCAAGAGGGGACTGATATGCCCAATTAGGGGGCATTTATAGAAAATTTTCCAGCAGTCATAGAACAATCCCTGAAATGTCATCATGGCTTCCAGTATTCCACTTCAGAAATGTGAGAGTTTAAATGGCCAAGAACCCTAATCCTTAAAATTAAAAGAGCCAGCATGGAACAATGATTCTTTATGCAATATTGATCACCAGGCCTGTGTAGCTGGAATGATCACATCATCCCAAAGTGACAAGGAAGTATAAAACACACCTCAGTTGCCGGTATTTTAACTGGAAAAGCAGTTGATAATAGCTCTGAATCTAAAAGTTGTTTGCTAACTTTTCGATTTAGAACGATTATATTAATGGCTTTTCAGCCATTTCAAGAAAAAAAAATTAAATACACAATTTAAACAAGAGAGCAGCCATACCTCTCATTATAAAGCCAAGCTAGGAATCCAGTGCTGTTCCAATAAGTGTCTGGGGCATCCCCATCTCCATCTGACCACAGAACCTCTGGGTGGTACTGATTCACAATCTCATACAGCTCTGGGAGCGACTTGGCATTTGGAAATTGTTTGGTTGTGAATAAATTGGAGGCATCACTGAGAAATAGAGGATTGAACCATTCAAATAGTGAGTGGTACAACCCAAAGCGTAACCTGGTCCTGTTTCTAATGGACGATGCCAACTCGGCCACAATGTCCCGCTTTGGTCCAACATCAACAGCATTCCAAGACCAAGAATATTTAGATCCCCATAAGGTAAAACCTAAACAGGGAAAGTACGGATTTGTTTTAAGAACAAGCATTATAAATATTGTGTGTGCTTTTATTTTGTATTACTTGATAATGAGATTTCTCTAGTATTTACCAAAAAAAAACAACCCATAAAATCCAGGACCCCCAGAACTATTTGCTAGTTCTGCAAGTCCAAAGCATCTTCAGGGTTTGCTTGCTGAAGTGTAATCCACCTCCCGCACCATTTGGCAAGCTTTTTTAGGAACTAAACAGGCTTTCAAAAAAAGTTTGTAATAAGTGAACCATACTTGACCACCAAATCTCTCCATGGATTATGGTGGTATACTGTCTAAATATTCTCTGGTGTGTATTTACCAAAAATCCAATAAATAATTGACGTCTGTATTTCACATGCAATTTTTTGTTGTAATATTTGACACCTGATATGGAGTAGCAGTAACATTTGTGAGTAACTGATAGCTAAAAGAATTTATGTACGCTTAGTACTTTCCTTTCCTTTTCAGAGCACCTGTGATCAGATGATCTTGAGCAATGACTAAAAGAATAATACATTATTTACTAGAGGGAAATATGTTAGACAGAAATTTGGC
Organism: Gekko japonicus; assembly: GCF_001447785.1. Classification (NCBI taxonomy): domain Eukaryota; kingdom Metazoa; phylum Chordata; class Lepidosauria; order Squamata; family Gekkonidae; genus Gekko; species Gekko japonicus. The sequence continues at coordinate 574,853 of NW_015173125.1, read as the reverse complement.
AATCAAGTAGGTTATGTTTGGGTCACAGTCCAGCGTCAGACAGGGAATATTATCCCCTTGTAGTTTATTAAACAGAGAGCATGTCAAAAGTTGTGAGATCCAGGGGTCCCTAAAAGCGGTAAAAAACCAACATTACAATATTTTGTGAGACAGAGTATCAATTTTACCGTGATCACAAGGGCAAATACTATCTGAATATGGAATACAATAAAATCTTCCCTATAATACTTTGGATGGGATGGCAAGCTAAAGTGAATGCCTTAACAAGGTGGGAGGCCGTTAGGTGTCTCATGTGTAATGGCAGAGTCTGAGAAGGTAAAATACCAAAGAACTGACTCAAGAAGACTCTGCGAGAACGAATCACTGTACTGTTGTAAACCAGCTCCAGAAGGCAATGCTGGACAAGTAGGGATGTTAGTCCCCAGGTGGGGATGGGGATCCCCCGATTTCATGTGCTCCTGCCTGCCGCCAGCCAGCAGAAGAAGCCCCACCCCAAACCCTGCCCCCAACAGCGGCCACCCATTGCCACCCCTCTCCCTCCCCTCCTATGAGATTTAAAGGGCTCTCCAGCTGATCTGCAGGAACATTTGGTCCACCAATCAACTGGTAAGGTTTCCCTTGCTCGAAAGCTAGGCGAATTTGACTCTAGGGGGCGGTGCTCATCTCTGTTTCCAAGATGAAGAGCCTGTGCTGTTCAAAGACTTTTCCGTGGTCATGTGGCCGGCATGACTAAACGCTGTGGCGCACAGAACACTGTTACCTTCCCACCGAAGTGGTACCTATTTATCTACTTGCCATTTCTTTCTTTTGAACTGCTAGGTTGGCAGGAGCTGGGGCCAGAGACGGGAGTTCGCTCCATCACGCGGCACTAGGGTCTCAAACTGTCGAGCTACAGTCTGGTCTGCAGCTCAGTGTCTTAACCTCTGAGCCACCGTGGCCCTCCAATCAGCTGGAGGACCCTTTCAATCCTGCAGGAGGGGAGGGAGAGGGACGGCTGCCGGCCACAAGCCTGAACTCCAAGCAGTGAATTTGCTGCTTGGAGTTCAGGCACATGCGGTTCCCACTCTCAAAAAGTAGTTAAAGGGACCCTTTAAATGCTTTTTGCAAGCAGGGGCCATGCACACCTGAATTCCAAGCAGCAAATTCACCACTTGGAGTTCAGGCATGTAGGGCACCAGTACCCTCACTTGCAAAAACCATTTAAAGGGATGGTTCCCTTTTAAAGGTTCTTGCAAGCTGACACCGAGGGCACCTTCCATGGGGCTGTGTTCCCAACATGATGATATCACTTCTGTGTGATGTCATCGCATTGGGAATGTCCCCACCCCCTCCAGGAATTCTCCTAAGTCCCCCGCCCTGGAGGAGCCAGGACCTGGCAACCCTATGAACAAGTGAAAGGGCTTTTGCCTTACCTAGCAAGAAGATGTCTTCAGCTGTAAGACCTAGCTGCCTTAATCCAGCATCTACTGCAGGGGTGTCGAACTAATTTGTTATGAGGGCTGGATCTGACGTAAATGAGACCTTGTGGGGCCAGGCCATGTGTGTCATAAAATGTAATGCCAGGTAGTGGAGATATAAACTTTATAAAGGACACAAACATAAAGGGGTTTTTTTCCCTTAAAAACATGCTTAAAACATTAGCACTCTTGCAATATTTTGTTTATTTAACAGTCTCTGATAGCTGACACCTCTTGCTCTGAATTATTGCATCAAAATGTCTGTGCTGTTACAATCTTGAGTATGCTGTTCAGGTGTGTACCTGTAAGCTGCAAACCTATGATGACGCAGCAGCAGCAGAACTGGAAGAAGAAGCAGAAGACAGCCAGTTCTACTGTGGGCCTGATAGAAGCCCTCCGGGGACCTAATCCGGTCCCCGGGCCGCATGTTTGACACCCCATATCTACTGTCTTCATCCATCAAGAATGGTAAACAATGCAATGCATCTTGTTTAAGAAAGAACAGCAGACCTTCAGCTTCTGACGCAAAAATAACTCTGACCTAGATAGCCCATCCTAGCCCAATCTCATCAGATTTTGTAAGCTAAGCAGGGTTGGCCCTGGTTAGTATTTGGATGGGAGACCACCAAGGGAAGTCCAGGGTTGCTATGCAGAGACAAACAATGACAAACCACCTTTGAACGTCTCTTGCCTTGAAAACTTCAGGCAGTCACCTGCAACTTGACAGCAAATAAATAAATAAAGGCCCCGGTCACACGGGCAGGAAACTGCGGGGGAGAAGCGTGGCTGTTTGCCCTGGGGCAAACTACTGCACAGTTACGCGATCAGACCTCCCGTGGAGGTCCTGTGGAGGTACCGTGGAGGTTCCATGGCAAGGGAGAGGTGCTGATCACAGGACAAGCCGGCGCGCAATGAAGAAGCGTGCGCCGCGGCAAACTGGGGTTTTTTTGTGTGTACACGACAAATGCGCATGCTCCGTTGGGTGCGTGTGCACATCCACAGAGACTTGGACAAAAAAAAACACCTTATTTGCAAGGGGACATGGGCGGGCGCTGGATGCCACCGGAAACGCGATCAGACGCCCGCCCTTGCCCCGCAGTTTCCAGAAACTAGTACCTCCGAGGTACTAGTTTTTTGCCACGCAGTTTCGGCTGGAAGCCTCGGTTGAGCCACGGGAGTGCTACGCTTCCCAGATGTGCTGGTGAGATCGCGCCCGGAAACTCCGCCTGTTTTCCGTCTCACTTGTGTGGCTTCTGTTCCGTGTGACCGCAGCCAAAGTCAAGCTTAGTACTTTACTTGATATACTCAATGAATTAAAACAGGGAAATTTTGAATTCCAGTAACAAACTAAGACAAGCTACAGCAAAACTTCAAATAAAATTATGCTGAGATGTGTAGTTATTATTCACAGGCCGAAAAGCTTATTTGGACCGCTGCTCACATTTATTTGTTTAAAACATTTCTATGCCACCTTTCCACCCAAACAGGGTCTCCAGGGGAGTGAACATCAAGGCATTAAAACATTTAAAACATCATTTAAAATGTATATTTAAAATATTTAACAATTCAATGAAAATATATAGACATACAAACATAACAAAGGAACAAGGCCAACAAGTTTACTAAGGATACAACAAACAAAACAGAAAATACAGAGGAAGACAGAGAAATCTCCTTGGGGAGGGGGTTCCAAAGTTTCAAAGCGACAGCCAAGAAGACCTTCTCTCAGGTTGGCACGCGCCTAGACTCAGTGGGAAGGGGCACTCAAAGAAAGGCCTCTGAAAATGACCAGAGTGGACAAGTAGGTTCATTTGGGAGAAGGCAGTCCTTAAGGTATATACTAAGATGTAAACAAGGTCCGATTCCAAGGCAAACCATTCAACATCACAGTAATCCAAGTCTATGCCCCAACCACTGATGCAGAAGAGGCTGAAGTGGACCGGTTCTATGAAGACCTACAACACCTCCTAGAACTAACACCAAAAAATGATGTCCTCATCATCATAGGGGACTGGAATGCTAAAGTAGGAAGTGAAAAGGTAACCGGAACAACAGACAAGTTTGGCCTTGGAAAGCAAAATGAAGCAGGGCAAAGGTTAACAGAGTTTTGTCAAGAGAACACACTGGTCATAGCGAACACCCTTTTCCAACAACCTAAGAGGCGACTCTACACATGGACATCACCAGATGGGCAACACCGAAATCAGATTGACTATATAATTTGCAGTCAAAGATGGAGAAGCTCTATCCAGTCGGTAAAAACAAGACCTGGAGCTGACTGTGGCTCAGATCATGAGCTACTCATTGCAAAATTCAGACTTAAACTGAAGGAAATTGGGAAAACCATCCCTGATGAACATACAGTAGAGGTGAAGAATAGATTCAAGGGTCTAGATTTGATAGATAGAGTGCCTGAAGAACTATGGACGGAGGTTTGTGACATTGTACAGAAGGCAGCAATCACCACCATCCCAAAGAAAAAGAAATGCAAGAAAGCAAAGTGGCTTTCTGATGAGGCTTTACAAATAGCAGAGGAAAGAAGGAAAGCGAAAGGCAAAGGCGAAAAGGAAAGATTTACCCAACTGAACGCAGATTTCCAGAGAACAGCAAGGAGAGATAAGGAGGCCTTCCTGAATGAACAGTGCAAAGTAATAGAAGAAAACAATAGAATGGGAAGGACTAGAGATCTCTTCAAGAAAATTGGAGAAATCAAGGGAGCGTTCCATGCAAAGCTGGCCATGATAAAGGACAAAAACGGTAGGGACCTAACAGAAGCAGAAGAGATTAGGAAAAGATGGCAAGAATACACAGAAGAACTATACAAGAAAGACCTCAATGTCCTTGACAAACACGACGGTATAATCACTGACCTTGAGCCAGACATCCTGGAATGTGAAGTTAAATGGGCCTTAGAAAGCATTGCTAACAACAAAGCTAGTGGAGGTGATGGTATTCCAGCTGAGCTATTCAAAGTCTTAGAAGATGATGCTGTTAAAGTTCTGCACTCCATTTGCCAGCAAATTTGGAAAACGCAACAGTGGCCACAGGATTGGAAAAGGTCAGTATACATTCCAATCCCAAAGAAGGGCAATGCCAAGGAATGTTCAAACTATCGCACAATTGCACTCATATCACACGCTAGCAAGGTCATGCTCAAGATCCTACAAGCTAGGCTTCAACAGTACGTGGATAGAGAACTACCAGAAGTACAAGCTGGGTTTCGAAGAGGTAGAGGAACGAGAGATCATATTGCCAACATTCGCTGGATTATGGAGAAAGCAAGAGAGTACCAGAAAAATATCTACTTCTGCTTCATTGACTATGCTAAAGCTTTTGACTGTGTGGATCACAACAAACTATGGCAGGGCCTTAAAGAGATGGGAGTACCAGACCACCTCACATGTCTCTTGAGAAACCTGTATAAGGGCCAAGAAGCGACAGTTAGAACCGGATATGGAACAACTGATTGGTTCAGCATAGGAAAAGGAGTACGACAAGGATGTATATTGTCGCCTTGCTTATTTAATATATATGCAGAGTACATCATGCGAAATGCTGGCCTGGATGAATCACAAGCGGGAATTAAGATTGCTGGGGAAAAGATCAACAACCTCAGATATGCAGATGATACCACTCTAATGGCTGAAAGTGAAGAGGATCTAAAGAGCCTCTTGCTCAGAGTAAAAGAGGAGAGCGCAAAAGTGGGCTTGAAGCTCAACATCAAAAAAACTAAGATCATGGCATCCGGCCCCATCACTCCTTGGCAAATAGAAGGGGAAGTCGTGGAAGTAGTGACAGACTTCACGTTCCTGGGATCCCAGATCACCGCAGACTGTGACTGCAGCCATGAAATTAAAAGACGCCTGCTCCTTGGGAGGAAAGCGATGGCGAACCTAAACAGCATGATAAAAAGTAGAGACATTACCCTGCCAACAAAAGTCCGCATGGTCAAAGCAATGGTATTCCCAGTAGTCCATGTATGGCTGCGAGAGTTGGACTATAAGGAAGGCCGAGCGCCGAAGAATAGATTCTTTTGAACTATGGTGCTGGAGAAGACTCTCGAGAGTCCCTTGGACTGCAAGAAGATCAAATCAGTCAATCCTAAAAGAAATCAACCCTGACTGTTCCCTGGAAGGGCAGATAATGAAACTGAAGTTCAAACACTTTGGCCACCAAATGAGAAGGGAGCAATCACTGGAGAAGACCCTGATGCTGGTAAAGATTGAAGGTCAAAGAAAACAGGGACGGCAAAGGATGAGATGGTTAGACAGTGTCATCGATGCAACGAACATGAAATTAAGCAAACTTCAGAGGACAGTGGAAGACAGGAGGGCCTGGCGGGATCTGGTCCATGGGGTCGCGAAGAGTCGGACTCGACTGTGCAACTGAACAACAAAAAAACAAGGTTATTCTATAGTAAGAATGTTAGCTTCCTTCTTGTTAATGTACTCTTCACAACAGTGTTCTAGGTGTATCAAGTAACAAAGGCACTGCCTATTTTAGATCAAAAGTCAGGTTTAATTCAGAAGACTATGTCCTACATCCCACTGGTTCCACCTTACTAGTTCCTTTCATTTTAGGAGACAACTGCACATTAGAGTACACTAAAGGGCGCATTCAAAAAAACTGCAATATTTATAGTTCTATCATTTTTCTCCTGTTTTTCTACCTTTCCCCATACATTCTAGTGTGCAAATACATGTAATGATAATAATTAGTCATCTGTTTCCTTGTAGGAATCAAAACAAGGAAGTTATACTTTCAGATTCCTCACTTTGTATGAGACTCACCCAGGCTATGCTTCTGCTTAAATGAACAAATGAAACTACTGAATTCTGAAGGAAGTATAGTCAGATTACCTTCATGGTGTTTCGAAGTCAAGACTATGTATTTTGCACCTGAAGATTTCAAAAGGTCTGCCCATTGGTCAGCATCAAAAAACTCTGCTGTAAACAAGGGCCCAAAATCTTCATAACTGAATCCAGGAGGGTAGTTCATCTCCATAAATTTTATGTAAGCTTCTTTCTTTTGTTTCTTCCAATACCACCTGCAAAGAAAAACATCTCATAGTTTCCACACATAAAAACTGTCAGATTCCAACTTGGTTGGGAGGTAGGTTTGCCAACCCCATCTTGACAAATTCCTGGAGATTTGTGGGGGCTAGTCTGGGCTATCCAATTCAGGGCTGGAACCAATCTGCACAAATGGAAGTCCAGAACAATGCTTTAAAATATCACTGTAGCCAATCCTCTACATCTCTGCTGAGAAATCAGTCTCACTATGATCAATGGTGCTTACTCCCAGGCAAGTGTGCACAGGATTGCACTTTAATTTACTCCAGCTATTACTTCAACCAGTAAAATACTTCATTTCAGAACTCATTATATTTCAGTTCTGTATAGACTATATCAAATTACTTTGATTAACAAATCCTTAACCTTATTTGTTACGCTTACATTTAAAAATCATATTTAGGCAATAACTTGAGGACCTGATCAAACCATCCCCATTATAAGTAGGTGTGGGAAAGGGGGATGCCAAAGTGAACTGGAATGACTTTTTAGGGTGAATTTAAAGAAAACTTTCCAGAAGACATAAGACAAATATCATTATGGCATCAAGTATTCAGTTTCAGCCACAAACAGTCAGTTCACACAATCATTAGTGCTTGGGTCATATTCACAATCAACTTGAACAAAACTTGACCCTCTCTCATGCTATAAGTTTGTATAGGATCCAGTAGATTTTAAATTCATATAATAAACCAATTTAAGCCCAAAGATATGCATTCAAAATACCTTTGTCACAGTTCAAGGGCTCATCTTTGTACCACATGAAACACTAAGGAAGTGCAGAAGCAGTAATCTTCTACAGAGAACCTTCCACATACTGGTGATCAGCCACAGACTTGAGGGATTAACTTCCCAGATTTAAATTTTATACCTATCAAAATTTACAACTAGCCACAATATGTTTCAAGAAGAGAGAATCCTTACCACTTTTATCCAAGAAGGACAAACACAAATGAGACTAATACATTACTTTCTAGAAAGAGACAGCACAGCTGGAAGATATTAGTAGTTCAATCCTGTGAAGCATTTAGAGTCAAAATAATATACCTGGAGTCCCAGATATAGAAGTACCAAATCGTCTAACGTCTATACATGATGCTAAACCCCGTGGCGTCAATGGGGATTTAACTTTCAAGGAAAGCAAAGTACCTTTCTTGAAAATCAGTCCCATTGAACTCGGTGAGACTTACTCCTGAGTAAACATGCATGGGCCCCGTCTGTAAAGGAAAGGGAAAAGCAGGGCAGAACTTGTGCTTGCGAATCTCACCAAAACCACTCGCTGCCGAAGCTGGGTACAGAGAATAAACCCCAGTGGATAAATATCCCAAACTTGTCTTCATCAAACCACGTGGGAAGCGGCCTGGAATCCAAGGACTCCCAGGTGGGCTCATAGGGAGTAGCATCACCCCGCGGGGGAAGGAGGCACAGAAGGAGCAGAACAAGCGACAAGACGATCAGTCGACCCATTGTAGATCTGCTCGGCTGTTCTACTCTCTTCCTCTTCGCGCTGGTGTTTCACATGACAGCAGTCAGCTGACCAAGCCAAGACGAGGAAGGGCTCCCGCCCCGTGATTATGTTTTCTCTTCCAGGTACCTGTGTATAGTTTTATTAAGAGCGGTCTGTAGAGGCCCTCAAGGGAGATTTGGGCTTGGGGGTTTATGAGGGGGACAAGCGCTGACGACTGCAATCCTCAGGACAAAAAAAGCCCCATTAAAATTAAAGTTTAAAAAAAAAAATTAGGATGCGGGACTGCAGCCTCGACCGTTCTTCAGGCTCTGTCGGATTTCTTCTTGGTTCTTGATCGGTACTGAAATTGTCGACGAGAAACTCTTTTTGCGTCACAACAGCACTGAGCGGCTAATTGCGGAGAGGTTTGTTGCAACAATCAGATCTTGCACATCTCCGACGCACTGAAATGTAACAACATAAAGGGAAAGAAAACAGTCCACAAAAAGGCATTTTTGCAGCTTGAGAAAAGCAGAATGATGGTTTTTATTAAGATCGACTTCTTAGTTGTTGATGTTGGAATCACACTCTATACATACTTCTCCAAACTGTGCCATAGCTCGCAGATTTGCAGTTTGTGCATTGGACCTAAGCTGTGTATACTAGGAGTCCCCAACCTTTCTGAGCCTGTGGGCACATTTGGAACTCTGACATAGGGTGGTGGTGGGCTCAATCACAAAATGGCTGGTACAGGAGGTGAAACCGCACACTGGAAGCCCAAGTCCAGAGGGGTAATAAAAATACATTGGGAAAGAGCAGTGAGAGAGACTAAAACAAACACTATGGATGCAGATGCCACTGAAACGATGTTCTTTTAAACTGCATAGCCAAGCAGGTTTTCAGTGGCAAATCAAAAGCCCAATGGGCAAGAAGAGCCACATCTGATCCCACCCACTTTCTAAACACACTTGGTGGGCACTATGAAAAGTGCTGATAGGCTCCATGTCCTTGCCCTGTGTCTGTCTGCTGCAGCCAATGCATAATTTGTTCTATACTGTAATTGTTCCTGGCTTTACCAGGTGTATTCTATCCTGAGACATTTAACTGTGAATCCTGTTTATAAATTCTTGCTTATTGGCAGCAATTGCAGGGAAGAGACTAACATTTTCCTGGAAGTAAGCCCCCTTTGAATAAACCTGAGTAGGATTCTGAATAGACCTCTAAAATCCCTGTTTGTTTTAAAGTTTGTAGATCTATATATCTGACATAAAATACAGGAAGTGAGCCTGGAAGCAGAATGGCATTTTGTTAATACTAGTAATTAATAATGGATGTGGTAACCATTGCTAAGGTATATAGAGTGATGCAAAGATGCCCTCTGACAGTATAATCTCAAATCAACTCTTCTTCTGCTGCACCTTGTCTTCGCTGCCACTGTGATGGAGAGAGACTATATGTATAGGTGGTGATAGATCATTGTTGTTTCACAACAGTTAGCGACTGCTTGCTGGGCTACTTCTAAAACTTCAACCCCAAAATGAATCAGACATTACGCATCTGTACCACTCTTTTATACAATCTTCATATCTTAGGATAGGCCTCTATGCTATAATGAAACAACAGATTCAGGTGGGTTGGTCTGAAGCAACAGTCTGTTGGTCTGAAGCAATAGAACACTGTTTTTTAAGTCCAGTGGCACTTTTAAGACCAACAGAGTTTAATTCTAACAAAGGGACCACGCCACGTGGTCAAGCGAACAAGCAAAGCTTCGCGACCAGAACAATAAACACAGAGGATCCGAGAACGGACCAGTCAGTCAGTACGGATCCAAGAAGGGACCTATGGTTATGAGGGTACTGTAAATAAACCTATCATGAGTGTGGGGTGTGTTGTTGGGTGTGGCATGTATCGGCATTTAAGCAGGGCCCCGGGCCCTGCTCGTTGTCTCACTCTTTGCCTACCAATAAACCATGAGCTGAAATCACTAGTCTTGAACCCAGTACTTTTCAAAGCTTATACCCAGAATTAAACTTCGTTGGTATTAAAGGTGCCACTGGACTCAAACTTTGTTATAATGAAACAATGTATAGTTGACCAAGTATCTACATATGTTCCACAATCAGAAAAATTCAGAGCACACTTTTAACATTTGCCAGTGCTTCCAAAGCTCCCTTGAAGGAGTTGGCTTACTTTGCTCATTCACTTGCTCATTCAATTACCTTTGATTTATGAGCTGCTCACATTGAATGCAACATTAGTGTCATCTATCAAAAGTTGAAATGTCTGTGTTTAGTGGTCTGAAGAGGTTTTCCTTGTACAGAGCTATAGACACATTTGGCAGGCTCCCACCAACTGAAAGGAAGAGCACTTCTTAATGGACTACAGTAACTTTACCATCTTAACCTTATTTGGCATCGACTCCTATTTGATTATTTAGTATCGAAAGGGCACCCTGACCCTGTGAGTGATGCACCGTGTTCGCAATGGCAATTGTTCAGAGGATAACAGGATGACCTATAGCATATTTTATAGACACCAGCAGCCACTTATTAAGCAGACTATTCTGCCAATAGGTCAGTTAGTGTGATCCTACCTACATTGTTTGGCAGGAAGATACATTATTAATTTATTGAGAAACTTAGAATCTACTTTTCAGTTTAATTCACAAAGCAGAAAGCAGAAAATAACAATAAAAAGTTTAAAGTGTCTATGTAGAAAGAACGATACAGCAATAAAGCATAATAACAGCTGCCAACCTCAGACAGCAGGTAAGAAAATACAAAACCTTTCTTTCTAAACACCAACAATATTAAACTAAGGGAGTGATCCTTCAGGGCACTCCCCGTCCCAAAGATGGCTGGCATTGATAGTGTGGGCCTCACGTGGGACTCTGAGGTGAGTTTGGCTGTCTTTTTGGTGTATCATCCATCTAGTGCACTGGTGGACAGACCCCTCGAGCCTGCTCAAGGCGGCAGTTGGCTGGGCGTTGGAATTCCCAAGGATTATCATACTTGGTGTCCATGCCGACGTCGCCTCCTTGTAGCGGGTAGTAGACCTAGTGTCCTCCATTGCAGCACTAGGACTCACCCAGATTGTATTAGGGCCCATACATCAAGCAGGCCACACACTGGATCTGATCTTTGGGGTTGGGATTGATATTGATCTGATGGCCAAAATGTCGGTGCAGTGGTCAGATCATTGTGCCCTGAAGGTCCGGCTGGGTGTCCCTACCCCTCCCCTGCATAGGCAGCGAGCGGACTTTTGCTCACCTGCGGGGATTAATGGATCCAGTTGGATTCCAAAATGCTCTGAGGGAACCAATGCCCTCCGGTGATTCCTTAGAGGAGCTGATAGACTACTGGAATGTCTGGCTCTCTGAAGCTATCAGTGAAATTACCCCCTGACATCCTCTTCACCTCCATCAAAAAGCATCCCCCTGGTACACTATGGAACTCAGGGAGTTGAAATGGGAGCTTAGACGACTGGACTGAATTTGGTGGCACATCAGTAATGAAGCTACAAGAGCATCTTATAGGATGTTTATGAAATCCTATGAGGTGGCAGTGAAGGCTGCTAAAAAAGAATTTTATGCAGCCTCCATGGCATCTGCTAGCTCTCACCCAGCACATGTTTTGGATAATTAGGTCTCTTACGTCCCACTCTGAGAAGACCCAAAATAATAGGAATCTGACCCTAAGCTGTGAGGCATCTGCAAGCTTTTTTGCAGATAAAGTCTTGTCACTCCGCTGCGACCTACCAGCCAACGTGTGAACTAGAGGCCCCTTGGCTATCTCTGGATTCGGTTTTTGACACCTTCAGCCAGCTCTCCCAAGCCGATGTCAACAGAATTCTGGGTGCTGTTAGGCCAGCCACCTGCCTCTTGGATCCATGCCCCTCAAGGCTGGTGAAAGCCAGCAGCAAGAGGTTACAAGGCCTCCTCATCAATCTGTCCCTGAGTTCCAGGATATTCCCGGGGGGCTGAAGAAGGCGGTGGTTGTTCTGCTCTTGAAAAAACCGAATCTTGATCCTATGGATCTGACCAATTACTGCCCAGTCTCGAATCTTTTGTTTCTAGGCAACGTAATTCAGAGAGCAGTGGCAGAACAGCTCCAGAAATTTCTGGATGAGATGGTTAAAGCTGAGTTGACTGAACCTGAATCCAGGTAAGACGGAGGTTCTGTGGCTGGGGGGGCGGGGAAGCCTCGGTTGTGATGCATCAACTCACTAAAAGAAGCCACAGCCCTCAGTTTGTAAGACCTCAGAATGGCTGCTAACGATAGGACGTTTTGGAGATTGTTAATTTATAGGGTCACTGTAAGTCAGAAGCTACTTGAAAGCACGTCACACACACACACACTGCTATGCTTATGTTCATGCTGTCCGTCACACACACACACACACACACACACACACACACACACACACTGCTATGCTTATGTTCATGCTGTCTGTTTATCTGTAAGAAATGTTCCATGCTAACTCATCAATGCCAAGTTGTCAATACAAGGTTAAGTATGGAAGAACCTCGAAGAAGGATTAAAAATTATTTTGAGCAAACTAGTTCCATTTATGGTGTATCCTCCTTCTAGTCCTTATTTTGTGCCTTTGCAAGCACAGCATCCACAGGTTGAATCACAAGATTTTAGTTGCCTTGTTTATCATAATATGTGTTTAATTCATCAGTCTTTTGAATGCTGTCACTGCGAACTAAAAGGGCTGAGCTAACACTGTATGTTATAAAAGTACAAATGTTTATTAAGGTGTACACATGTTAAAACATATTATGATTAAAAGAAAGAGTCTAAATATCAGACATAAAACTTTTCAAATACAAATACACTTTTTTTTATTGA
>NW_015173125.1:537115-561688 GCF_001447785.1 Gekko japonicus | reverse complement strand
AAAAAATATATTATTAATCATTATTATGGGGTGGGGCAGTGCATGACTTTTCCTGCCCCAAATGCCTGGCTTATGTGATTTGAAAGATGTAGCTATGATGGACCCCTGTGTCATGAGCAACGACGACGGCACTGAGTCCCTGCCTGAGTTGGCATCACAGCCAGAGGTGCCGGCATTGCCAGAACCAGAAGCTGGCCCCTCTGACTCCTCACAAGGCAATAGCTTGCCAGCGCCCGAGTCTGTAAACCCCGCTCCTGGTCCTGCAGCAGCCAAGGAGGCACAGGTGCAATCAGGGAGCCTACCTGACTCACCTCCATGGGTGCTTCAGCTAAGGGAGCCACTCCACAGAGCCTTAGTCACCTGCCAACAAGATGCACTCTGGCAGGGAAGGTGAGCGCCGAGTCCTGAGTATTAGCAGGAGCGCCAGCGCCGCCACAGGAAGCCCGGCTAGAGGCCTATATAACTCCCACTCAGCACTGAGCTCTCGTTGAAGCAACAAGTTGCCTCCATGCGTGCCTCGCATCCACCTTCAGAATGTTAGGAGATGAACTGAATATTTGCTTTTATGTATTTGTGCTTGCTGACACACACTCACTTTCATGGACTGTGCATATAAATCCCTATGGGCTTGGGAAAGCTGTTTGCATTGCATGCTGTGACTGCTTCATCTGGAGAGTATCCTGCCTGTAGTTTATGCAAATGGAGCTTGCACTCACACAGCCCAGCCTGAGGAAGAAGGCTACATCGCCATTGTGATCAGCACAAAACAACAACTTTTATGGCTTCAACCACCATGAATGAACTGTAAGGAAACAAGTAACCCTGATATCTGGTTTGCATCCAAAGGGACAGTTTCCTGACAAATGGGCACTTTATTGCTTGGGACCAAGCAAGAGTCATCTACACTTCAATGGTTGCCCTGGTACCCATCTTCACACCTTGACCAGATGCCTCCCTTGAGCTAAAGGTTAGGATTTCAATATTGCCCACTCCTCCTAGGTAGGCACGTAATTACCAAGTAGCCAATAGTGTTAGTTCTTGGGACGGACCACAGGTGGGAAGGACAAGGAGGATGGCATCCATACCAGCCCCCAAGAGCCCCCCTATATAAAGTGAGGTTCAACAGCTTGAACCCCGCTAGCCATCTTCTCTCCTTAAGCTATTTACTTACAGCCTTACTATACAAGTAACTCTTTGTTCTCACTGACCTCATGGACTGCAGCCACAGAGGTCCGCACGTGTTGGCAGGTTCCAACGGTGTGAGTTTAGATTCTCTTTAGTTATTTTAGTCTCATTCTTGTATCCTTCATTGGGAAGGTCAAGCTTCGGATCAGATAAGTATTTGCTACTCCCCTACCCATCCTTTAGTGTAATAGTGATTATTTCATATTCCTGTAACTCTGAGGAACTTGTACGATCGTGTGTGAGACTCTGTTTTTGTATGTATACGAACTAAATATTATTACTCAGTAAAAAGAACAACTTGATTTTAAGATATCAGCCTCATCTCCATTTATATCACTGGGAAATTCCTCGGGGTGGATTCGGACCTCTGTATACACAGGCAAAGGACCCCAAAACAGTTAGTCTTGCCTCTGTCGTAAATAAGGCAGTTTGGCTAACAGGCTCCTGTCCTCAGACCCCCACTCCGGCTTGGATTCCTGGCTCCCTGACCCCTGCTTTGGATGACCCCTCTTTCGGACTCACGATTTGACTCTCTCTCTGACTCTCCTGGCAACAACCTTGGACCAGACTTGACTTCTGCCTCTCATCCCAAGCCCAGCCCGTGACACCCTGCTTCTTCTTCTCTGTGAGGCTGATTTTCCCACCAAAACATTGTTCCCCTCTCTAACTGAGCAGCCTCTTAGTAGTGTATTTGAATTATAGAATTATTACTTTCCACCTGTCCCACCTTGCGCTAAAGAAGTTATTTTTTGCCCAGGCCAGAGATTTATTGTAACTCAGCAGGAGCCCTTTTATAAAACCCTTTGGAAATGGCACTTAACAGGAAGCAAACTTAAAATAAAAAGGTTGATTTTATTGAACAGGACAGTTGAATCAGGAATAAGGCAGGGGACGAGAAGTTGAGGTGTTGAGAAATAGGGCAGGGGATGAGAAGTTGTTGATGATACAAATTAGAATATTTTGAACAGGCAACAGAGTATAATTGAAGCTTATATTCTTAGAGACTCAGTTCTTAACTGTGAGAGGTTTGTTTGTCTTGGAGATTTCTTTCAGCAACACTGTGTCTTAATAAAGTTTCATAAAACTATTTTGGTTTCCTGGAAGTTAGTACTTTCTTCCTGTATTTGAATACTTCCCTTGTGGGATTATAGCTTTCCCCTTTTCACTTTTGAGGAATGTAAGACCGTTTCCCTTTTCACACAAACGAGGGGTCCCTTCTGAGTTGAACCCTCTGAAAAACTGGGTAAGAAATATCCTCTTTGTAGGAGCAATAATCCCTTTCTGTTTGGCTAGACTGGCAGTTTCCAACCTCCTGTCCAGTTCCTTCTGTCAAACCTAAACCCCAATTCTAGAGACTGTGAATAAATGGAATTCAGCTAGAGCTGACACTTAGACTTTTAGTTCTGATTTTTGAACTTTTCCTCAATTGTGTTGGTACACAGTAAGGGCAAGGAGTTGTGTCTCTTCACTTCTCAAGTGACTTGTCTGTTTCCCTCAGACTGACACACACACACATACTCCTCCTGACTGGCAACTGCCAAGCCAAAAACCAAATAATGACTGACTCCCTCTGAGAAGACTGACCAGTCTTTTGAAAGCTGTCCTCAGCTGGCACTGACCAATCAGAGAGCAGGGGGTGCAGACAGGCAGCAGCCTATCAATCAAACTGGCCTTTACAGTGAGGCATTAACCCCTAATCTCCCAGTTCTCTGCTTTTTGATGCACTAAGCATCCTGGTTTTGGAGGTCAGTTCGTCACAGTGGCCCACAGTACATAGAGTAGCACAGAATCCTTGGATATGTAGCCTGGATTTTACATGGCTTCACTGGTATCTGTGCAAATATTGCCATTACATGTAACCACAGGGTTGCTAATGAGAACCAATGTGGTGTCAGAGTATCAGATGAGGACTGTATTCAAATCCCCACTTAGCCATGAAGCTTGCTGGGCAAATGTGGCCCAGTCACTCTCTCTTAACCCTAAACCTCACAGGGCTGCCATGATAAATGGAAAATGGCATAAGAATGTATACTCTCTGATGTCCTTGTAGAAGGGCTAGGATTAAAAAATCTAAGATTTTGATTAATGTATTAGATAATTTAATAGATGACGAGTTGGAAAGTACATTAGTCCCACTGCTCTATGTTTATAAGCACTGCATTTACTTTTATTTTCTAGAAATATTTTCTCTCTTCCTCATATTGTTGTGTTTATGTCCAAAGTCTGCCCCTGTACCTCACTTGTTGGGTAAAACTGGAGTTCTACTTGCTGTAGTTGGTTGGAGACACAAAAGAAAGAACAGTGTAAGAAGTACAACTGTCAAATCCTCTCCTGTTACCTTCTAAAGATACAGCTGGAATCTTGGGATTGCAAAATGACAACTTTGTTTAAGAACCAAATTATAAAATACCCTGTGAAAATCAATAGAGTGTGTCATGGGTTATCAACACTATTGACCAGCATTAAATGGGGAAAGGGGCATATTACTGCCAACATTTCACTAATAAAATGGGTTCAGTAAGTTTTCTCCTCTTCCAATCAAGAGACAGACACACAGTCAAATTGGGTTGTGGGGAGGAGAAGTTCAGTAAGAATGTCCATATTGCTTGACTGGCAATTGCTTATATCCTCACCACCACGGGGAGGTTTGACTTCCATTCTGAAAACTTGGAGTATACCAAATCTTCTTATAAGGATGTATGCCTGGGTTCACAGTCAAGTTGATAGGTCTCTAAATACACTTTTGCTATCCTTCACTCTTTAATTTTATGGACCACCAAACTGAAAGGAACTAAAAGAAAACTACACCAAACTACTTGGCTCTGCAGGCCCTCAACTATTTAAACTAGACCTACACAATCCAGATTATGAAGAGATGAACCAGAAAGATACCTGCAAAGCATATGGATAAACCAAGCAATAGGTTGCAAGAGACAACAAAAATGTGCCTCCGTTTTCTATCTTCCTTCATACCGTTGGCCTTGGCCCAGCACTTGCAGCAATTTCTTCAGCACGAAACTTCACTGGGTATTCCATTGACACAAATATTTTGAGTCCGCTTGAATGGAACATGTTCCATTAAGACAATTAGCCGTGTCTGAAATTCATTAATGCTAATGTGCAAACTCTCATGAGCTCCAATGGGATTTGGAGAAGGTTCTGAGCACTGGCACCGGGCCAAAAATATAGTTCAGTCACTCAACAGTGAGCCAATGATGGCAGAATTTGTTGGCTTTGCACAGACCACATTAATCATATGCTTTGGGTTTCACTGTTATGTTACACTGCTCCAACAAAAATGACGTTGAATTTTTTATGGTCCACTTCTTGTTAAACTGTCCTCCAGATACTTGAAATGGGGAGTGGCACCTATTAACAGTGCCAGCAATCTCCTATTTTAGTTAATTAGTCATATCATTTATGTCCAAAGTAGCTTCTAGTTCTTAACATCATGAAGGTTCAGAAAAGATAACCTTTCACCAGATAGGTAGAATTTATTAGTGGGAGGCACACTAACTGCTTTGGGGGAGGCAATGTCTTGATTGAGCAAGGAAGTAGTTTCTTTATCATGTCCCCCCTTAGTTGTCTTCTTTCTAAACTGAAAAGTCCAAGACTCTTCAGCCTTTTCTCATAGGGAAGGTACTCCAACCCTCTAGTCATCTTAGTTGCCCTCCTCTGTACTTTTTCCAGCTTGGCCATGTCCTTATTTGAGAAACAGTGACCGGAACTGTAGACAGTATTCCAAATAATGTTGCAAATACAGGGGGCATATCAATATCAGCCATTTATTCCTACTCTTTGCTTCCTGTCACTTAACCAGTTTTTGATCCATAAGAGAACCCATACTCTTATCCCATAACTGCTAAATTTACTCAGGAGTCTTTGGTGAGGTACCTTGCCAAAGCCTTTTGAAAGTCAAAGTATATAATGTCTACCAGGTCACCCTTGTCTACATGTTTGTTCACTTTCTCAAAGAACTCCAAAAGGCTGTTGAGGCAGGACTTCCCTTTGTAGAAGCCATGCTGATTTTCCCTCAGTAGGGAATAATGTCTACCAGGTCACCGTTGTCTACGTGTTTGTTCACTTTCTCAAAGAACTCCAAAAGGCTGTTGAGGCAGGATTTCCCTTTGCAGAAGCCATGCTGATTTCCCCTCAGTATGTGTTTAACAATTATTTGATTACAGTTTCTACTAATTTGCCTGGGACAGATGTTATGCTGCCTGAATGTAGTGATAGGCCACAAAACTGTATTTGTAACCTATGTTTCAACAATCCTTTTTGTCAGCATGCATTTATTATATTTGTGCCTATACTGTACTCAGTATCAGTGGCAACAATTTCAACAAATAAATGGAATTTACCTCCAGTGGACATAGTGTTGGACACAAACAAGGATGACTTTCAAAGGGCATTAGATTCATGGAGGATACATTAATTACTACTAGCCTTGGTGTCTACAGGGATATTTCATATTCAGAGGCAGCAAACCTCTGGTAGGAAGTAACATCAGGAGAAGGCCTTGGACCTTATGCCCTTTGGCCCTCCAGGGTAGCTGGTTGACAGTGGTGTAAAACAGGTTGCAGGACTTGATGGACTATTGTCTTATCAAGCAGGGCTCTTCTTGTGTTCTAATTTCTACCATTTTCCCTGAAGGGTTCGCCAGTGATAGAAGTATGAATTAACTTTGGGGAACAAAGGGGGTCAAAGAAGAGTTTTTAAATGGTTTCAACATATTTTATTTTGTTGAGTGAGAGAAATTTCTCTCTACGTACTCTCTGCAATTATTTATGATTTATACACTTTTATCCAGCATGATGTGGTGGCTAGAGCAGGGGTCTCATTCATAAGGCCCTCCCAGGGCTTTTATGCGGCCCGTGAGCAGCTAGTGCAAGGGAGGGAACAGGAGTCTGCTTGGGGGGGAGTGGGGGGAGCCACTCCTATTGCGGCATGGCAGAACAACCTTGTCAAGCACCATGGGAGGGTCTGCCCAGTGCTGCACCGCTGGCTCTCCAGTCCGGGTTTTCCTTTGCAATGGAGCCTTGCAGTGAGAATACACAAACTCAGAGCTTACCAGCTGCTGTCCTTTATGCAGTTTATATCTCTGATACCTGGCATTATGTTTATGGCACACATGGCCAAGCCGAACAAAGTGAAATTGATGTCAGATCCGGCCCAAGTTACAAATGAGTTCAACACCTCTGGGCTAGAGTATCAGATTAGGAACTTGGAAAGGCAAGTTAAAATCCCCAACCTGTCATAGAAGCCTGCTGGGTGATGGGCCAGTCATTCTCAGCCTTGCCTACCTCACAGGGTTATTGGTGTGAGGATAAAACAGAGGAGGGAAGAATGATGATGTGAGCTGTTTTGGGTCCCCACTTGGGAGAAAAGAAGAGTACAGCTATTAAATAAATAATGTCATGTTTCCCACCCATAGTTTTTTTACTCTTTGTTTGAATGGCATTCCCATGTTTTGATCATTTAAATTGCCCAATGTTTGTGACCCCACAGTTTGGCTAAACTATATATTCTAGCACTCATGTAATGTTAGATTTGCCAGCATCCCAAACCCTGAGACTTGTAAGAAAAGGGACTGTTAACAGTATAATGAATAGCAGTACAAATGGTAGTATTTCCACACATCACTAGAAAGTATACCATATAGAATCTGTGAGCCATGTGGCTCTGACTACAAAATTTAACTGTGCACTGTGTAAAATGTAGCTGAGCTTTTAGTGCAAGTTTACTGTTGCTTCCCATCTCCGTTTACATGTTCAGTACTTACCATAAGTAGGCATACATAGCAGCCTTAAAAGAAGCCATCACGTGTGTGTGGCCAGCTGCCAGCCCTGAAATTTCACCTGAGCATCCTGAGAATTATCCCTCTAAACTGAATCTCAAACCTTGAGACCTATGTAATAGGCAGCCCTATGTAATGTCAATAAAATCAGTGAAACTAGGGGAGAGTTTAAAAATCTAGGGATGGAATTCCTAGGCCTTCATAGTACATAGTTTGTAGGGACACTTGTTATCTGCCAACGTGATGCAGGGACTGAGGAAAGGGAATAAAAGGTTGTATACTGTAACTGCTGATTCGGGAAATGGATAGACTACTTACCATGCAATTTTAATGCAGCTATTGATTTTATGTTTGCTATCTAGAGTCTGTCGTATTGGATACATTAGTAATACATAAGAGAGACATTATAGTGTCATATGAAGTATGCTTATATTGTTTTGCTTTTGCCAAACTCAGAGCCAGTGGCAAAGCCAAAACATTGCTTAAATATGCTTTCTCCAGCCAGAATAGATACAGCACACCAAATATGTACAGAGGGAAATATTTGGCCTACAAGTAGAATTTTTAATAATCATACCAAGACAACTAAAACACTGGCATATCTGTCATTATAAAAACCTAATGGCCCATGCTTTCTAAAGGTAAAAGTTTCCCTCGCTCGAAAGCCAGTCAAATCCGACTCTAGGGGGCAGTGCTCATCTCCATTTCCAAGCCGAAGAGCCAGCGCTGTCTGAAGACTTCTCTGTGGTCATGTGACCGGCATGACTAAATGCCGAGGTGCACGGAACGCTGTTACCTTCCCACCGAAGTGGTACTTATTTATCTACTTGCAATTTCTTGCTTTCGAACTGCTAGGTTGGCAGGAGTGGTGTTTCCTTGCTTTGTAAAAGGCTGTAATTAGGGGGAAAGTTAAAATCGGGGACATAGAGTTTGCAACTATGGATAGGAATGCAGTTTTGTCAAACACACTCATGGAAACACCATGTGCTGAAACATGCTAAGTTATATTGTGGGGAAAGTACACAGATGTATTAATCTTAAACAGATGTATTTTGGAAGTGTTCTGTTTAGGGTTGCCTACATATTGGGCCTGGAGATCCCCTAGAACCACAACTGCTTTCTAGACTATGAAGAGCATTCCTTTTGAGAAAACAGCTGCTTTGGAGGATGGACTCTATGGCATTTTATACCAGTAATGTCCCTTTTCAAGCTCCAGCCTCAACTCTGCAGGAATTTCCCAATGTGGTGCTGGCAACCCTAGTTCTATTAAGATCAAGTATATTGATTATGACGCTTGTATAGCCTGCCCCTGTGCTCTGTCCTCTGCTTTGGTACAAAGTCTGCTGCGTCTAATAGTGGACTTTGCATGCTTGTGGAAATGCAGGTAGAATAAGGCTCTGAAAGACCTTGTATACACCATCCTAAACCTGACAGAGCAAGTCTAGGGCCCCGGTCACACGGGCCGAATATCGCGCAGGGGAGGCATGACTAATTGCCCCGGCGCAGTTTGATTCACGATTACGTGATCAGACGCGCCGGCGGCACACCACGGGTCCTTCCCTCGGCGCCAGCGGGTAAACGAGGGACCAGAGCGGAATGCTGCGTGCCTGCACGATCACACCATGGGCGTCTGGAGGTAGCCTGTGGCAAACGTTTACTAGTACCTTGGAGGTACTAGTTTTTTAACACGTATTGTCGGCGGTAAACCACGGGTGCGCTCCACTTCCCAGATGTTGGGGTGTGATCGTGCCCGGATAATCCGCCCACCTTCCGTGCCTCTCCAGCGGCAACTTTGCTGTGTGACCGGGGCCTAGGACTCTTAAATCTTCGGAGACCATCTTGTTTGTATGGAGCACTTTATTCTGTTTTTGTTGTGATTCAATAGTTTTAATGTTTTATACTGTTTTTATGTATGGGCTTGTGCCCTTGTGTAAATTGCCCTGAGCCCGTTCGCGGGGAGGGCGGGGTAAAAATGTTAATAATAAATAAATAAAATAAAAGAACGTAAGAAGTGCCCTGCTGGAATCAGACCAATGGTCCATCCAGTCCAACATCCTGTCTTATGCAGCGGCCAACCAGTTTCTCTGGAGGACCAACAACAGGACATAGAGGCCAAGATCTTCCTCTGATGTTGCCTCCTGGGTCTGGGATTCAGAGGTTTAGTGGCTCTGAATGTGGAGGTTCCCATCAATCACCATGGCTAGTAACCACTGATAGACCTATCCTCCATTGTTTCCTGTAGCTATCACTATATCACCTGGCAGCAAATCCCACATTTTAATAACTTTCTGTGTAAAGTATTTCTTTTGTTCATCTTGATTTTACTGCCCATCAACTTCACTGGATGTCCTTGAGTTCTAGTATTTTGGGAGAGGGAGAAAAATTTCTCTTTGTCAGCTCTCTCCACCTCATGCATAAGTTTATAAACCTCTATCACGTCCCCCCCCCCTTACATTGGCCTGGTTTTAGATAGTAAGTGGGCAGTATGCTTCATCTCGGGGAGGGGGGGACTGAGTATATGCCAAATATCCATAGAGAAAGACACCACATTTGTATAATGTGTGATAAAAGTGTATCTGAAAAAGCAATGAGATGCTTCTCCACACACTGCCTGCAAGCCAGAGTGCTGACAGGCTTCAACGCATTATTCAGCTGTGTATATAGAAGGATGGCATGAAATCCACCTCTATTGTGAAAACTGCATATGGATTGTCAGTGGGAAATCATGACCTATTTTACTGTAGTTAAATACATAGACATTCAGTATCTCATGAGACAATCCGATATGCAAGCTGCTTTTTCCCATAGAAATGCTTTTAATTTAAGAACTTTATCACATTTATGTCTTTCATTAAACATATTATGAATTACTTTGTGATCAGCTTCCCAATACAAGATATGGCAGCTGTTGAATCTTATTTGGAAGGTGCAAATACATTTATTTTCCAAGTGTACACAACCATTTACCAAAAAGCAATGTATAATGGTGTGAAGGTAACCACGTGTCAAGCCAGCCATCAAACCCATTGTCCTGCCATGTGGAATCCATGGAATAAACACACACACTCACACATATACAGACAGAGGGGGGGGGAGAGAGAGGGTGTGGAACTGCACTATTATATTGTTTCTAGAGACTCCTGAGTCCTGATATGAAAAAGAAAAGGATTGTCCTCCTGTGTTTGGCAAGGCATTAGCAACTTGCTGAGTGGATCCTTGCAAAATAAGGACTGATCAATACTGCAAGAAAATAAAGCAACAGAATTGGGAGGTGGTAACCTAGCAGTTTGAAAGCAAGAAATTGCAAGTAGATAAATAGGTACTGGTTCGGTGGGAAGGTAACAGCATTCTGTGCATCGTGGCATTTAGTCATGCTGCCACATGACCACGGAGAAGTCTTCAGACAGTGCTGGCTCTTCGGCTTGGAAATGGAGATGAGCACCGCAACCCTAGAGTCGGATTTGGCTGGCTTTTGAGCAAGGCAAACCTCTACCTTTACTTAGGATGGACTACTGCTTTAACCTGTGGGGGAGACAGTCACATTCTTAATGTTTCTCCGTGTAAAAACTTTCTGCAGATAAAAAAATGAATCCATTAGGGAGAGGTTCTCGGTTACCCCTCTGCATAATGCACCAATGTACCATTTCCCAGAAATTACTAGTGCAGAGAACATTAGAAAAATGTAATCCTTCACCTGGTGGAGTCTGCAGTGGAGCAGTTAGAGTTGCCAGCCTCCAGGAAGGACCTGGGGAGCTCCTGGAATCCCAACTGGGCTTGCCAACCTCCAGGGGGTGGCTGGAGATCTCCCACTATTATAATTGCTCTCCAGGCAACAGAGATCAGCTCACCTGGTGAAAATGGCCACTTTGGGAGGTGGACTTTGTGACATTATACCGCACTGAAGTCCCTCCCCCTGAAACCCTGCTCTTCTCAGGCTCCATTCCCCCAAATCTCCAGGTAGTTCCCAATCCAGAGCGGGCTATCCTAATTACAACCGATCTCCAGATTACAGAGATCAGTTCCCCTAAATACAAGGGTTGCTTTGGAGGGTGGCCTTTTTGGTATCATACACCACTGGAGTCCCTGTCTTCCCCAAACTCCACTCTCCCCAGGCTTCAAACCCACCCACCCCCAACTCCAGTAGCTGTCCAACCCGGAGTTGCCAATCCAAGCCGGACAGTCCACTGCGCCGCGTTATTCTGGCCCGACCGATTAAGCCACCGCTTGATAGCTCACAAAGCGAGCGAAATAGGCAGCTAGAAGCAGCCGCAGCCAGCCAGCTCGGCTGTGGGCGGGTCCTTCCTGTAAAAACTTTTCTGTTGCTGCTCTTCCTCGCCGCTCACCTCAGACGGTGCCGTGCAGAGCCGTTTTGCCGGCTGCTCCTGCTGCCTTGGCCTTGGGCGGAGGACGCCGGTTTCTCTCAGAGGGGAGGGGAAGACGGGCTCGATCGCAAGCCCTCACTTTACCCCGCAGCAGTAAGTGGCCGCCCAGGAGGAGGGGATGGAGGAGCGCAAGGGGAGCCCTCAGGCCGAGGCGGCTTCTCCTCCGTCCCGCTGGTGGTTGCTCCCCACAGAATCCGGACACAGGGGCCGCACCCAGAGCGACATTTCTTCTTTCTGCGCGCTCCGGAAGAGCCACCTGCTCCACACGAATCTCACAGGTTCAGGTAAGAGAGAAGCGAGGGAGGCCGGTGCCTGCTTGGCACTCACAAAGAACGGCCACAACCGCTCCTGCAGCCTGCGCTCTTGTGCCTTAGCTAGTTGCTTTTCTGATAAGCAGAGATCAGCCTCGATAGGAGCCGCTAACAAGCATGAGAGAGCAGAATGTTCTCTTGGGAGCCACCAGCCTGTAACAGAGATGGAGTTATAAAGGCCATACAGGGACTGAGTACTGGGGACAGCTTGGGGGAAATTGCAGGTGGATGCATCCCATATGGATTGCATAGATGTGGGGGAGTGAGGAGCAGGGAGCCTTTGGAGCTTCTGGTGGGGTTGTTGGGACAACAGTAACTCCATCTGAAGCTTGGGAACTTCAGGTGGTCTGAACTTCAGGTGTTCATCTTTTTAAAAAACGAAAAACGATTACCAGTGCCGATGAATTTTGGGGCCACTTAGGCAAAATATGAGAGATGGAATAACAGAGTCTCTTTCCTTCTAGCAGGAGTGTTGCTATCGGTGCTGTGATATTCTGTGAGCAGCAGGGAGAGAAGGCCCAAGGTTGTCGCGGGGACTTGGAAAGATGAGTGCCCGGCCTCAGTGGTCTGAAGAAAAGGGCATGTGGTTCACACCCCTTGAAAGGTGGAGCCTTTGGCAATAGGCCTGCATGACTGAGATGTTCACCTCAGTGTTAAGCGCTGCAGTTCTGGGCAGGCCACCCATCCTCTCCTCTTTCCACTTTACAGCCAGGGCTGACTTGTCTTTTCACAGTCACAGACTCAGCAGCCAGTGCCCCCCTGGCTTGCTCTAAGTAGCCTGCATGTTATAAAGAAATCTAGTACAGTGGCTTTTGACAGCTCTGATCGCTGGTGGGTCCTATGCTAGTTATGGGCTCCAAGCAGTTGCCCGTCCATACTGACAGCTGATAATTCCACCTCCTTGCTGGTTCGTCATGGATATTTCTGGCAACAACAAATTCTACCTTGTGAAAAAGTTGTCCGTTTTTTAAGCCGGCTGCATGTAATTTCAACTGGAATGCTCTTGTACTATATGGAGGTGTAGAAAATAATTATGTAGTAGCTTTTTCCAAATTA
This sequence comes from Gekko japonicus, assembly GCF_001447785.1. Classification (NCBI taxonomy): domain Eukaryota; kingdom Metazoa; phylum Chordata; class Lepidosauria; order Squamata; family Gekkonidae; genus Gekko; species Gekko japonicus. The sequence continues at coordinate 548,957 of NW_015173125.1, read as the reverse complement.
TTATTGATCTAGGGCCATCCCTATGCATAACACTTTACAGAATGCAAGAAGACTAGTCCGTGCCTCAAATAATTTACAATCTAATTTACAATCCTATCATCACTTGTAACATTTGACAAATGTGTATGTTTGGCTATGCCCGGCGATTGTCTGGGGCTTGTAGCTTTATTCATTGTACTTCTCTTGCTATAAGCTCCTGGGCAAAGGGCTAGGAATTCACTTGTGAGCTACCATGTGGGTTTTGAGACAGCTGATTTTCATACCTGGAATTGAGTAGTGTGGGAATCAGCTTGAAAAAGTACAGACTGTAGTTGGTTGCTATAATATCTAAATGCTTTTTAAGGAAGCAGGTGCAATGATTTGTTGTCTTCCAGGTTTGTAGGTTTATTTCAAGACTCGTTTAAGTAACATTGCTGGGAAGACTTGCATTGGTCCAAGCTCAGAAAACCTCTGTATAGGTACTATGCTTTGTACTAAACATTCTTCAGGACAAGAATGCATCTGTATATTGTTTATAACATCTGTAGCCTGCTCTAGGAGAACAGGTTTAATTCAGAGGTACGTTGTGTTTCTCAATAGACTTCATGGATTTTGAGTTCATCCACATTATGCCTAACCTTTATGTAGACACTAAGTATGCTGATATTTATTCAGCCTGTTGCACCAGCTAGCTTAGAGTTTGTTTCTCTGTGTTCGGGTTACATAGGGTGTGGTAGGGAGCAGGGAAATGCTAGCTCTTTCTTTACAAAACAAAATCAGAGCAAAAAGGCTGTAGAGAATCAGATGACAGGTGCTTCCAACATAAGAGACTCAGGTAGATATAAGAGTTTAGTTGGCAAGTTGAATATGTTCTAGTCATTAAGGTTCAAGTACCTGTTGTAAGCTCCAGAGACACCCAAGCACTACCCCACAGGAGTGAAAATGTGTGTTTCAGTTCTCATAAGACTGCATTGTATGTTACTTTTCAGAGTTGCATACCTGCAGTTGCTTATGTGGGAGAAATGTGATTAGTTTTGCAACCTTAAATCAAAGCACTGGGGGAAATGTACAAGCAGAATTGCACATCAGCATGCTATTCAGAGGACTACTAAATGCATCTACTACTGCAAGAAGAAGTTAATGAGAATTTTCTAGTTAGCGATATTACTTTCTAAAAGCAGTTTTGGCAGTGGTTCACAGAATCAATCCTTCTGTTATTCCGGACAATCTCTTCACCTCTAAACAAATTGCTTGGTATATTGGAAGTAACTATTTGTTGCCATTTCCTGCCAGCAATCTCTTTTTAACTGTAGACCTGATTAAGAGAGCAATCCTATTTGTGTTAATTTAAAAGTGCTTACTCCTAAGAAAGTAGGATTGCACTGTAACTATCCTAGTTTGCTTAGTGGCTTGCTTTAGAATAATTTGGTTTAGATAGGCTGTGGTGTAGTGGGATGCTGCAACACTATCTACAGTTACATGGGTTAAGCCCTTGAACACAGTGGGACTTACTTCTGAGCAAATAAGCATAGGATAGGTGTATAATTGGGATCATTCATATCTTGGTGTTCCTAGCACAGCTTTCATATTCAAATGTAAAAAATTAAGGATATAGTCTCAATCCTAAAGAAATGGAAACCTCCAAAATAAGGGTCTTAGGTTAAGCTGTTGCCTAAGAGAGAGAACTGTCTTTCTATTATTACTCCCATTTATCTAAAAAGCAACTATTGAGCAAAACTTTGCAACATAATTCACTTCCTTGTTTGTCTCCCCTCCATTGTCATTCTTATCTCTGCAACCATGTGAGCTAGAAATTTTTGTAACTATTGACATGATTCTCAAGTATGTTAATAAGACACATTGTACCAAAAGTGGATGATCTGTCTAGCAAATATGCCATAAGACAAGTCCAGTGTAAAAGACAGTGTTTCTCTAGCATGTACATATGCATCTCATATATTTTGTTGTTTTCGTTCTCCTCCCGTTTTAAACATGCAAGCAGAACAGAATTGTCATTTGAAATGTCAAAAAATTCCGTTAACCTTTTTCAGTAAGTATTTTTTAAAAAAATAGTTCTAAAAGATAGGGCTGGAAAATCCAATAAGGTACATACAGTTATCGGACAATAACACATTTGTAATACAGAAAGTGGAAAGTAATATGAGGTTCCAAGACTGGTACTTTTGGAAGTTGTCTTCCATTAAATTGAAAAGTGATGACTTAGATTCTGGGATCAGGTTGTTTTGTTAAAGTTTTTATTAAACATTATAAATACTGAATGCCAGAAAGTGTTAATCAGTTTACAGTTCCAATATAAGTGGAGATAAGTACCATTTACATCACACCCTTTCAAGGAACATGGGGGAGGTAGATTTAAAAATGTGACTTCTACAAGATGCCGTCAGTATACGATTTTAAGCAGTTTTTTTCAAGTTGAACAGATTTTTTTAAAAGAAAAGATTTCCAAATCATATTCCATATTTCCCAAGATAATTTTGCTAAGATATGGTATCTGTTACTTCTTGGGTATGTCTCACAGCCCTGGTGTTAAAATAGCTAATTTGGGTTAAGTGTGTGTATGTGTATATATTTTTGAAATAACTTCTGAGTGGTGATAGTATGGGGACAATTTTTTTTGAGAAATACATTTTTAATGATGAGTAATTCTTCCCACAGCCATCTCTTGCATATCTTGCAGACCAGAATATTAACCCTTGTTACCGCATCTTGTAGGGCTTCAGATACTTGACTGTGAGGGTGAACGTACATTTGTATCCATTTAAGAGGAAAGCTGCTTGGAAGACATCTTGAGATGGACAAGCAGAACTCATAGGAAGGAATGAGCAACCCCCATTAGTTCTTTGCTCTAAATGCCCCCTCTCAAAGTTGCTTCTTTTTAGTGGTCAAGGAGGCTAAGTTACGTGCACCTGCATTTTATACTTGGCTTTTACCTAAATTAAACTTCCATTCTGCACATTTCTTGATGCTACTGAAAGTAGCCAGTAGTATTATCCAAGCTTGATTTTATTATGAGACAAATAAACATAATGCATAAATGTCCTGTTTTGAAATTCTTATAAACTTGTAGATTGTGTTTATCAAAATTTATCTTGCTCGTCCAAAAGTTATTTTGCAATTTGAGTTTCCTGGTTAAAAGAGGAGAAGTACATGTTAATTTTCTTCATGGTTTTCTAGTGATCAAAGTACACTGGACTGTGGGTATTCCAAAATTCTTTTTTCTGGGTTGTAGAAGTACTCTGGTATCCCAGTAAATAATTGAATCAGTCCTAATCTGCATCATAACATCTCTTTGGCAAAGGAACCCGTTTCCAGATTCCTTCTTTTTAATCTATTTTTCCACCCTAGTAGAATGTTTGATGTGCTTTTATCTTTCAGGGGAGAGGATCTTGACCTTCAGAATCTACCCGATTGTCCAACTAACCTCAACAGTGAACATTTTAAAGCAAACCTTGTGTGAATGTTCAATATATGAATGCTATAAGCAGCATAATTTTTCACAGTCAGGCATGTTATCTCTCCATACATATATGGATATACACATACCCATATATATACATACACACACACACGTTTGTGTGAAGAGATAATATGCCTGACTGTGAAAAATCATGCTGCTTATAGTATTCATATATTGAACATTCACACAAGGTTTGCTTTAAAATGTTCACTGTTGAGGTTAGTTGGATAATGTATGGTTGCGATAGTTGAACTATAAGGAAGGCCGAGCGCCGAAGAATAGATTCTTTTGAACTATGGTGCTGGAGAAGAGTCTTGAGAGTCCCTTGGACTGCAAGGAGATTGAATCAGTCAATCCTAAAGGAAATCAACCCTGACTGTTTCCTGGAAGACCAGATGCTGAAGCTCAAATACTTTGGCCACCAAATGAGAAGGGAGCACGCACTGGAGAAGACCATGATGCTGGGAAAGATTGAAGGAAGAAGAAGGGGCCGGCAAAGGATGAGATGGTTAGACAGTGTCATAGATGCAACGAACATGAAATTAAGCAAACTCCGGAGCATGACTGAAGACAGGAGGGCCTGGCGTGATGTGGTCCATGGGGTTGCGAAGAGTCACTCGACTGTGCGACTGAACAACACACACACACACACACACACACACAAATATATATGTGTGTGTGTGTATTTCTGCATATTTATGCATATCTATATATATAGATACACACACACACGTATATATACACACTTAGAAATTAATTCAGGATTTAAGAAGGGTTGCCAGCAGTCTGGAGACAAAAAATGTCTTGCCTCTTTAATAAAGGATTAATGTATGGAAATAGGTGACTGAAGCTTTTCATGGCACTGGAGGTAAACAACTTCAGCTGGTAAATAACATCTCATTAAGCTTCTTTTAAAGAGACAGGACATTTTTTCTTCAGGCTGTTGGCAATCCTAGTTGTAAACCTAGATGAAATGCATTATCTTCACATAATGATCTCCAGATATAGACAAATAAAAAAGTTAAATTAACTTGTACTTATTGTCACAATAATTTGACTTTTAGCTGTGTGATCTGTTTAGCATTTTGCTGCTGTATAGATTTAGTTTTTCAGGTTAATTGTCATTTCTCACATCCTACTCAAGTTTCCACAGAATTCTCCACAGAAATCACCTGCTCAAGTAGTGTAGCTGTTATAGAATGAGTAGCATATGATTTGAAATCCTTAAAACTCAAGACACTCTGTCGTTCAGGTCATCAGTATATCTAAAGATATTACCCTGGCACATACATTTTGTAAGTATTTCCTCATTTGGTCTTAACTGGAGACCTATTATATGTAATTGGATACAGTTCAAAAAAGCTGGGTGATACTTTTTAGCATCTGCAGTTGACTGAGCTGCTGAGATAGCCAAGATTCCAAAAGTTCAGGGATATTGCACAATTGTATTTCTGTGAAGAAGTCTTTGTGACTGTGGAAAAACTCACATAGGACGTATGAACAGTAGAGAAGAGATTTGCTGTTTGGAATCATATAGGCAGGTCAAAAGCTGTGAAGCTCGATGTCCCAAGAGCTGGGAGAGAAACCGGGGGAAGGATATATGAAAAAGAGAGAGAATACAGGAGAAACTGGGTGAAAAAAACTAAGGGAGAAAAGACCTGGCTATAGACATAGAGATAGGAAGTGAGGAAGCTGATGGGAAAGAAAAGAAATTGTCATCCTTTCATCACTTCTGAATAGTTCTTCAGTGAATTCAGTTGATGTTTTTCCATGTTGATCTTTCAGCATGCCTAACTGTGCTTTACATTTCTTGTTGATTTCTTGGATTTTGTGGAACAGACCTCTTGTTTTTCCTTTTTTGTTGTTCTTGTCTATTTTTTTTACACTGGGTATTATAATAGTTCTCTTTGTTTCTATGTGCAAGTCACTGGAATGTTGCATTTAGACCTGATTCTACTTCTGTTACCTTTTACTTTTGCTTCTCATCTATCCTTAGCAATTTTAAGAGTTTCATCCATCGAGGCTTTTCATTTCTTTTGGCTACAGGAATAGTTTTTGTGCATTCTTCCTTGATAATACCTCTGGTTTCAATCCATAGTTCTTCAGGTTCTCATTCACTGGAACTTTGTAATACAAAGCTCGCAGAGCTTTAATTTTTTGCCTTGCTCCATGATCTCAGTGGCTAGGGTATATTTTGGTAGCCTGTAAAATTTGCTATAAAATTGTCTACTTAGTACATTCCTTGCCATAGAGAATGTTTTATATAGGGTCTAGTCTACAGCAGACTGAAAAAGAATTTAATCATACTATGGCAACATTGCTGCTGTTCATGTTGAAATATCTGATCTGATTTTGCATTACTGGTTGTGTGACATGTTTTGTGATTACCTGTGGCTTATAACCAGTAAACATGACTGACAGTATTTGACACACACCTTTCATTCTAAGGCAATTGAGTCCTTAAAGATAGGATGTTATAGATTGTTATGAAACTTACAAAATAAATGTATTCAGAATTGTATTCCCTGTCCCATGAAATAGATTTTTATAAGACGATTAATTTCTGTGGGCAGAATCTGTTGTGGATGCTGTCTGTATCCCTCCATAACACATAGGCCTCAGACATTGTTATACATATGTTTGCTTCTGTATTTGAATATGCTAGTGCTGGGACTTGAATGTCTTCTCAGGAGCTTCAAGTTTTGAAAAAAGAACAAGAGTTCACTGGCATCGTGTTTAAAACTGGCTCTGTGGTTACAGTTGGTATGAAAACCCTGCGTTTTGTTTTGTTTTTTGTCTTTGCAGCACTTCTACATGGTTTGTGTGTGTTTATTTAACTTATTTATATCCTTTTTTCACCGTCAGGAAGATTCAAAGCAGTTTTTGGGTTGTGACTTCTGCAAGTAAAATGGCATGATGTTTGGAGATAGTTCCTTTCAAATGTATAAGAAGGGAAGAATGTTCAGCACTCTACAGAATTAATGCATCACCATTACTAAATAATTTCTTCATGCATATGTAATAATGAATTTTTCATGTGCTCTTCAAAAATCTGTGAGTGATAGTTATTTGTACATTAGCAAATGCAAACCAAAACATAAACTAAAATGATTTTAAAAAATGAGAGAGAACGTTCTGGGCACTAACACTTTGAGTCAAATTTCCAAATCAACCAGTATCTTAAGGGCAAATTTATCTGCATTAAAATTATTATACATAAACTGAAGGAAAGGGAGAATTTTCACTAATCCTGCATGTCTTGTTACAGAAGCAATTTGTTTAATTGTTATCAAACATGTCTTTTTCAGATTTCCTGTTTGAGTGAAAATGAGATATGATAAGCAACTAGAATAGCTTCCTAAGCGTAAAGCGGATGCTAATATTCCTTTGCTGTTTAATTTCAACTGTCTCAGGTATTTTAAGTTGTTTTAGGAAGGAAGGGACTGTACTTTAATAAACATACAGAACATACCTTAGATTTTTGGCTTTAATCCCAGGCTTTCAGTCCAGAGCAATTTAAAAGGTAACTTGGAGAGAGAATGTTGTTTGTGCACCAGTGGCAATTTCTTGTTAAGGGAAGGTATATACTTCCCTGGGTGGTGAGAAGTTGCAGGACAATACTTTCAGGCTTGATTTCCTCTAGATAAGAGAGCTCTGAAGACTAAGGGTGTCTTTCTAATATTTGCTTCATTTATATAAAGTACTGAGGCTGATGCGTTGAAGAGTGATTACAGCTCATACTTTATTCAGTTACATTCAGATCTTGAGATGGATAGTCTGGCCCGAGTCTGGCTTCTATCCCCATATGTAACTACACCCAAACACACACACACAACTGTGATAGGCTATATTTACACTACTAGGTCTACGATAGGTACTTTCCAGGATCCACGCGAGCCCATTGGCCCATGTTAGGATCCATCTTGTCCACCGTCTCTAGACCCGAAGGTCTGTCCAAGCACATGGCCTCGCTAGCACTCGTGTGACCATAAGAGTACATAACACCCCTCCCCCCATAGTTCCAAAGTACTAGCTTACATAGTCTTTGAGGTACTCTGGCCGCCGTCGCTCACAAGTTGAGCGGTGCGGCTCGGTCGGGGGACTTCCAGAGTCACTTTCCCTCCTAGCAGGACTCCAGGGTGGCTCAGGGCTGCTTGATGGCACTGCTCTGTCAGTTGGAGAAGACTGGGGGTCGGGTTCGGAAGAGGACCCGGAGTGGAGGCCGGAACTGGGTCAGTGACCGTTGCCTCAGGTCTGGCTCTGCCTCACTGTCCTCTGCTTTGCGGTTCGCTGGGTCATCTACCGGAAGGGTGTGTCGTCACAGCTGGTCTATGTGCCTCCGGAGGAGCTGGCCGTCCTCTGTTCAGACCTCATACGATAGATATCTTGTCATGTGCACTACCCGGGCTGGGATCCACAGTGGTCCCCACGAGAAGTTCTTCGCATAGACGCGGTCCTCTGGGGAAAACTCCCTGGGGTGTTTCTTGGACTTCTGTGGCTGAGCTGTGGTCGGGGGCCCTGTCCGGGTGTAAGCGATCCAGCCTGGTCGGGAAGCGCTGACCCATCAGGAGCTCCGCTGGGCTGTGGCCGGTGGAGGTGCTGGGGGTCTTCCATTGCCCAAACAGGAAGGCTGCTAGTCTGTAGTCCCAGTCTCCATGTGTGATCCGGCGGAGCGATTCTTTGGTCGTTCTTACCATCTGCTCTGCCTGTCTGTTCATGGCTGGGTGGAAGGGGGCAGAGCGAATGTGCCGAATTCCGTAATATCTCACAAAGTTTTGGAATTCGGCCGAGGTAAATGCCATACCATTATCTGACACCAGGGTGTCTGGGATGCCATGCGTACAGAATATCTTCCACATGGCATGGATGGCCGCTTGGGATGACATTGTGGGGACTGGGATTACCTCGAGCCACTTCAAGAATGAGTCCACCAGAATAAAGAATATCTGGCCCTGGAAGGGTCCCGCAAAGTCCAGGTGCAGGCGACTCTAGGGTTTATGTGTGGATTCCCAAGGTTGGACGGGAGCCCCTTGTAAAGCTGGCCGTGTCTCCTGGCAGGGTTGGCAGTGCTTGACCACGTCTTCTATTTCTGTGTCCATTCCTGGCCACCATACGTACCTGCAAGCCAAAGCCTTCATGCGCATGATCCCCGGGTGGAGCACCAGAAGAACTTGTTTGCGCACTCAGCTGCCCCACAGCAGGCAGCCCTTGTGTGCTGACAGCTCATTCTGCTGGGAGGAGAAAGCGGCAAACTCTGGGCTCACGTGGCCCGTGAGCCACCCCCTCCCCACCCAGTCCAAAACTCAGGACATTACGCGGTCCCTGCTGGTGTGATGGGAGACCTCAGCCACATGGACGGGCTTGTCAGGCAAGTCCTCAACCAGCAAGATATGGTGCGCCAGAGCCGGGTCCGGAAGGCAGCTCAGAGCGTCGGCATGGCCCAACGTTTTCCCTGGCCAATGAAGCAGGACGTACTGGTATCCAGCCAGGAAGATGGACCATCGGAGTACCCTCAGCGAGAGCATTTGCGGCATTTAGTGATCCGGAGCCAGGAGTCCCAAAAGTGGTTTGTGGTCCATGACTATGGTGAAGGGTTGCCCATACAGGTAGTCATGGAACTTCTGGACTCCTGTGACTATAGCCAGAGCTTCCTTGTCTATCTGAGTGTAATTGCGCTCAGCCGAAGTCAAGGTGTGCGAGTAATACATGACTGGGACCTCGCGGGCATCGGGGAGTTGATGGCCCAGGACAGCCCCCACCCCGTAAGGCGAGGCGTCACAAGCAAAAATCATGGGAAGGGACTCATCAAAGTGGGCTAAGACGTCGTTGGATTCAATAGTTCCTTCATGGCCCAGAATGCGGTGGCATGGGATGGCCCCCACTTCCAGGGCATGGACTTGTTCAGGAGACGGTGCAAGGGTTCGGCGATGGCGGCTTTGTGCAGAAGGAATGAATGGTAAAGATTCAGCAGGCCCAGGAATGCTTGGAGCTCTGCCTTCAAGGAGGAGGTAGGCATATTAACGATGGCTGTGACTTTGTCTGGGGTAGGATGGATACCCTGAGAATCCACCGTGAAGCCCAGGAACTCAACAATGGGGCACCCCCAACAGGTACTTTTCGCGCTTGACTTTCAGGCCTGCTGCGTTGAAACGCTGGAGGACGGCGCGCAGACGTTATGTGAAGACCTCAGCCGATGGTGCCGCGATCAGTATATCGTCAAAGAGGGGCTATACCCTGGGGATGCCCTTAAGGAGACAGTCCATTAAATTCTGAAAGATCCCCGGGGCCACGCTAATACCAAACTGCAGCCGCTACACTTTGAAAGCCCCCTGTGTGTCATGATGGTCTGTGCTTCTGCCATGGCATCATCAACCGGGAGTTGATGGTACACCTGGGCCAAGTCCAGCTTCCCAAAGACCTTTGCGCCCGCCAAGGAAGCTAGAACATGGCTGACCACCGGAATGGGATAGTCGTGATCCTGCAGGGCTTTATTGATTGTGCACTTGTAATCTGCACAAATTCTCACGTCCCCCGTTGGGTTTCACTGGGGTGACGATGGGGGTTTCCCACAATGCATGGGGCACCAGCTCCAGCACCCCCTGGCCCACCAAACGGTCTAGTTCCACTTCTATCCTGGGCTGGAGGGCAAGCAGAGGCCAACGGGCTCGCATGCGGATGGGCCGCACCATGGGGTCGAGGGCGAGGGCATCCGGTGGGACCATGTAGCGGCTTAGTGTACCATCGAACACACCTGGAAACTCGTCACACACTTTATTAAAGTCCTCAGCATGTACTCCAGTCACCCCAAGGCCTAGGGTGACAAACCAAGTCCAAGAGCCCCTCAAAGTCCCTGTATTTCACCCAGAATCGGCCCACCCCCTTGATGGCGACTGGGTTCTTCTGAAAGTCCCGAAGCACGAGGTTGGTCTTCTTCAATGGGGGTCCCCCATGTGGGCACAGGCCTCGGAAGGTGTTCTCCGATATGATGGACAGGGAAGAACCCATGTCCAGTTCCATTACACAGGGTGTGCCCTCAATCAACACAGTCACTTATTTTGTCTGGGGACCCCCGGGGTAGGTAATGTACCTGATTTTGGTGTACATTGTGCAGCTCTGCTGTTTCCTGATGTGTGGTCAGCCGGCAGCAGTGTCCCTTGGATCAGCAGGCGCTGGCGATGTGGCCTCGCTTTCCACATGTTTGACAGATGGCGTCGTGGTAATGGCATGTCCTGCGTGTGTGTGCGGCTCCACAGCTGGCGCAGGGTGCTAGGGCAGCAGGCTTATCAGAGTGTGCGGCTGCTCCCGATGGGGGTCACAGAATCCGGTGGTTGGGCTGACGGACGAGCAAGACTTCATCTTCATCCAAGTTGTCGGACACTGTGGCTGGGAACACATGGTGTGTTGATGATGGTGGGCGGTCGCGGTGGGAGCCCTTGAACATGGTGGCCGTCTGGAGTGCTCCATCTAGCATGAGGTCGGTGGTACCAACAAGCTTGCGGTAGAGTTTGGCGTCTCGCAGGCACCACACAAATTGGGTTAGGATGTTCTCTTCCACATTCGTGAGCCCACAATCCATCGTGTGTTGGTGGAGGTCAGCCATGAAGGCAGTGGCCATCTCGCTGGGCTTTTGGAGGCACACTTGGAAATCCATGTGTTTGGCCATCGTTGTGGGCTTGGGCACGTAGTACTTTGTTAAGACCACAACAATCTCGTCGTAGGTATTTTCCATGAGCGTCTTGGGTGCCAGGAGGCTTTTTGCTAGACAAATGGTGGCCACTCCACATGTGCTGAGGAGTAGAGCCCATTTCTTGCCAGCATCGGTGACCTCATAGTAGGTAAAGGAGCTGGTGAGCTGGTCTACCCATGATTTTTATTTATTTATTTATTAAATTTATATCCCGCCCTTCCCAGATGGGCTCAGGGCGGCTTCCAACAGCAGCAAATGCCATAACAAACAGTGAAAACAGTGAAAACAATCCATAAGTAAAGTGCGGTGCTCTAGATATTAACTTATCTCTCCAAGATGGGATCCTTTATTCACCTAGCCTGGCAACATAGTTTCTTGGTCACCTAGGCGTCTTCCCAGGGCCGGTTCACTTATAGATCTAATCCACCGTCATAGATGGTAACTCGGTGGTGGCACAGTGGCGGCGGCGGCTCCTATGCAAAGGCCTGGCGGAAGAGCTCTGTCTTACAGGCCCTGCGGAACTGTGCCAAGTCCCGCAGGGCCCGGATCTCCTCTGGGAGCTCGTTCCACCAGACAGGAGCCACCGCCGAGAAAGCCCTGGCCCTGGTTGCGGCCAGCTTGATGTCCTTGGGGCCTGGAACCACCAGTAGGTGCTGCGCCCCAGACCGTAGTGCTCTTGGGGGACCATATGGGGAAAG
>NW_015173125.1:524507-537079 GCF_001447785.1 Gekko japonicus | reverse complement strand
AGGGCTTTATAGGTAAGAACCAGCACTTTGAAGCGAATCCGGTATGCTATAGGCAGCCAGTGCAGCGCCTTCAGCACAGGCTGGATGTGGTCCCGTCTAGATTCCCAGAACTCAGGGTGTGTGGGGTCGAAGACCTCAAGGTGTCCCAGAGCGACAGCCATAACTGTTGAGCGGAGCGGGAAGTGGTGTTCAGGGGAGCGGGGCACGTTGTATTTATCTTTAAGTGGCTCTTTGCCTCAGCTTCACTCAGACTAATCCTAGTTCCTACCCAGTTCCCTCACTGCCAACCCTTAGCTCCTCTCCTAACTGCTGTTTTCCAACTGCCTCTGTCTAACATTCCATCAGCTTTCATTGGTCACTCTTAGGCAGAACCTAACCTGTCCATCATGGGGGGAACCCAGAAATTTGGGGAGAAATTAAAAATGTATACAATACCTACTTTACTATCAAACCTAAATTTATTTTGCTGCTTTAATGTAAGAAGCAAAATATTTCATAGGAGTTTTTTATTTTGTAAGTATTCCTCCAGATTTCCCAGCTCTTCCATCTGAAAAGTCTTCAAGGAAATAAAACAAGAAAAACCCTCATTTTTTTCTCCGGATTCTTCCTTTCTTCCCCACTCTGGACCTTCACATCTCTAGGTACATACCTACTTTATAATATGGATGGGAATGCCCATGTCTCCAGCTTCATACAATGTCCTGTTCCACATGACTCATCTGTGGCATTTTGGGGGTATAATGTTTCAGTTATCATTTAAAAAGAAATCTGCTTTGGGTTGTGCACACTTTTCTTGGTTACATATATGTTCCATTTTTGTAGGAAAGAGTTTTGTAAAGGTTGGTGCGTTTCCAGTCTCTGGAAGAGAACGTGGGTTTATGAATGTAATCAGATGAACAACAACTTGCATATTGTAGAGGCTTCTGTGCAATTACATAGGAAGGGTGCTGTGCAGAACTGACTCACTAGATGGGGTATTTGCTACGCTGATCAGCAATGGGCCTTATACTAAATGTCTGCATAAATCCTTAATTTCCAAAGGAAGAGATCTCTACAACCAAACTTACTGTCTTTGCAATCTGACCATTCTAGTGGAGCAGCCATGCTAGTCTGTTGCAGAAATCAAAGGAAGCATCTTGTGGCCCCATAAAGAGTAACAGATTTACTCAGTATAGCTTTTGTGGATTTGAGCCATATTGCCAAAGTACATGAAATGAATCTGACTACAGTGAATGAGTATAGTTTTGGCTAAAGTAAGCTGTTTTGAACCAAGAAAGGCAGGATAAAAATATTTTAATAGAATAAAATAATAAAATAAAATAAATTGGCACTTGGTAAGAATCGGAGCCTTTGACAAAAGGAAGTAATTTTCTTGAATGGCTGTGGATATATCCTGTGTGGGCATTTCACCTGCAAGAGAAATGCTTGGCAGAATGCAGGAGAAGCAGCAGGACTAGCAGATAGGAGAGTTCCTATCTATACCTTGTGGCTAATAGCCACTGGTGGACCTCTGTTCCATATGTTTATCCAATTCCCTCTTGAAGCCGTCCATGCTTGTAGCCTCCACCACCCCCTGTGGCAGTGAATTCCATGTTTTAATCACTCTTTGGGTGAAGAAGTACTTCCTTTTATCCGTTCTAACCTGACTGCTCAGCAATTTCATTGAGTGCCCACAAGTTCTTGTATTGTGAGAAAGGGAGAAAAGTATTTCTTTCTATACCTGCTCTATCCCATGCATAATCTTGTAAACCTCAATCATGTCACCCCTCAGTTATTATTTCTCCAAGCTAAAGAGCCCCAAGTGCTTTAACCTTTCTTCATAGTAAAAGTGTCCCAACCCTTTTATCATTCTAGTTGCCCTTTTCTGCACTTTTTCCAATGCTATAATATGAAAGCATAATTTGAATAAATGGCTATTGAATCCAGTATAGAAACCCACTGGTTAAGATTTGAATTTTGTTAAGTTTACATGTAAAAGAGTAATGAGAAGAACCTCATGCACATTTATTTTTATGTCATAGCACAAAATATTCTGATGTGAAATGATAAACTACAGGCTGGGTCAAGCTTTTATACCCTATCTCAGCCAATTTCCCTCTATTACAGCATTCCCATTCCACATGGCTTTTGTCCATGCAAGTCCCATGATCCCAGACATAGCTTTTTTGGTGGTCAGAGGGGAACCCCATCCTCCCTTTTTCATGGAAAAATTGGGTGGATCCTATCCTTTTTACTTCCACTGAATATTGCTGAGAAATGCTTCAATAAATTAATTGCTGGAAATACTAGGTGACACAATGAAATTTCTAGGTATCATGGAGACTTGGTATCTGGGATTTATAAAGCCATAATTTGTGCCACGTTGTTTGTGCTGGGCTTTAGACAAGATGCTGAGTGAGCAGCCAGGCACAGACAGTTGTTGATCAGGTGTATGTGTGCTTTAACAATAAAAAGCACTATCTGAACTTTCTTTAATTCTGCTGTTTGGACAAGTGTTTGCCTCTTTCTATTGATCTCTCAGAGAAACTAGACGCCACTAAGGATTATGTCATTTTTGTTATACATGTTTATGCTGTTCTTCCTCTGAAATTCACTGCCTAGATTTATAGGGTGTCACATAAATATGGTTCTGATTGATTAACTATAGTGGACAAAAGGCTACCTAGAAGTGAATCAGGGTTTCCATCAACTTTTTCCATGAAGTCAGACAGTGACCAAAGACCTTGTGCCTGTAGAGTGAATGATTCACAAGCTACCAACACTGATGTAATCCCACCACTGTAGTAATTACGAAGTGTCTTCCTCTTCTTGCTTGAGTGGTTATCATGCAGCATCTGTGTGAAAACAATCTTGTGTACTCTTCTGTCCCTTCATAAACTCTGATAAGGATTCTGTGGTCGGTCCCCCCTGGTGAAAAAGGGGGGGGGGGGGGGGGAGACGAGCCTATTTGTGCCACAGTAATTTGACTCGCCACTGCGTGATAAGACGCAGCGGTAGGTGAATCAGGGTATTTCTTCGTGCGCTGGAGCGATCACATGGGAAACTCTGTCTGCGGCCGGTTGCAACCCATTTGATACTGCACTTTCCCAGGTATTTTTTAACTCCACGTCTTCAGCGAAGTGAGACGGGTTGCCGACGGGTGCAGCATGTTTATAGTGCCTCAGTTCAGACATTACCTAAAAGCACAGTTGAGGACTATGATTTCGCATGAAGTCTAAACCGACAAACCATAGTTACAGTTATTGCTCTACCTCGGAAGGCTGCTCAGAAGAACAGGTTTAAACATTTAGTAGAGGTGAGCAAAATATCCATGGTGCATAAGAGTGAGCCAATTCAGACATCATGCTAGACCAAAATGCATGCTAACCTTTGTTTGAAAGCTCAAACCACAGCTTGGGTTCTAAACATACAACAGGCAAGCCATGGTTTAGAGCGGCCTGTTTGCTTTCATTTTCTGAATTAGCATTCATCTTCATAAATTCACTCCCTGCTCTTGGGAGTGCCTTTGATCTGAGAAGAAGTAGAGTGCATAACAAATGAATAAACAATATATTACCAGTGACCAGTCTTTTTTAGTATTTCCGTAATGTTCTTCTGACAGTTTGTCTAGTGATGAATGAATGCAGGTGAAAAATTTGGCACAATTTTTTTGTTGTGGCAGGCAGTTAGGTTTTTGGAACTCCAGTCCTAAGACAGTAGATCTGTTTTACATACCTTACATAGCAAATGACAGTGGCTTTCATTCAGATTATTTACTTATTTTTATTTGACAAAAATTATGGCCCACTTTTCTGCCCTCACACCACCAAGGCAACTAACAGATTAAAACATCTATAATAACATCAAATTTTAATACCATTAAAACCAACCACCATCACCCCCCATATTATTAAAACAATTAAAAACAGAGCTAAAACAAATACAAAGACATAAAAACAGCAATTAAAGCACTAGACAGGAAGAAAGGATCACTGAGGGAAAGCCAAATTAAACAAGTCTTCACCTGCTGGCAGAAGACAGCAACAGAAGGGGACAGGCAAATCTCTCTGTGGAGAGTGCCAGAATTTTCATGCTATGACTGAGAAGGCCCTCTCCAAAGTTGCCTCGCATCTTATCTCAGAAGGCAGGGACACCCAAAGCAAGATGACCATAGTGATTGAGTGGATTCATAAAGGGATAGGTGGACCTTCAGGTATGGTATGTTGGTACCAAACTACATAGGGCTTTAAAGGTCAAGGAGACATTGTAGATGGGCCAAGACTGGAGTGATATGGTCCCTGTGACCCACTCCAGTCAACATCCTAGTAGCCTCATTTTGTAGCAATTAAAGTTTCTGAACATTTCTTAGGGGCAGCCCTATTTTTAAATATTATATTATTTATATATTATATATATAAAAGAAATAATGCCACCATTTTTTATTAATACTTATGTTTAATAATATCTATGAATCATAATTCAAATGCTGTGTTTTAACATATCTTGTTGATTCAATATCTATTTATATTTTGTAAGCCACCCTGAGCCTGCCATGACGGGGAGGGTGGGATATAAATTAAACAAATAAAATAAATAAATAAATAAATGCTTTTTAATGTTTGCCACCTTGGAGACCCTGAGTTGTGTGGAAAGGTTGCACAGAAATGTTTTAAATTAAATAAATCCCATACATAGTGAAGAAAGAGGAGTTTGTAAACTAAGTTAAAACTCTGTAATTTTTGTTGGTATTCAGACTCCTTTTTGTTGGATATAGCCTGGTGAATACTGGGGTCAGTATTCCCACTTTTAAGTGGGAAGAATTTTTTACAGTTTTGCTTATGATAGTGCACATAAACACAGACTTCTATCCATCTCGAATAAGCCTTTTCCTTTTGTTGTTATAGTCAATATATTGCATGCCTGCCGGAGCAGAACATGTGGCTCTCTGAAACACAAAGAGTTTATTGAGGGTTAAATTAAGCAAATTATTTGGAGAGCTTCCATCTGTCACTGAAAGGTTTATCTATATCATCTGGTTGAGAAAACAAAGAAAAAGGTCAGCAAGAAGTGAGCATAAGATGGATGAGGGGTCAAGGCACAAGTTGATCTATGTTCAAACATGAGCTTTTCAGGTACTGAGAGGAGACGTTGTGGTGGTAACATTTTCCATGTTGCACAC
This sequence comes from Gekko japonicus, assembly GCF_001447785.1. Classification (NCBI taxonomy): domain Eukaryota; kingdom Metazoa; phylum Chordata; class Lepidosauria; order Squamata; family Gekkonidae; genus Gekko; species Gekko japonicus. The sequence goes on along the minus strand of NW_015173125.1, from coordinate 531,921 downwards.
ACTGATGTCAAATGATCCATTGCTGGCTTTCATGAGAATGAATTGAGAAGGTGAAATTGACCAATGGCTAGGGCTGTTTCTGCTTATAATTCACACTTCTGCAGAAGTCATATCACTTTCCTTCCCTCACCTCATTTTGTGCCTTAATATAAACTTGTAGTTTGGTGTATCCCAAAGGTATGGTTGTACTCATTAGGCATCCTTTCAGCTTGGCAGTGAGTGAAAATTTGACTCCATTTACCCTTGAAGAATTTCATTTATTGCTCCCTCCCATTTCACATACACACACAAATACAACATCTTGGTGGAAAGTGCCATTGGGTTTTCAAGGCAAGACATGAACAGATATGGTTTGTCATTACCTGCCTCTGCCTCATGACTCTGGATTTCCTTGGTGATCTCCCATCCAAATCCTAACCAGGCTTTAGCCACCAAAATCTGACTAGATTGGGCTAGTCTGGACCATCTACATCACACCAGTGTATGAAGATTATGGTTTAAGAAATGCTCCAAACAATCATTTCCTGCTAGAAAACATAACTTTAAAAGCAGAATTTAGACATTGCAGTTTGGTAAAACTGAAGCAAAGTTTCAATTACATATGAAGTGGTGTCTGTGGGCATTTATAGAACCTAAATAGAAGCTGTTGTAAAGTAATGTATAATATTGGCAGTAACTGAGGGAAACCAGGGACAAGTACCTGGAGCCCGCTTCGGCTGGGAGGGTGGGGTAGAAATTTGAGGAATAAATAAATTTTAAAAATGTGGGGTTTCAAATGACATGTTCAGTTGTTCATGTAGCAACATGAGTTTGGTGTAGTGGTTAAGAGCAGTGGATTCTAATCTGGGTTTGATTCACCAGCTGGGTGACTTTAGGTCAGTCACAGTTCTCTAAGAGCTGTTCTCTCAAGAGCAGTTTTCTCAGAGGTCTCTCAGCAGTGCACCACCTACCTCACAGGGTGTCTGTTGTGGGGAGAGGAAGGGAAGGCAAATGTAAGCCGCTCTGAGACTCCCTTGGGTAGTGAAGGGCGGGTATTAAAACCAACTCCTCCTCCTTCATCTTCTTCTTCACATATATAAAGAATAACCACACACAGGGGTCATTTCCTGCAGGAGCGCACAGGAGCGGAGCTCCGGCAGTAAAGAGCCCAGGGGGAGGGCACATGCAACAATCCCCACCCTCTGCTCCCAGCAGCCCTCAGCCAGAGCAAGAAGCAGTCAGGTAAGTTGCAGAGCTCCCCCCCAGCCCCCTGGTCCAAAACAGTCCAGTGGCACCTTTAAGGCCAAGGTTTATTCAGGTACAAGCTCTCTCTCCTCTGTGAGGACAGATCTTCACGTTCCCCCCCCCAATAGCTAGCAATCCAAAACAGTCCAGTGGAGCCTCAGTGGTGGGTGTTGCCTTCTGACACACTTCCGCTGATGTCAGGGGGTGTGGCATACGCAAATAAGTTATGCTAATGAGTTATGCTAATGAGCTCCTGCACCTCTTTTTCTACTAAATGACCCCTGACCACACATACACTGTATGGTTTTTATGTGCATTCACTTTAACTTCTGAACAGGGCCTCAGTCTTCTAGTCCTGTTGTGATTTTGAAGGTAAATGGCTTCCACCTAATTGTAGAACAGTACAGTATCGTGCCCAGCAAATGAGCCCTGCAAGCCCTGAGCCATGGCAGAATGCCTCCTGTAGCCCAGTTGGAAGGGAAAAAAAACGGCTGTGTCAGAAGTGATGCGTTGCTGCTGTTGAGAGAGTGCAGCCCAGCTGGCCTGGCAGGATATTTAAAAGCTGGCAGCTGGAGAGAGAGGAGAGAGAGGCTGGCACAAGGGCTGGGATATGTGCTGCAGAGGTCAGGGGCAATGGGAAGGCAGAGGGAGCTGCGGACGTTGCCAAAGCTGGGGAGGATCAGTGAAGCAGATCAGAAGCATTCTTCAGACCAGAAGTGGGGGCAAGAGACTGGAAGAGTCCAGGGTGCCAGCAATGCCAGTATGGGTGGAGAAGCAGCGGCCAGACTGGGCAGGAGGGACTAGGAGGGGGGGGCAAGCAAGCTCTGACTCCAGAGGACCAAGGAAAAGACTTGCTGGAGGGGCCTGAGAGCCTGGAGCCAGCTAGGACTGGGAGAGGGTGCCCAGCAGTCAGCTGAAGAGCCCAGTGGGCTAGCAGGGGCAAGGAATTACAACAGAAGGAAGTACTACTGACTGTGGGAAGTCATGGAAGTCTAGGTGGGAGTTCAAGCACTATAAGCAGTGTACCAGTGACTGAATGTAAACCAAGTCGTAAAGGAGGAACCTGGGAGAGCCCCCTCCACGGGCCAACACAGAGGGTCTCTTGATCTGAAGCCACAGCAAACCATGATAAGTATATAAAGTCTCCAGTCCTAAAAACACTTAATTGAAAATAATGTCCCAGTCTAAAGAAGGCTAGGGAAGACGTTTGATTTCAGTGGGACTCAGGTATTCTTTGGACTGGGACCAGTATCTCACTGAAATCAGTGGGACTTATTTCAATTTAAATGTGACTAGGAAAAGGATGCATATTATTTATTTATTTATTTATTTTATTCCGTTTTTATCCCACACTCCCCACGCCTCTGGAGGTCATCAGTAAGAGCGACCAGCGCTGTCTCCGTCCCGTGTCCCGGGCAAAAGCCGGACTGGAAGGGATCTAGTATGGAAGTGTCATCCATAAAGCCCTGCAACTGTAATGCCACTGCCCTCTGAATTAATTTGCCCCAATAGGGCAGATTGGAAACCGGCCGATAGTTGGCCAATTCGGCCAGATCCAGAGATGGTTTTTTTCAAGAGGGGGTGGACCATCACTTCCTTGAGTGCCCCCAGGAACTGCCCCTCAAGGAGGGACTTATTAATAATCTCCCTTAGGGCACCTCAGAACCCTTCATGGTCAGCTTTAATAAGCCAGGAAGGGCACGGGTCATGGCTGCACATGGTTGGGCGCACAGTTGCGAGCAATCTGTCAACTTCCTCCAGGCTGAGTGGGCTGAAATGATCCAAAGCTGGACCCAAAGACGTGCAAGGGGCCTCGAGTTCACTTACTGTTTCAACTGTGGCGGGGAGGTCGTGGCGGAGTGCCAAGACTTTATCTGTGAAATAGCTCGCAAATGTCTTGCAGCCAATATCCAATTCCCTAGCGTTTGGTCTGCCCTGTGGCAGAGTTGTTAAAGACTGAATTGTTCTAAACAATTGGGCTGGGCGTGAGCTCGCAGATGCAATTGTGGCCACATAGAACTGTCTCTTAGTGGCTTTGACTGCCATCTCATAGGATCTCATAAATGTCCTATAAGATGCTCTTGTAACTTCGTCTCGAGGACGGCGCCACCATCTCTCTAGTCGTCTCAGCTCTTGCTTCATAAGCCGCAACTCCTGGGTAAACCAGGGAGCAAGACTAGAGCGAGAGTGCAGAGGGCGCCAGGGAGTGATCTCATTGATGGCTGCAGAGAGCCAACTATGCCAGTCCTCCTCAAGCTCATCCAGCGAGCCGCCAGTGGGCATCGGATCCCGCAGAGCCAGCTGAAGCCATACTGGGTCCATTTGGCTCCGTGGGCAAGCTAAAATACACTCGTCACCTAAACAGGGCCGGGTTGGAACATTCAGATGGGCCTTCAGGTCATGGTGGTCCGACCATGGTACTGCCGAGGTGGTAATCCGGTCCACTGTTACCCCCGCCACAAACATTAGATCGAGTGTGTGTCCGGCCCGCTGAGTGGGAGCCGTTACAAGCTGGGAGAGTCCTAGTGCCACCATGGATGACACTGAATCCGTTGCCTGAATGGAGGTGTTAAGAAGAGATGTTGTCAGAGTAGGGTTGCCAAACCCCTCGGTTTGCCAGGGGTCCCCCGTTTTGGGGGGGGTTCTACCCACCACCGGCCAGATGGCCAGCGGGGGAAGCCCCAGCCCCAACACCCACAGCCACCCCTCTCTCTCCCTTTAGGTGTGTTGAACCTGTGTTTCCTCTCAAGCCTGATCTCCGCTTGAGATCAGGCTTGCAGGGAAATGCCAGCTTCGTGCACTTAAAAGGGAAACGCGGCTGCTCTTAAAGGGGAAACGCTGGCTCCTTCACTTAAAAGGGAAACGCCGGCTCCTTTAAGCGCAGGGAACTGCCGTTTCTAAAGATTTGGCACGCGGGCGGGTGAGGGGGGCCGGCGGACGTCCTCAACGCGACGTCATCACGTCGGGGATGCCCCACCCCCTCCAGGAACGCCCCTAAAATCCCCCTCTGGGGGTGGAAAATGGACTTGGCAACCCTATGTCAGAGACTGCTGTAGAAATCTTGAACTCCCTCTCTTTGGGTACTTGCCAACTCTGGAGATATTGTGAAGGAAGAAGTATTGACAGGTTGGAGTGTGAGAGAGTTTAGTCGGAGTTTTAAAATGTTACTGGGAATCTCTAGAACTTTCTTTGAAAACCGTACTCACGTATTAGCTGTGTGCAGGGGTCTTGTTGTAGAAAAAGAGCTGCCGGAGCTCATTAGCATAACTCATTAGCATAACTTATTTGCATATGCCACGCCCCCTGACATCACCGGAAGTGACAGAAGGCCACACCCCCTGACATCACCGGAAGTGTGTCAGAAGGCCCGGCTACTTACCCTCCTGCTTCATCCTCATTCCCAAACGGAATGAGGATCGAAGCAGAGGGCGGGGTAAAGAAGGGGGCGGGGCTTCACCACGTGACGGCCCCGCCCCCTAGAGGTTCTCTTCCGGAGCTCCGTATCTGAGAGCTCCCCCCCGACTAGAGCCCTGGCTGTGTGTATGAATGGGCATACTGGGTTGCTGATTGTTTGATTATGTACCTAATCATTTATATGGCTTGTAGATGCATATGTTTCTGTATGTAGATGTTCACAGTTGACTAAACACACAAAGGTCAGTGTGGGTGGGACATGCTGCTACAACCCGACACTCCCATGATGCAGGAGTCACTCCTCCTGCATTTGTTCTGCAAAATAAAGGTTCTTGACGGGGTATTTTTAAAGTGCTTTTAATTATACTGTCGCCCACATACCATCCATGGGATTGGATTAATCTTCAAATAGTAATATTTGAGACTGCAGTTGTATTTCTGAACCAATTAAAGTTTTTTTCTAGTATAATAAACCAGACAGGTTGCTTCTAGCTTTTATTTCTGTTTTAAATGATTTCATAGCAGTCTGTTTTGGTCCCTCTTAGCATCAGCTCTTCTGTCTCAGAATGCCTAATTTTGCTACTTAAAGCCATGTGTTCCAGCTGAAGATTGTTAGAGTCTTGGGTATAAATTAAAGAAGTTGTATCACTTCCCTTCCCCCACCTCATTTTGTGTCTTAATATAAACTTGGGTGTTAGAAGGCTAATTACAGCATCCTCAGCTGCACACCAAACAAGCACCTGAAGTGCTATTATGAAGGGGAAAGGAAAGGAATGCAGTGGATGCTTTTTAAGCCTGGTTGCCACCCCAGGAGCACATCCTCCCCAACAGCAACGTCTTGTGTTCTGTCACAGGAACAAGCAGCCTCCTGCGACACCCTGCAATGGGTAACCTGGTGAAAGAAAACACATAATAAACTTGATGCTTTGCATCATTTAGGGAGCTGGGAAATGCCTCCAACTCCTCCATATAATGTACGGTTGTTCTATATTTTGCATCACTGCTAAGGGCTTCAAGTAATAATAGTATCTGAATTGCAGCTTGCTGTTGAGTTAATCACAATTTCAGAACACTTTGCCAAGGCAGAAGTATTCGCATGGCACGGCCTAACAGCATGTTACCCCCTGGTGTTACGGAAAAACAATGGCATGTGGGGCTGACTCAGAGGCATCACTGCCAACGATTGCATTGTTGACACTTCTTCCTGCAGCAAATGAGGCTTTTTTTCTTTTTCTTTTGTGGCCTCACCTGGCCCTACTGTATTGTGTGCGCCCACAGCAACACTAATTATAACTTTTCCTGAGCTGCAAATTTCTGTGCCTCTTCCTCTAGTTTTCAGAAGTGTATTTTCTCTGCAAGCTGTTCTCACTCTGGTATCTGGGATCTCCCAATTTTTGGAATAGAGTGAAGCTCTGCATGACTAAAATATTAACAATTACAATAATATTGGTGGAACCTTTTTTGCCAGTTTGATTTCTCATTCGTACATTTGGTGGGGAAATCTTGGGGAGAACTAGCAGCAAAGATAAGAATGGTAAGTTTTTAGATGTTCTTTTTCCCTAAGCAATCTACTTTAAATTAAAATATCTCATTAAACTGAAGGGCATTATTCAGTTTGCCTTGCAAACATATCAGGCCAGGAGTTGGGGCCATCGGAGCACATGTGCTAAAGGAGCCAAGCATGTTAGGATGTGTCTTAAGGTTTAAGGCTGGGAGAAGTGGCCACAGTGGCCAAAGTAGTAGCTCAGTATCAAGGAGCACTGGAGCATTCTGCATGTTTGCCACCACTGCCACCTTACAGAGCCAGGAGAAAATGCAGTCCTGTAGGAAGTTATCTTGGCATTATCATATCTTGCATGCCTTATTGCTTGGTCTCTTCAAAATATCAGGATACTCCAGGACTGTTCATATGACAACGAACCATGGTTTGTTGTAGCATCTGAACTATGACTGCCACTTCCAAATTGCTGGCATATAAATGACTGTGAGAGTTTACTATGAGAGATTTGGGATAATACAAAAACATTACTATGGCCCCGGTCACACGCGAGGATTTGGGCCGGGAGAGGGACGGAACAGATGCGCGGCAAATGGGCGCGGTCCCACGGCAACATCTGGGAAGCGTTGCCTGCCCGTCACCGATCCGTCCCTCCTGCCCAAAACCCCGCACCAAAAAAGAACCACCTACCTGGGTGGTTCATCCGGAAAGGCCGCTGCAAGTGCGGCCGTGGGATCGCCGGCGCGTCCTTTCGCCGGCACATCCCCAGCTCCTGGCCGAACTGTGCATGTGTGAGCATGCACAGTTCACCAGCCTCCCCCTCCCACCGTCGCTTTCTCCCTGGCATCTGATCATGCCGGGGAGCGACGGCGCCGCAACTCAGGGGATCCATGGGATCCTGCTGCGGCGTCTCTAGTTTGGTGCGGCTCAGATTAGCCGCACTTCGGCCGTCGTTTTTCCTGCCGTGTGGCAGGGACCTATGTTAATTTCTTTCAAAAAAAGAATGAAAACTCTCGGGTTTTTTGTTTGTTTGGGAAGAATCAGTGTGATAAGTTATTATGCTTTTCCTGAGGCTTAAAAATTATATTATTCCACTAACGATGTGCTATATTTACTTAAGTAGAGAAACACTGATTTTAAAAAAAACACCAAACCCTCTTGATAGCATTTAGTTTATTATAGAATACAAGTGGAGACCCGCAAGAAACTTGCGGAATGGTTATCCTATTCCTCACACCTTTGCTTCCTCCTGTCTCCCTCTACCTCTCTCACACTCTT
>NW_015173125.1:516929-523414 GCF_001447785.1 Gekko japonicus | reverse complement strand
GAACGTTCTAACCTCTCTCTCACAGTTGGTGTCTGAAGCAGAGCCCTGCAAAGGCCATTTCAAAGGGATTTTGGGGGAATTCAGGCATCCCTGGAGGGTTTTTTCTAGTTTTTAGATTTTTCTGCAGGCACTGGCAGACTACTCAATATATAGGAAAAGCTCCTGAGCCAAACGGAGCTTCCTTTTCCTGGGACTAAGGATCCGCACGGCGCCCTCTGTTGGCTATTAGAATATATGATGATGATACTATTATTAAAACTACATTTTTCATTTTATACTTGGGAACAGTTTTACTTCAGGAGGAAGATGGCAATTGTCTCCCTTTTTTAGGGAACCATTGTGGTGTAGTGGTTAAGAGCGGCAGACTCTAATCTGGAGAACCAGATTTGATTCCCCATTCCTCCATATGAAGCCTTCTGGGTGACCTTGGGCCAGTCACCAGTCTTTCAGAACTCTCTCAGCCCACCTACCACACAAGGTCAGTGTTCCCTCTAAACTGAGTTAGTGTGAGCTAGCTCACAGTTTTTGAGACTCCGGCTCACACATTTTTGTCTTAGCTCAGGAAGGAGGGCTCCAGAGCAAACTCATTTATGCAGCAGCCAAATCGCTGGCTCGCAACTTGAATGTCGGTAGCTCACAAAGTAGAATTTTTGTTCACAAGACTCCACAGCTTAGAGGGAACATTGCACAAGGTGCCAAGAAGAGGAAGGGAAGGAGATTATGAACCACTTTGAGACACTTTAAGGTAGAGAAAAGTGGGGTATAAAAACCAGCTCTTCTTCTAGAATCTAGATTGTCTATGGCTGCAGTCAGATGGGAGGTTAGAACCGGCTTCGTTGCTGTTGCCCTGCGGATTTAAAATGCAGGTTCAGACAGTAACATCTGCCTCCTGTCCCCCAGCTGTTCACACCCCGTACTCACTCATCTTGGAGCTGGAGTATTTAGCCACCAGGGAAAGTTTGGTCTTAATGGATGTCAGCGTTGTCACCCCATAGTTCCAGGTGTCTGATCACGCCATTGTGTGCTCCAGCCAGTCAGGAAGTGAGGCTTTGGGTTTCTGGCCACCATTTTTTCCTTCTATGAAGCAGTGTGTGCTTAACCACATATTCATCCCTGGCAATTGAGCAGTTCTGCACAAGCTCACAAAGACCTTTACAGATGACGAAGCTGCCTGACCCACCCACCCTGGCAACTGCACAGATGACGTCTGATCGGTCAACTTTGCCATGAGTTCGGGGTGAGGGTGGGGTGTCTAGTGGATGTTCTCCAGAACAAATAGTTCCGGAGAACTTAGAGGTGCAGCCAGACCACACCAAGCCTGTAGTCTGACCGCAGCCTGGATACTGACCCCCCACTTATGGTTCTTGAAAGTTTAATCTTAGCAGTCAAGTCTGCAGTGCTTAGAGATATTAAAATTTAACATTTTGAAGCATTTAAATGTATATGTTGTAATACGTTGATCCATCCAGCTTTCTGCAGGTGAAAAGGGAAGGAGTGACCCACTGTGATCACTGTGGGGAATCATGAAACTGGCATATGTGAAAACCATGAGGAATTGTGGTGTAAGTAAGGAGGAGCATTGAGCAAAATTGAGTGGAAAAGCTGGATGGATCCAATTCATTGTTTTTGTGTCCATCTTCTGAACCTGCTACTATGAGCAATCATGAAGGTTGGCTTTGCAAAGATTTAAGTGGAATGAGGTCAGACTGTAAATGACTAAGCTACAATCCTGTGTTCAGAAATTTGGAAATGTCATATTGGTTGGGAGGATTTACTTCTGAATAAAAATGAATAGGAACAGCTTTAAATCAATCTCTGGCATTTTGTAGAAATGCTGAAGACAGCCTGAAAGAGATCCCAATCCCTGTTTAATCATTTCTTGGCATACTCTCATACTGTTGAAGATGTATGGTGCTTCTAGACGCATCATTCATCCATTCTGGACACCCTATTTTATTAGTGGATACACACTACTGCTCAGCTGCCAGATAATACAAGGAAAGCAGTCAGGGCCTCCTAAGCAATGAGAGTTTAGATTTTTTTAATGTTTGACACGTGATCATTGCAGCTTGGCTTAATAGTGATAACAAAATGAATTAATTAGTACAACTTAAAAAGAAAAAGGAGGAGATTGGATTTATACCCCGCCCTTCACTCGGAGACTCAAAGCAGGTTGCAAACTCTTCCCCTCCCCACAACAGACACCCTGTGAGGTAGGTGGGGCTGAGAGAGCTCTGACAGAAACGGCTCTTTTTCAAGAACAGCTCTTGTCAGAACTATGGCTTGCCCAAGGTTATCCAGCAGCTGCAAGTGGAGGAGTGGTTAATCAAACCCAGTTCTCCCGGAGTAGAGTCCATGCACTTAACCACCAAACTGGCTCTCATGCCTGCCCACTTTTCCAGATGAGGGAGATACCTGGTCTTCACTCCCTCAGAAGCGATAAAAAGAATCTAACAGTTGTGGGGGAAAGTGTCTCACCAGTCTTTCTCAAGGGAAAAGATGCTTCCCATATCTAAGAATGGGATAGAGAATTAATCCATAGCTTTCCTTCAAATACATCCAAATAACAACACCAAGATGCATCAACATTTCTTTATATCTGTTACTGAAGTAATGGTGTGTAATTAGGGTTGCCAGCCCCCAGATGGGGTTTGGAGATCTCCTGGAATTACAACTGATCTCCAGACAGCAGAAATCAGCTCCCCGGGAGAAAATGGCCACTTTGAAAGGCGGAACCTATGGTAGGGGTACCAGATGTCCTCTTTTTAGAGGACATGTCCTTTTTTGTACGTGTCTGTCCTCTTTCGGAATCTTTTTAAGAAACTGATGAAACTGCCCTCTTTTTGGATTGGAAGGTTAAGAATATTCCTAGTTAATATCAATTTTCACAGCTTAAATAGTAGGAGTATTTAAAATGAGATTTGTCATAGTGGTCACTTTTTTGTAGTAGTAAGTCGGGAAATACGTCCTCTTTTTTGCTTTTCAAAATATGGTAAACCTAATCTATGGTATTATACCATGCTGAGAGCCCTTCCCTCCCAAAACCTCCCTCCCCAGGCTTGACCTCCCCCCCCCCACTCTCCAGGAATTTGATAACCGGGAGCTGGCAACCCTCAAAAAGAAAACATGGCAGTATAATATCTAAGTAATTCAACACTTCTGAAGATCTATGTCCCTGCACTACAGAATATACATACTGCATATAAAGCTTCTGCAACATTCAAAAATGTATTTCCAAGACATCTAATTGCTTCTCTAGTGATGAGGTCAAAGAAGGTCAAAGAAGACGGGGACGGCAAAGGATGAGATGGTTAGACAGTGTCATCGATGCAACGAACATGAAATTGAGCTAAATTCAGAGGACGGCGGAAGACAGGAGGGCCTGGGGGGATGGTCCATGGGGTCGCGGAGAGTCGGACTCGACTGTGTGACTGAACAACAACAACAACAACAAACAAAATTGGCTGCCACAGGAAGCGACTGAACAACAACAACAACAAACAAACAAAATGGCTGCCACAGGAAGCGGAGTCAAATGAAGTACCCCTTTCCTCCTGCCTCCTAGGAAGAAGAAAAGCCTGAAGGAGTGAGGATGATTTAGCCTTATGTTGGCCTCCTCACTGCACTTTCCCCATCCTGCCCCATGGCATGTTGTCAGTCAGGATCACAACCCTCAACATCAGCATTACTTTTTAAGATCAAATGGGGCTGCTGTAAGGGAGGGGCAAGGCAGGAACTCCTGTGAGTGCCTTCTGTTGATAGTTTGTAGGGTTTTTACCATATCGCTAAAAATCCTTGTTTCTATTAAAATGTACTTCTTCAACAGTCTAAAAATAGAATAGAATGTCCTGTGTCATTCAGGGGTCCTTTAAAGGATATTTGTTTTGTTTCATACAGTGTAGTTGGTGAGGTTTCGATCTCAGTGGAAAGACTGACACTGGGAAAGGAGGTATTCTCAACCCTTTCCCTTGCACCGTTTTTCCTCCCCATGCTCAGCTGCTTCACCCTCTCAAGCAAAAAAGGTACAGGTGTGTTTGTTTATTCAATTAAAAATTGAAAATAGGCTAAAATGTGAAAGGAAGTGAAGTGAAAATCGGTAGTCATGTACAAGTATTCTATATGTGATCTGTGGCATTCTCAAGCACTGCAAAGTAGATATACCTGGTAGTATGTTAACCCTACGTACACTGCAATAGCACAGTGGTCTCCAACCTTTTTGAGCTTTTGGGATTTTAAGTGCAGGTGGTGAGCACCACCCCAAAATGGCTGCCACAGGAAGCGGAGTCAAATGAAGTACCCCTTTCCTCCTGCCTCCTAGGAAGAAGAAAAGCCTGAAGGAGAAATGGAACCACACACTGGCTAAGGAAAGCCCAGGTGCTTATCAGTGATCCTGATCCTCCAGTGAAAAACCCTTTCATTTGAATGAGAGCAGCCCGTTGCAAACTCTGCCTTATAGTGGCCCCACTCACTTTCTGAAAAACTTGGCGGGTACCAAGGAAAGTACTGGTGGATGCCATGGTGCCCATGAGCACCGTGTTGTGGAACCCTGCAGGAGCATATTGGTGATTATTTATTTATAATTATTACTTGAGATTTGTATCCTGCCTAGCCGGGGCAAACTGGCTCAAGGCGGCGTACACGATAAGATTGATAAACCAATAAATACATTAAAATTGACAAAATTCACAAAATCAACAATTTACATATATGTTAAGAGATACAGATGGCGGTAGTTAGTATGTATGGTCCAAAGCAAGAAGGCCATGCACAAGTGTTGTAACGTAGGGCCGTAACATGTTCAGTTTCCAATAGTTCCAGTGGCTTGGTGGAAGAGCTCCATTTTACAGGCCCTGTGGAATTGTAGAAGGTCCTGCAGTGCCCTGATGTCCTCCAGGAGCTCATTCCGCCAGTGTGGAGCTGCCACTGTGAAGGCCCTAGCCCTTGTGATGGCCAATCTGACGTCTTTCGGGCCAGGGAGAGTCAGGTGATTTTGCAACCCTGACCTCAGTGCTCTCTGGGGCACATATGGGGAAAGGCAGTCCCTCAGGTAGGCAGGCCCCCGACCACACAGGGCTTTAAAGGTCAAAACCAGCACCTTGAAACAAATCTGGTATGCTATTGGCAGCCAGTGCAGTGGCATCAGTGCAGGCTGGATGTGATCTCGTATGGAGAGACCCATCAGCAGCCTGGCTGCCGCATTTTGCACTAGCTGCAGCTTCCAGATTTGGGATAAGGGCAGCCCCATGTAGAGAGCATTGCAGTAGTCTAATCTCAAGGTGACCATAGCATGAATCACTGTTGCTAGGTCATTACGTTCAATGAAGGGAACCAGCTGCCTAACCAGCCGTAGATGGTAAAAGGCTGACCTGGCAGTGGCTGCTACCTGGGCCTCCATTGTTAAGGTGGCATCCAGGAGCACTCCCAAGCTCCTGACCCTTGGTGCTGGCACCAATGGCGCCCCATCAAAGGTCGGTAGTGGGATCCCTACCCCTGACTCGCTCCAACTCAGGCTGAAATACTACAGGGTGATACAGAACTAAGAAAAGAAATGAAAACTGGCTTCTGGTTGATGGCGGCATAGTTGGCCAATGCAGCCGGGTCCAAGGATATATATTGAATGAAATACTACAGGGTGATACAGAACTAAGAAAAGAAATGAAAACTGGCTTCTGGTTGATGGCGGCATAGTTGGCCAATGCAGCCGGGTCCAAGGATATATATTGAATGAAATACTACAGGGTGATACAGAACTAAGAAAAGAAATGAAAACTGGCTTCTGGTTGATGGCGGCATAGTTGGCCAATGCAGCCGGGTCCAAGGATATATATTGAATGAAATACTACAGGGTGATACAGAACTAAGAAAAGAAATGAAAACTGGCTTCTGGTTGATGGCGGCATAGTTGGCCAATGCAGCCGGGTCCAAGGATATATATTGAATGAAATACTACAGGGTGATACAGAACTAAGAAAAGAAATGAAAACTGGCTTCTGGTTGATGGCGGCATAGTTGGCCAATGCAGCCGGGTCCAAGGATATATATTGAATGAAATACTACAGGGTGATACAGAACTAAGAAAAGAAATGAAAACTGGCTTCTGGTTGATGGCGGCATAGTTGGCCAATGCGGCCGGGTCCAAGGATATATATTGAATGAAATACTACAGGGTGATACAGAACTAAGAAAAGAAATGAAAACTGGCTTCTGGTTGATGGTGGCACGCTAGCAGACTCACCTCTCGGACCTCCTGGACCTCCCGGGGGTGAAGCTGCGCTCCAGCCGAAGGAGGTGTGCAGGCTCACTACTCCCCCAGGGACCCGGCTGAAGGGACCCTGGCCATGGAGCTTTTGAGAGGTTGCCTCTTCGATGGCGTAGTGCCAGAGAATTGAGGCACCTCTCCACGCTGATGGTTCTTGGTGCTGAGAGACCAAATGGACTAAGTGACGCTGACCGAGGCAAGCGCAGGAGATCAAGCGTTAGAAATG
>NW_015173125.1:470140-516730 GCF_001447785.1 Gekko japonicus | reverse complement strand
CATGCGCCACCTGCTGGACCAAATGAATAATCTTAAAGAGCAGATGACATCAATGACCCAGTGTATCACCACTCAACAAAATCAGATAAGCAAGACTTTGAAAATGATGAATCAAACAAATGAGAAGGTGAAAGAAGTGGACGCCACTACCCAAAAGGTCAAGAAGAAAGTACAAAAACTGGAAAAGAAGCAAATTTCTACAGAAGAGCAGTTGCTACAATTACTAATGGAAAAGGCTAATATGATCCTTCGCTTTCAGGACATGCCAGAGACTAAGGGAGAGAATCTGAAGGAAGTGATGAGTGAAATACTGGCCCCAGTGACAGAGATGAAGGCGGAATTTTTGCTAAGCAAAATGGATGTGGCCTACAGGTCATATTCAGGATACATAAAGAAAAATAATCTGCCTGGGGAAATTGTCGTAAGATTCTCAAAGAGGCATGTAAGGGATGCAGTCCTGAAAGCAGTATCTGGAGCACCCCTGAGAGCTGGGGAGAGTGTTATCAGAGTACTGAAGGATATTCCATTTGAAATAAGACAACGGAGAAAGAAATATAAAGATCTTGTTCTTTTTCTTCAAACGAATTCAATTGGATATAGATGGCTAATTCCAGAAGGCGTCACCTTCAATATTAAGGATAAAAAAGAAAAGATTGACTCTGTTCTGAAAGCGAGAGAATTCTTAAGAGTCCAGCTGGGAGGGCCAGAGGAGGAAGAAAAAGAAGGGGACAGCAAGTCCAGTGGTGAGCTGGAATCGGGTTCTTCCAGAGAGGACTCTCTGTCTGAGAAAGGGGCATCAGCTCCTGATATCAGTTAAAATTACGATGTGGGAAAAGTTAACAGACTATGTGACTCACTTTGTAATGAGATTAATATGATTAAGACTAGATGTGTATTTAAGCTGATTAGAAGATCTCCTCTCTTGGGTTTTTAGTCAGTAGTGGGTATCTTTCTTTATCCCCTTAAATGTAGTCCCCTTCCTTATTTCTGTTATAGTTTGTAGTTTTAATAAAAATGCAATAAAAATTCCCCATTGGGGAGCAAAAAAGAAAGAAAGAAAGAAACCTTATGAGAATAACTAAATTGTACAGTTACCTTGACATTCCCTTTCCTGAAATGGATGCAAAACTGCTGGCGCTTTAAAAACAGAGGCTTGTCAAGACAGATTTCAATGCATTGCACCCTTGTTTTGTGGACCTTGGCTTGCATGCCTCTGACAAATTGTCTAGATTTTAACTTTTCCTATCCCAGCTGTGTTTCACTTTAACCAATAATGGAACTGGGAGCAGATCACCATGTGTGCTTTTTCTCCAATCAAATTAAGATGCACATCCCAAAACTTTTATGGCTCAGCTCAGGATATCCAAATAGCCATCTGTCTTGCCCCTTCCTGGCAGGTGGACAAATGGTTGTTTATATCCAGCCTATTTTTTTCCATAAATGGAGCTCATCTCCTGTCAGTCTGCAACCTGAAAAGTTCATGGTTTTGTTCCCAAAGAAAGAATATTTTCTGTGCATTCAGGGCCTCCCTGGGTGTTAATCAAAGGACCCTGCATCACTTCCTCATAACAAATGTGACTTTATCTTTGAACATGGTGCTATTCATTTGGAGGGGGAAATCTTCAACTCCCATGTTATACACTCTGCATAGGACCAGAGAATGGCAGCTCAACTCAGCAGTGGGCGCAGGTCTTTTAAATATTTTGTGCCCAAGTATCCCACCATACCTTGAATTTAAGCACATTAATGTAAGACTCTGGCAGACTCCCTGGTCAATTGTATGGTGTGGTATGGGAAATTAATTTGTACCTGTACACTATCTGTCCAGTTATGTCTCTTTGCTCATTACATTGTATTAATATTTATGTAGCGGAGTGAAGATGTTTCCTGTAGTATCTATTTTTCTGTTTGTATACATAATGGAAGTATCTTTAACTTATTGCATATATGTAACCTATTCAAGATATTTTTCCAATGGAGGCTGTTTTTGTCAAATTAGGGCCCGGTCACACGGGAGGATTTGATCCGCAAGAGGGACGGATCGGGGGTGCATCAAGCGGGCGCGATCACACCGCAACATCTGGGAAGCGGCACGCACCCGTGCCCGATCCGTCTCTTCGGCCCACAAACGTGCATCAAAAAGGTACTAGCAAAACAGCAGTACCTACCGGATGATGCATGATCAGCTGCCGGGGCATGGGAGCACGGAGCTGCGGGGGCACGTCGGATCGCGCTCCCGCTGTTCTTTTCGCTCCGGCTCTGATTTGCCGCCCTTCAGCGGCGGATCATCCGGCTCGTGTGACGGGACCCTTAGAGAATTTTTCTGTCTCTCTTGATGGCATTCAGGGTTGCAGCATATCCTGCACCACTTGAAATCTCTATGCAATAGTATTCATGTTCAGTGGTTCACCACGTGAGTGAGATCATTTATTTTCTCTAAATATGCCTTTGTTTAATTGTTTGCAGAAAAATGGTGCATATGCTGCAGTTCTCTGCCTGCCGTGAAACCTCTTATAGCACAGAGCCTCTTTCAGGAAAAACATGATAACTGAAGGGCTTATCCCTTGCTAGAGAGAAAACTGAATTATGCTGTCTGGTTTGTCTTATATTTTGGCTGCCTGATGAAACTTAAGTAACAAAAGCCATAGTCCTAAGCAGAGGTCATTTCGAGGGGGAACGTGGGGGAACGCAGTTCCCCCGGGTGAGGTGCAGGGGGGCGGGGCACATGACAAAGCCCCGCCCCCTGCTTCCGGCCGCCCCGCTTCCAGCCCTCATTCAACCAGGAGGAGGCAGGAGAAGAGGGAGGGTAAGTTGCTTCCTCCCCGCCTCTCCCCACCCCTGCCTGCCTGGGGCCAGAGAGGGCCTTGGCGGAGCTTCCTCGCACTCCCGCTGGCCTTGCAGGGGGTGTGGCATATGCTAATGAGTTATGCTAATGAGTTCCCCTAGCTCTTTTTCTACAAAACGACCCCTGGTCCTAAGAGTACTTAACTGGGAGTAAGCCCCACTGGATACAATGGGACTTACTTCTGCACAGTCTTAGGATCAGGGCTCTTTTTGTAGAAAAAGCCCAGCAGGAACTCATTAGCATAATAGGCCACACCTAACAGCAGAAACTCATTAGCATATTAGGCCACACCCCTGACAGCACAGCTCATTAGCACATTGGTCCGCACCCCCATGTTACCAGAAGTGTGGTTATCCAGCCACACCCACCTTTTGCTTGTTATTCTGTTTACCTTGTTTGTTGTCAAACCCCAGGGCTTTTTTTGTAGCAGGAACTCCTTTGCATGTTAGGCCACAAACCCCTAATGTAGCCAATCCTAATGAGTTTCTGCTATTGAGTGTGGCCTATTATACTAATGAGTTCCTGCTGGGCGTGGCCAACTTGGGAGCCAGCCGGAACACCGTTCCTGTGCGTTCCTGCCCAAAAATAGCCCTGCTTAGGATCGCTCCCATGAATACACAGTGACCTAGGGTGCAGCCACACACATGCAAAAACACTTATGTTTGCATTTTTAGATCCATTGACTTTATTTCTTCAAGTTTCACTTTCTGAAAAATTGAAGTCGCTTTCTCTCTCTGAACAGAGGGAAAGTTCTGTCAGACTGACAACTCTTTCATTAGTACAGCATTTGGGCAGTGAGTGCCTATGTGGTTATGCTGGGTTTGAGTTCTCTCTCTCAAAGCGAAAACCATGGGGGATCCAACTATCTCTTTGATAGGCTTGCATCGTCCGCCGATAATGGAGCTAATGGCTGTTTGTCATCCTTAAGAGATATAAATTTCCCTGACTATGTCAGCAGCAGTCAGTGGATATACAAACTGCCAGCAAGGTCTGATCGTCAGAGAAGGGCCAGGAGCTGAAGGAAAGAGAGGAAGAGGAGCACTTTGTGGGGTTTCCTCCCCCCCCCCCAGCTCTGTGGCAAGAAAGGGCAATGGATAACAACAGTAAGTTAACTAAGTCAGACCTTAAATCTTGACTGTACAAGATGCATTTGTATTTTTTTCAGTGTGTTCATTAGGGGTTTGGTGCATCTGTTGTTTCAGGATTGGTCTTCATTAAATTCACTTTTCTAGGCTACTTTTGCATTTTAAAAGAACAAGGATAACAGAAATGATAGTTCAGATTGAAGGTGGGAGAGGGCCTGACACGTAATGATCAAATACTTTGTATTGGCAGGGACAACCTAAATATGCTTTAACTATCAAAATGGGTGTGTGTGAGCATGCATTTTTAAAGGTACAACTCTAAATCCAATGTAGTTTTTTCTCTTTTAATTTTATTCACTTTTTTCTGAATAACAAATCTAAAGGCTTGAATGAAGATTATATAATGAGAACTGAGAAGACTGGAAAGTAAACTATTTGCATTTAAATTTTTGATTAATGCTTAGCCCATACGGGCACATTTCTTGAACTGTTGTTGTGTCTGCTTTACTTTGTGAGGTGATGTTTGTATTAAATCTAATGTCCACTGCATACTCCTGTGCAGAACAAAAACACTTACTGCAAGATGCCTTTGTATCTTTTTTTAAAAAGATGTGTATTCGTTTCTTGTTTGATCTATGAATTTCAGATGATCATAATTTCTTCTACTTACGTTATACTCTTACAATATTAACAGACATTCAAACACACTGTAATGGGGACCACAACAATGATATATTTGCATACGTCAACAGAACAAGGAAATCTCTAATCTTCAGTGGCACAAATTTTAAAATAAACATGTGATGCTGATGAAACAAACCAGCTGACAAAATTATAAAGATGGTTAAACTGCAGTATTTTTCCTTGTGCACTGGTTAGTTCTGGATTATAACACAAAGACATGAGTGATATTCTGTGACTAGGCAAAAATTCTCCACAGCATCAGACTTAGCTCAGCATAAGCAAGATGACAATGACCAGGGCAGATGTATTGTTCCTGATTTTTAAATGTCATATTGCAGCTCATTATAATGGGCTGAAGTCATGGCATCAATATCACTTTAATCCAGTGATACCACTCTTTGTGAGAATAAAAATAAATATGACTCAAAGCTTTTTGGACACAGAAGGGAAGCTAATATTTGAAAACCATAGAAACCAATTTTTCTGTATTGTTTGCATATTTTGTCTGAGGAAGCTTATATGTTCTGAATTGCCAATGTTTGGTTAAAACACACCATTCCTTTCTATTTCAAAACTAATATTTTTATATAAATTACTATATTTAACTGGTACTGATGTGTCACATCCTATTGCTAAATATAATAATAACAGAAGAAACTTGTGGAAACTACAGAAGGTACTTTTCCCAGATTTCTGATTATGCCTTAGGTTGTGAAGAGACATATCAGAATGATGAAATAGGAATTAATCACAGCCCCGTGTTTATGTTGGTGTTGGCTAGTTCACATCAGTTTAGCATATCTTGAATTGCATTGTAGCTGTTCTATCTCATTTGCAGTAGATCAAGTAAGAAGCCATTTAAAGTACAGATCTAAAATTAGGTGAGGTTGGAGAGAAATTTGTTCCTGTATTACTGAATGGGTCTATCATTGGCTAGCTGCTTGGTCATGTGCAGGCAGGCATTATCACACATCATAACTCCTATAAAAGATCAGGTGTGTGTGTGTGTGTGTTAAAAGTGGGGAATGAGGCACAAAATAAATACAATTAATTGAAGAAGTGTGTGGCTGGATGGAAAACTCTACCCAGATACCCTTTAAATGCCAGAGAAGTCTATAGAAGGAGAGCTTTCTGTTGGTGGTGCACAACCAGAACACCACATACACCTGTGGAAAAGCAATAGTACAGGTGAAAATAATTTGCTAACATTCAGAACTGTTTCATGGTGAATTTACAGAAATTTAGTCTTTAACTTGCAGCATTTGACTGTCACGTACAGATTTACTCTGCAGTCTTTTCTTCTTTATTAGAGCATTTTATCCTGCACTTTCTCCGAAGACAGCATACATAGATCTCTCCATTTTATCCTCACAAGAACACTGTGAGGTGAATTAGGCTGAGAGAGAATGACCAGACCAAGTTCACCCAGTGAAATTCACGTCAGTCGGATTTTGAATTTGGGGTCTCCCCATCCTAGTCCAGTCACAGTGCTCTCACAGTTGTACCAACATTTGTGACACAACAAAAGATTTTTTAGTGATTTATCCCTAGGAAGTATTTTACATCCTATCCATGTGGATAATGTTTATTGCAGCAGAAATCAAGAATTGGCTACATCTGTTTTAAAAAGCAAGAAACTGTGAAACCAAGAAGGTAGGAGCTAGGCAGTTGTAGAACCAGGGGTCATTACCTGCAGGAGCGCACAGGAACAGAGCTCTGGCAGTAAAGAGCCCCATGCAACAAGCCCCACCCCCTTGCTCCCAGCAGCCCTCAGTCAGAGCAAGAAGCAGCCAGGTAAGTTGCAGAGCTCCCCCCGGCCCCCCAGTCCAAAACAGTCCAGTGGCACCTTTAAGACCAAGGTTTATTCAGGTACAAGCTCTCCCTCCTCTGTGAGGACAGATCTGCACGTTCCCCCCACCCCCCGAAAAGCTAGCAATCCAAAACAGTCTAGTGGAGCCTGAGTGGTGGGTGTTGCCTTCTGACACACTTCCGGTGATGTCAGGGGGTGTGGCATATGCAAATAGGTTATGCTAATGAGTTCCTGCACCTCTTTTTCTACTAAATGACCCCCGTGTAGAACTAACAGCATGTCCTGATCTCGATCCCAATAACTGCAGCTAGACTGTGTGGAGAAGGCAAAGAACACAAACAGACCCCGGGGGCCAAACTATACATTGCAGTGGGCAGAGTGGCCTCCAAATAAAAAAGGCCTCCTTGTAGTGCATTCTTCCATCTCTCCCTGTAAATGTGCAAGTTTCACTTTCAGGCATTGCACTGCTCTTGGACCACATCATCTGCAGCTGCTGGCAGAGGAGACAGAAAAATATACAACATGACAGTGTGACAGGTAAGTGGAAGAAGCGGAACAAAACAACTTGCAGTGTAATCCTAAGCAGAGTTTCATCTTTCTAAGTCCGTGGAAGTAAATAGATTTATAAAGGAATGACTTGTTTTAGCCCCCTCCATAACTGTGTTTTGATTGCAAGGGTGCCCTTGGAATCTCCAAGGGTTTATTTATTTATTAATTCACTTTAAACATTTTTATCCCCACCTTTCCAATTCATCAGGGTCCGCAAAGGTATAAATGTTAAAAAAAATCAAAACATTTGAGCAATTAAAAACATTTAAAATTATAAAATAATTCAATTAAAAACACATAAACAAACAACACCAAAAGGAGGTCCAGTAACTATTGTTGGGGGTATTCCAGACGAAACAAAAGAGTATACCTACTGGTGAAAGACACCAATAGAGGGAGACAGACGAAACTTCCCAGGGAAGGAGTTCCAAAGTTTTGGTGCCATGACCAATGTTTCCTCTAAGCTCTAAGTACTGTGAGCAGAAATTCTACCTTGTGAGCAAAAAAAGCTAGTAGCATTAAAGTCGTGAGCAAGTCTACATTTGACTATCGTATCAATTAGTTTTTTACAAGATTATTTCTATAACCTTGTAAAAATCTCAGCATAAATTATTTTAAATTATATCTATATAAACGATATTTTAGGAATAATTTTAATATTATAAAACAGAATCAAGTCAAATTTCACCCACTCCTTTCCACTATATTGGTAGACCTGGCCTCTGGAGAACAGGTCTACCCACCCCAGTCCACTATATTGGTAGACCTGGCCTCAGATGGTCACCCTGTGCTGAGCCTTAGGAAACTGATCAGCACTGGGGGTATCTGGGGCAGCTGTTTTTTAAGGCAGAGGCACCAAATTTGCAGCATACTGCTGGTGTGTCTTCTCAAAAAAAGCACCAAGTTTCAAAAAGATGGGACCAGGGAGTCCAATTCTATGAGCCCCAGAAGGACGTGCCCCCATCCTCCATTGTTTCCAATGGAGGGGGAAATGTTCTCAGTTCACTTGTAGGCTGAGCTACCAGTCAAGTTCCCTGCAGTGTCAGCTAAATTATGCACCAGTGCCCCGAAGCACAACTTAGAGTGAACTTTGGCCATGACCAAGAAGATCGTTTCTTGGGTTGCCACCCATTTAGCTTCAGATGATGGAGCAGGCCTGTAGATAGGATTTTGTGGCTTATGGGGCAAGTTTTTTTGGGTGGGTCTGAAGTTCTCACTGCAGAAAGAAAAGCCATTTAGCCAATAGAAAGCTGTTACCAGGATAGATCTCTAAATTGCAAGCTGTCAACCACTTTAGATGACAGTTCTCAGCTGCTGCAAGTTAATAACTTCTGCCAGCCTAAGCAGCAATTCTAATAACAAGCTGGCAGGTGGGGGTGATGACTTCTATAGTCAAGAAAACTGAAACTTAGGCAGAAAAACTCTCTTAAAGGAGACTAGTTTCTTGACACAGTGTTAGAAGGTATCCTAGAGGTCACCTACTCCAACCCCCTTGCTAAGTGCGGGAATTAGTCAACTACAGCACCCCACTCTGCTTAAAGGAGCGCATACTTTTAAAAAATGTTTTCAAATGATTGAAAAAAGCATTTACAGGAGAAATTCTTGTGGGGCTGTGCCTTTAAGAAAGGGGGCGCAGCCCCCAAAAGCCACACCATAATGTCATTGAATCTTTTAGTTCTTTCTAGGTTGACTAGAGACTTTATAGACTAAACTTCATCGTTTCTTCATAACTTGATTTGGTTTGTCCTAGAGTTGTTGCCAGAACTGTCAACCTTCACAGCCAGTGGAGTTATTTCACCTGTCCAAATATTTTATTACAATTAAGCAAAATAGGCAGATGAATAGGGGGGAAATCCAGAATAACATCATAAGAGATGAAGGTCTTCTATAAGAAGCCCCATCCCTTTCCCCAAGGCTTTTCTAATGAAACTGTAAACTAGTTGTTAAAAAATCTGACTGGTTGTGTACCTGACAAGGCTTCCTGAATAGCTACTATTTCTGGCATAGAGGTAGACAACAGTCCTGTGCACAGATACTGGCTCTGGCTATAGAATGCTAGAAATAGCAATTTGGATATATCAACATTGGTGATTCAGGCTCTTGTATCAAATTCATCCTCCTGGTGGATCATGAGTCAGCTAAAGGATAATTGGTAAGCAGAGTGAGAAATTCCTCTTTAACCTCCAGTGTATATCTGCAGTTCATTGGGTTTTGTTTTTTTTGCTGCTAGTGCTCACAGATGGAATTCTGCTTTAGTGTGGATCCTTCTAAACAAATTCTGATGTGAAATCTTTTCCACTATCCTCTCTTTATGTTCTTGACAAGGCTTCTCATCACCTACTGTCAGCTTGTGAGCCACCCACAAATCTCCCAGGAGCCATATCTGAGTCAGACCCATTGTATGGCAATCATAGTTCTTGTGGCCCTTTCTTACATGCCCAGGGAAATGCTGATTGCCACTTTGGGGTCAGAAAGCAATTTTTCTCCAGGCCAGTTTGGCAAGAGATCCTGGAGGTCTTTTGCCATCTTCTGGGTATGGAACAGCGATCACTGGAGGTGTGGAGGGGGAGGTATTTGTGAATGTCCTGCATTGTGCAGGGGGTTGGACTAGATGACCCTGGAGGTCCCTTCCAACTCTATGATTCTATGATTTTCAGGTAGCCAGGATTCCCCAAATATGATCACCTGGATACATTTCTTTCTGGTTTACTCCACTTTTATGGTGAAGAATTTATTTCTTTGTGGATCATGTTTACATTCTAGCTGGAGATTAAAATGCATAAGTTCTTTCTTCTGTGTGGTAAAAGAAGCAGTTTTATGAAATTGTTTTGTGTGTCCTTCTAAAAGCTTTTCCTGGAATAATGAAATATTCATTAAGCCATGCAGTATTATTAGTTATAGCAATGTCTGTTGCCGTTTCATAGAGATAGGGTTGATAAACCTGGAGTATTATTAGATGTTATCCTCTCGAGAAGCATTGTGGGCAGGGGTCCTATAAAAACTCTATAGTCTGTAAGGGATTTTTTGTTTCATTTTAATCGCTTTCCCATCTCTTTTCAATCCCATGTAAACACTAATATAAATGAGGCATTTTATTGTTTGCTAATTAAGTTCTGGTCATAGACTGTGAATAAAACCTTACCTTACCACTAATATCTATATATCTAATAGCCAAGTTGCCCCCTCCATGGGGATATCTCAATCTGTACATTGGGGGCACTTGGGGCGCAGAGAGATTTTCCTGCACACTTGGGGCAGTCCTCAGGTGTGCAGAAAAATCTAAAAAGTTTTAAAAACTGTATGGGGGGTATTTAAATCCCCAAAAAAGTAAAAGAGCGGGCGGGCCCTGCGGCTGGGAGGCACTCTGGCCTTGCCGCTGGTGGCATCACCAGGAAGTGACGTTGGCACGCCGGGGGCGGGGCCACGGCCGTACAAGGGAAAACTCTATGGTTTTCCCTTGTATGGTCGTGGCCCCGCCCCCAGCGTGCCCGGCATCATGACGTCACTTCCTTGTGACGTGCATATGCGCCAGGATCCGATTGGGACTCCCTTGCCGGCAGGGTAAGTGCCACTTGGCAACCGTAGCTGGGAGGTGCTCAGGCCTCACTGTCAGTGCCCGGGGGGAGATCAGCAGGTGGGAGATCGGCGGGCCCGGTGGCTGGGAGGTGCTCAGGCCTTGCTGCCGGTGCCCAGGGGGGAATCAACGGGCCCTGTGGCTGGGAGGCACTCAGGACTCACCACCGGGGCCTGGGGGGGGAGAAGGCTTACCTGCGGAGCTGCTTCTGCAGGCCAGGAGCCTTTAGGAATACTCCCCCCTGCCCCGCAAGTATCGCGGGTCCCGCTTCTTGTAAGATCTTAATGTCCAAACCGCTTGGCTGGACTAGAACCAAACTTTGCTGCTATTGCTTTAAAACAGTGTTCGACACCAGAGGCACAAACCGTTGTGTGTGATGGTGATGTGTTCTGCTAATTTTAATCTAGGGATCAATAGTTCAGCATTTTTAGAGGGTGATAAAAGTTTGCCAGCCCTGCTAATTATCAGTAGGGTTGCCAGGTCTCAGTTGGAAAACACCTGGAGACTTTGGGGGTGGATCCAGGAGAGGACGGGGTTTGGGGAGGGGAGGAGCCTCAGCATGGTCCAATGCCATAGTGTCCACCATTCAAAGCAGCCATTTTCTCCAGGGGAGCCGATCTCTGTCAGTGGGAGATCAGTTGTAAAAGTGAGAAATCTCCAGGCCCCACTTGGAGGCTGGCAACCCTAATTATCAGGATTCTTCAAGCTGATTGATTGATACACAAGAAAGTAGTGTCCCTGACTCCCAAATGGATGGCACCCCACAAGATACTATGGTTGCTTATTTTGAAAGCCTCCCAAAAGAAGAGGAGGAGGAGGAAGAGATTGGATTTACACCCCAGCCTTCACTCAGCATCTCAGAGCAGTTTACAAACTCCTTTCCCTTCCCCTTCCCACAGCAGACACCCTGTGAGGTAGGTGGGGCTGAGAGAGCTATTTCCAGAACTGTCCTTGAGAGAACAGCTCTGACAGAACTATGGCTTGCCCAAGGTTATCCAGCAGCTGCAAGTGGAGGAATGGAGAATCAAACCCAGTTCTCCCAGATTAGAGTCTGCTTAATTTAACCACTACCCCAAACTGGTAAACTGGCTCAAGAGATCCAGAAAGATCAACAAGACTGTTGTTTTCTACCTACTAGCACAAACAGTCTAGCAGGAAACCAAGGTACTTTGACTCCCAGAACTAGACCAGAAACTGGATTGAAGTGAATCTACATAATCCAGAATCACCTGGAATCGAACCAGTTTATACAGTCTCACTGCATCATGCCAGACAGCTTTTATGAATGTTGCCAGAAAAAAGATATGGGCCTGGTTCAGACACTATGTAAAAGCATGGTTTGTTGTAGCTGTGTTTCATCCCTGTTGCTCTTTCTCCCAGCTCCCCACCAGTGAACTGCTTTGTGGCACATGAAGGCAAATTGTTTTTATGTCACCAACTTGCCATTGGTCAAAAGTAATGCAAGGAGGGAAGGAAACTGAACTCATGAATTTTTGGCTTCTTAGAACAGCAAGCAGCTGAACTCACACAATAAACACTCCGATAAATTGTGAAGTGAATTTTACTAAATGGGGCAAGCAAAAAAACAAGAAGGAACAGCCACAACATTAATTTGACTAGGTTTAACGGTAACGGATAGGAGCCTTGCCTGTAGAAAACTCTGGGGTTAGTAAGAAATCTTAAAGCAGATGTGGATTTTCAGGAGCCTTTACAGTCATAGATCCCAAATATCCAGGTTGATGGCTTTGCTTGGCAGCCTTCGTATCTCATGAGCTAGCAACCTGAGTGGGTAGAATGAAAGTCATCCATGATGGAGAAGCTGCTACGGTAAGCTGACTGTACTTTGTGTGCACACGACAATGGAAATTACAAGTGTTCCTTAAGAAGCAGTATTCTTTTAACCTGCAGATATTTTGCTGGATGTGGAATACTATCACACATTAGCTGAAAAGTATGCAGACGGAGAGTGATTTCAGCTAAGCATACCTTTATTTAGTTCAGGACAAAGACGAAGGGACCAGCTCGCAGGCTGGTTATATAGGTTCAGAAAACCCGCCACCAAGTACACCCGCGTCATCCACCACCTTGTGGATGGTGAAGCGGCTCTCCAGCGTGTCCAGCCAGGTGTCCCACAGCGAGGGCTGGGAGAGATCGAAAGCGGGCAGGCTTTCTGTTGCGGTCGCGGTCGCCATTGTACTGTCGCCACGTGGTGGGGTGGCCTCTGGAACGGCGATGGCGTCGGGAGCGTTGTGGAGGCCGCTGCTGCTCTCGGGGTCAGCAGGGAGCGAAGCGGAGCCGGGAGCTGCGCGATGAGCGGTTGCCGGAGGGCTGGGAAGCGAAGCGGCGCGGTTCCCGGAGGTCTCGGCGTCGGGGCTCGGTGCGGTGCTCGCGTTGGCGTCCGGGTCTTTGTTCATGGGGTCGTGGATCCCACCTTCGTCGCCAGTGAAAAGTATGCAGACGGAGAGTGATTTCAGCTAAGCATACCTTTATTTAGTTCAGGACAAAGACGAAGGGACCAGCTCGCAGGCTGGTTATATAGGTTCAGAAAACCCGCCACCAAGTACACCTAAACACACCCCCTACTCCCGATAGGCTATTTACAGTAACCGGGCGACCATTGGTCTCCCGGCTGAGAAGCTGGCCCTTTGATTGGGCCGGCTAGGATCCTAGGGACCCATTGTCTTTGGACATGAAGCTATTGAAGAGTTGTGCCTGGCCAGCCCGGGCAAGTCCGGGCATGTCAGGCTGAATACATTACATTAGCCACCACATCTTCCTCCATGTTCAACAGAGTGTGGGAGCACCAGTGCTGCTGCAGACAGCCAAATGCTTTTTACGCATCCAGGAAATGCTAGAATAGTAGTTTTTCTTAACTGTGATCTAATTGGGGGGAGGGAGGGATGAGCCATATCTGGATAGCATAGAATTGGTCTCCATTGGTCTTCACTTCCAGCCTGTTGATCACCTGTGCTGGAGCAGAAAGTTCCTAAAGCCAACTTGTTAGCCACTGGTGATATTCAAAAGATAGTCATGCCATAGCTTCTTGGCATACCCATTCAGGAATGGCTCCTTGAATTCTACCAAAGCTTGGAGTACCATGCTGGAGTAGCACTTTCCGCTATGGTACTGCACACCATGAGAAAGCTCAGGTTCATCACAATTGGTATCTTTGGAGGTCATGTGTAGGGATCTCCAAGTCCAGGAAGCCCACCTTCCAGTCCTTCTGATGGCCTCACTGTATTTATTGACGCATGAAACATTCATTGATTAACAGCACTGCCTCCCTGAAGATTTTAAAGATGGTGGCGGTCCCTATGCTGAACTGGTTGGTCAGCTCCAGGTATGAGGTAGTGAAATGCCACTTGCAAAGGGTGAGAGCAAGTTTCTTCTGTACCAGGAACATGCTATTTATCTGTTTAGAAAATGTATATGTTGCCTTTCCAGACCTGCTTGAGTTGGCTCACAACTAAAACAATGAATGAAACCAACAAAGTCAGTAAAAACAAATCACACCAATAAAACAAATCAATCCAATAAGTAAATTCAAATCCAGAGCATAAAAGCAAATAAAACAAATAAAGCACTGCAAATAGATACTGATAAAACCATCCTCAGGCTAGGAGCCAGACCGTTAAAAATCTTTAAAAGCGGGAATCCCTTAATTAAATACCTGGTTAAAGAGAAATGTTTTGGCCACCTAAAGGGGGGGGGGAAGATAGGTACCAGGCAGTGCTCAAGGGGGAGGGTATTCCAAAGCAAAGGTGCCACCATGAATTGCTGCCTATCTAATCTTTGTAGGCAGGGACATCGAGATGAGCCTTGTAACTGGTGGGCCGGCTGGCAAGACTCATCACTCGTCTTGGCAGTACATGGTGTGGCTTATCTCCTCAGCAATGTGCTGAAACACTAGCAAGGTGCTGAAACACTAGTCATCTGTGTCTCAGTAACAGACCCCTTGAAGTCATTGTGTCTTGACTGGTACTAATGACACATGGAGGTTGCAGTGTCATCTATTACATGTTACTTCCATTGTATTTATTGACGCATGAAACATTCATTGATTAACAGCACTGCCTCCCTGAAGATTTTAAAGATGGTGGCGGTCCCTATGCTGAACTGGTTGGTCAGCTCCAGGTATGAGGTAGTGAAATGCCACTTGCAAAGGGTGAGAGCAAGTTTCTTCTGTACCAGGAACATGCTATTTATCTGTTTAGAAAATGTATATGTTGCCTTTCCAGACCTGCTTGAGTTGGCTCACAACTAAAACAATGAATGAAACCAACAAAGTCAGTAAAAACAAATCACACCAATAAAACAAATCAATCCAATAAGTAAATTCAAATCCAGAGCATAAAAGCAAATAAAACAAATAAAGCACTGCAAATAGATACTGATAAAACCATCCTCAGGCTAGGAGCCAGACCGTTAAAAATCTTTAAAAGCGGGAATCCCTTAATTAAATACCTGGTTAAAGAGAAATGTTTTGGCAACCAGGCACCAATCTAAAGGGGGGGGGGAGATAGGTACCAGGCAGTGCTCAAGGGGGAGGGCATTCCAAAGCAAGGGTGCCACCATGAATTGCTGCCTATCTCATCTTTGTAGGCAAGGACATAGAGATGAGCCTTGTAACTGGTGGGCTGGCTGGCAAGACTCATCACTGGTCTTGGCAGTACATGGTGTGGCTCATCTCCTCAGCAATGTACTAGAAGATATGCAGAAAGAGGTGCTGAAACACTAGTCATCTGTGTCTCAGTAACAGACCCCTTGAAGTCATTGTGTCTTGACTGGTACTAATGACACATGGAGGTTGCGGTGTCACCTATTACATGTTACTTCCATTCAGTACTCCCAGGGAAGCAGAGGTGTACTGGGCCAGATGCTACAGTACACTTAACATCTGTGCCAGCTACTGCTTCTATACCGTATCTGGTAAAGAGCCCCAGTGCTGTGAAACTGAACTCTACTTCCACCAGCATCCATTGTGATGCACTCGAGATGTGAAGCTTCCCAGTCACCATTAGGTCTCCTGGCCATTGTGATCAAACCTGGGCGAGGCTTTGAAACACTGCAGACATTTAGTGCAGAGGTGATGATGATGTTTGGAAAGGCATCACAGGGTCATGGTTGCAGAACATGCTTGTATCTGGTTCCTTTGCCCTACTACAGGCACTTAAAGAATTGCCCCTTTTGTTCATGAGGCAACACTATTCTGAGGTTTTGCAGCAGCTATGCTAAAAATTATGTTAGTGGCCTCTGCTGAACTGCAGCCATCTCCTACTGTTGTGAACACCTGATGTTTGGAAGCCATTTTTAGGTGCAATGTATGAAGGAAAGCAGTTTTAACAAGGAGACAGTCTCATTTTTAGAAAAGAGGCTGTTGACCACCAAGTGCACTCCATGATAACAAGCTGCCCTCTATGATGACAAGCTGACCTGAGAGAGAATTTCACATTGTTGGAAGAATGACTTAAAGTGGCCAGAGGCTGTGGAGTGTGTGCTGCTACTCTTGGGAGTTCAAGGAATGATCGTATCCAGTGTTCTCTCAAGTGAGGAGGGCATGATCTGGAGAGAAGAGCAAAGCACTGCAAAAGCTGGGCACTAGTACAGCAGTGCACTGCAGCTGCTTCTGGTAACGGAGCTGGCAGTTTACAGTCACAGCAGTGTGTGGTACTCGTTGCCAGCTTGTATCATAACTGATGTCAGCCAAAAAGATCTTTGCTCTACAACATCAGGAGTTTGTTCCTAGTAGAATCCCCTCCCATAAATTCCTCATTTGTCAGTTGTCAAGCTTGAGGAAAGGGGTAGGGCCATCTTGGGAAGGGCAGTCACATCATAGATCAGCTTCCCAGAGAGGCTGTTGCCTCCTCTACATAGCGGACCTGGATTTCCTTGCCAAAGTCGGGCCAGGGCCAACCATGCTTAGCTTCCAAGATCTGACAAGATTGGGCTAGCCTGGGGAAGGGGTGCTGACCAGTGCTCCCTCTGAGCCGTGGAGTCTTGTGAGCAAAAATTCTACTTTGTGAGCGGCTGGCATGAAAGTTGTGAGCGAGCCATTTGGCTACGGCATCAATTAGTTTGTCCTGGAGCCCATCCTTCCTGAGCTGAGACAAAAATGTGTGAACCGGAGGCTAAAAAACTGTGAGCTAGCTCACACTAACTCAGCTTAGAGGGAACACTGGTGGTGACGGCTGGGAAGCAAGCTGCGCTTGAGGAAGGGGCAGTGGCAGTGGGTCTGGGCTAGACGGAAGTCAGGGGGCTAGGGTTGCCAAATCTTGAAAACGGACTGGCGGGGGAGCGTCCTGCTGGTCCGGGAGCCGATCGTTGGTGCGCGTGTGCGCGCGCCGCCGGAGCATCACTGGAAGTGACGTCACACGCTGGGCAGGGCCACGCCATTTGAGGGGAAAACAAAGAGTTTTCCCCTCAAATGACTGCCGGTCCGGGAGCTGATTGTTCGTGCGCGTGTGCGCGCGCCGCCGGAGCATCACCGGAAGTGATGTCACACGCTGGGCGGGGCCACGCCATTTGAGGGGAAAACAAAGAGTTTTCCCCTCAAATGGCATGGCCCCGCCCCCAGCGTGCGACGTCACTTCCGGGTGACGCGCACGCCGGGGCGGAGTTCCCCCCGGGCCCGGATTCCCCGGCGTCGGGTAACGGGCCTCCGGGGCGGGGGGAATTCCGCCCTACCGGGGGGGTTGGCAGCCCTACAGGGGGCCTTGTTAGGAAGTTGAGGGTGGGTCCTGACATGCCCCACTGTAGCTATGGGCCTGGTTTGGAGAGCTATCGGTGGGCAGTTTTTCCCCTCTCCCATTGACGCAAGTGGGAATATTTCAAATTATACCTCCTTTTTTTTTTGCTTTAATGATGTTACATTAGATGGGTATGGGATCCTGAGCTGGTAAACATTACAGTCCCAACCAGGGCTCTTCTTGTAGAAAAAGCCCCTCAGGAACTTATTAGCATAATAGGCCACACCCAACAGCAGAAACACATTAGCATATTAGGCCACACCCTGACAGCACCGCTCATTAGCGCATTAGGCCACACCCCCATGTTACCAGAAGTGTGGTGATCCAGCCACACCCACCTTTTGCTAGTAATTCTGTTTACCTTGTTTGTTGTCAAAACCCAGGGCCTTTTTTTATGGCAGGAACTCCTTTGCATGTTAGGCCACACACCCCTAATGTAGCCAATCCTAATGAGTTTCTGCTATTGAGTGTGGCCTATTATACTAATGAGTTCCTGCTGGGCGTGGCCAACTCGGGAGTCAGCCGGAACTCCGTTCCTGTGCGTTCCTGCCCAAAAATAGCCCTGGTCCCAACTATGTTGCACTTCCCCTGCTGATGTCCCAGGGTGGCCGCTACACCAGAGTTGCATTGGCATCAGGTTATGCCAATACAGCATTGCACTGACATTGTGGTGATGTTACACTGCCATCAGGGTCTTAATTAGCCACTTGAAGCCCAAACTGACTTGAGTAGAAATGTGTTAAACTAAAATGCCATCCCTTGTGTAGCACTTGTATTAGGCAGAATTCTACAGCTGCTCTGCACTCCCTTGTCCTCAACTACCCACCTGAGGTGAAGTTGTGCTGCATAATAGTTATATCATAGTGGGAAATAAACAGCTGTATTTTCCCCGTGTTGATTTTCAGTCATAAAGAAAATAAAGAAAAATTAAAAACAATAGTCATGAAAGGTACTCGGATAATAATGAAACCGCTTGAATTTGGAGATAATTCACGTACTACCTACAATGGCACTATCCTGTTGGCCTCAAAAGGGCAATGCTCGAGTAAGCATTTACCAAATGTTTCCTTCCATCTCTTGGACCCTCAGAATAACACTTTTCTAAGCTGTTGCAGCTTGTAGCTGCTTTATCCATTATGCATTTCAGTTCTACAAAATACATTGCTTTTCATAAAATTACAAATCAGCGTTCTGCAACTTCATCATTAACATTTCCTCCTGCAGTGCAATAGAAACACACACATAAATAGAGCAGTGGTTCTTAATCTAGTACAAGGGACAATAAAATAGAAAGGAATCAGAAACACTGAGTACAGAAGAGGCGTTTCACAATGGGAAAAGCATGTTTTTGGAGGGGAAAGGCTATATTTTATTGAACATTAAATGCCACAGTACAACAGCTGAGTTTGTGTTCAGTAGGCATTGCACACTGTCTATAGTTCATTATGCACTTAATGTTCAGAATGTATTTTAAAATGATTTACCTAGAATCGTCTTTATAATGCAAATTGCTCAGCTTCCTCCTTAGGTACTTAGGTGAATGAAATTTTATACACATGGAAAGAAGCAAAATGTGGATGTTAAAGGGAATTGAATGTTTTTAAAACTTTGCAGGCACCTGTTGGGTGGGGCATCGTGTGCGTTATTGTTCTCTTTTTACAATATATTATAACATATGTGTTATACAAATTAATATCCAGTCAAAAATAGATTGAAGTCAAAATGAGGAGGAAGTTCTTGTATTTTATTGCAATGAAATACGGAAAACAGTTAGGCCAAAGGACCCATCAAAGTTGACTGCTTTCTGAGCCCAATCAGGAAATACATGAAGTTAAATACTTAAAATGACATCATCATATCATCATCATGGGAATAATATTCAGAAGGCATAATTGGTTACAAAAACTTAAACAACATTTACATAAAAATCTCCTTATTGGTCAAATGTAAGAAAGGTGTGTGTATGCAATAGCGTCACATATTTACTTGACATGACCTAAGCCATATCAGCTAAAGCTTGTTCTCACCCAAACAAAAGTATTTTTCTCTGATACCAAGTAAAAGATCCTTTTGACCCAGACACTATGAAGTTGTAACCTAAACAATCAGAACCATGAACCTTCTACCTTCTGTTGTGCCAAAAGAATGTTATTGTCTTGTCTGTTAACCTCAACTGGAAAAATACCCTGACCCACAAAGAAGGCCTCCTATATACCAGGCCTTCATGTTAAATCTATAATAAACCTATAAAAACCAGAGAAATATGAATAATCAAAAAGAGAAAAATCTATATAGTCCCATCTCTACTACATATGTGATGTGTTTTGATGTACGGAGCAGATGGGGCTTGCTGTGTAAAGGATCCTTCCTACCTTAGGCGCAGACTAGACAACTGGTCCATTTCAGCACCAGAACTTTGCCTCATTTTTGTATTGTAAACAGATGAAATGGTTGTGTAAGAATAATACTACATATTCTGTATTTTAAAAACTGATAATTTGTTTTTCACTTGTGATTAATTCTGTCTGTTTTAGGGTGGTGGTATAATCTGAACAGCATGGTGGGGGGTTTCTTTGTCTGATGATGAGTCAGTCTAAATATATTTACAAGTCTGTTTCCTGATTATTAGAACTAGAAAAATGTCTGTGCCTTGTGGTATATTATTTTTGAAAGTTCAGACCTACTAAGCCACAAGAAATTGCTTGAACCACTGCAGAAACTATGGTATCCAATCCCTGCTAGGGATATTTTTCTTAAATATCTTATGGCCCTGTGCATCACAGAGCTGCCTTATACTGAATCAGACCATTGGCCCATCACAGTTAGTATGTCTACTCAGACTGGCAGTGGCACTTCATGATACCATGAAGACACAGCTCTGACTACTGTTCTTCCTGTCACATGAATCTGGTGTCATGTGACTGTGATATTACATGGTTCCATTTCACAGATGCCAGAAAGTGATGGGTCTGAAGATATCTGAACCAGGATACAGGACGTTGTGTTAAAATATTATACAGCTTATTATTGCAGTTCTGTCTTCAAATATCTTGATTCTCTTCTGTTTTGTTTACTATTTGCTTCTGTTCTTTTTTTATTCCATTCTCTGCCTCTTCCTTTGGGGTTTTTTTAAGTGTTATTTTCTCTCTCTTGTCACATCTGGCTCTCAGGTTCAGTGAGTGAGCTTTCATAATCAAGTGGGGATTCAAACCCTGGTCCCTTCAGGCCTAACTGTTACACCACGTTGGCTTGCAATGTTCTGTTCACAAAACAATTTTTATTATAAAGTAGGGCATTGGCTAGCTCCATATATGTCACTCACACAGCATGAACAACAGCTCATAATCTAGATGAAGGGACAATACAAAACCTTCCTATCTTTGGTAACAAGAGCAAATATTTTTGGAGAACAGTCAGTCATCATGTTTAAATTGCAATCTGTGACGCAACTGTGATGTAAAACAGAAACTTTGAAAACTATATTAGGCATTTGGCCCTGAGTATATCATACCATGCTCTAGTTATTCTACAATGTCTTGATTTAAGGTCAGGTGGGACTTTTTAAATAGCCTGGCTTCCATCAGTTGAATTACTTATAGCATTAAATAGTCAGGCTTCTTTCTTTAACTTTAAAAATGGCTGCTCCCCTGTTGCTTAATAATGCAGAATGAATCGATCTGTGTGAGGTCTTATTGTAAACACTATACTATTGAAGGCAGATATATAGATATTAAAAATACATGGGGAAAATTCCCTAAAATAACAGCATACTTTATAACACTGATCTTAAAAAAAAAATAGATGACCACTGATGACCACTCTATACATGCTTACTCAAATTCACTTCTAAATTATTTTTCTATTGTTCCTTTTTTCCTTGTATGGTTATTTAAAAGGGGGGGGACTAAGCCCAGCAAAGGTGAGAAATGCAATTATTCCAATTGTTGCCAACATAGGGACTTCTAGATACTAAGAAATTAAATAGTACAGATGAAAATGGAATCTCTAATTCCAGCATCTTGATATGAAATGAATGTGGCAAGGCATTCTTGACATGGTATTAGAAAGCATCCTTTTAAAAATTCTGAAGTCAAGCTGCTGACCAAGCAAAAGCACTGATGTGTAGTGTTTATAAATGCAAATAGCTCTACCCATATTCAGATGCAAAAACAATAACTTAGTTGTCATCAAAGTGAATGACACTTTGAAAAACTCTGATTTTTTAAATTAAAGCTTCATCTACTTATAATGTCAGTTTCTTTTCAGAAGACGTTACTTGGAATTCTAAACAACAAGTGCAGACTTCCTTTGTACTTCGAATACTTTTTCCATTGAGCTTATTGTCCAGCAAAAATTGGGTGGGAGGAAAGCACGTGCTTTAATTTACCTTGCCCCTAAACTTTGTTATGATTTTTAAAATGACTGCATAGCAGTGGTACTTGCTTCCAAAGTAAGTATGCTTAGATTTGAAAACCAAATGCAGTAGGAATTATAACCTGGAGTATGTAGATCCTGTGGCCCAGGCTGCATTTATAAACCCACATATAAAAATAAAATTGCATGCAGTTCTTGACATCTGGTTTTTTCCCCCTGCAGACAGACGTTGTGAGAAACTGCAGTAGTTGTAGAATGGTTTATTCATTTAAAACAGCATCTTCAAAATACATGCACATTGTAATATGAGAGCTATTTTAACAGGGACTATTGTATGGTCCTCACAACTGAAGCAGATATAGATAGATGATAATATTTCCATATATGTGACACATTCTAAAATCTGCATAGCCCATATAGCTTTTCTTGCAAGCTGTTCACAGAAATTAGGATTGCTGTGTGACTTTCTAGCAGTAGCCTACTTCTAATGCATCTTATACAATAATTTCTGCTAAAACCACCTGTTTTTACAGGCTTATTAATAACTTGCAAGGACAAAATATGGGCAGGGGAAAGTGGAGGCGGAATGTTTCCATTCTGTAATTTTCTCTACAGGTAAACTTTGAAACTGCACTAAAAGATTCCTAGCCTCTTAACAAAGTAGAATAGTACCATTTTTATGTTAATATTTTTGAACTGAAATTTAAAAGTTGAACATATGCAGTGAAGTATGGACACATTTGTCATGTATGCTTTTTAAGAATACATTTTATGTGAAAGAGATACACTGAGAGGCGCTATCAGAGATCGAGAGCCCATTCATTTTGTCTCATTTCCACTGGATGGAAGTCAGCCCTGTTGGACACAATGTGCCACAATTAATTTGACCCCTGGGAAAGTGCATTTTCCTTGAAAGAAGAGCACTAAAAGAAGACTTCTGGATCTCATACAAGTTGCACCTTTGATTTGAAACACCCTAATAGCAACTGAGCTGCCCAGTGGTTATAGGATTTCTTCCTCCTAAGAGCTTCAGAAAGAAACTAAACTTCCACTGTGTCTGCTTGTATATTTTTGTAAATAAAATAAATATTACAAAGACACATACCAGGTCTCACTGGAGCTTTCTCATCCAAAGGAAATTAAATCATGTAGTGTGACCCTTTGGGCTTTTTACCATTCAACTTAAGCATGTGGTACATACCCGAATGGAAATTATCCAACTTTTTTTTTTACAATGAATGATTCTCATGCCATGCCATTATGAAGAGCTTTACATGTGATTTTTCTCAAATGTAGAACAGACTTGCTGCATGTTATTTCAGCATTCATTTTCAGCAGCATCTCCTGTGTGCTTTCAGAATAGCTGGAACAATAACAGTATTGTGCTTTTTAATATAATATTGATTATACTGGGTTTTTAAAAACCATTTTCCTAGTTTTTCTTGTGTACTGTCAGTATGGATTTAGATAGTGTGAGTTCATTCCTCAGCAACGAATATTTTCATATAGACATGGATCTTGAATTTTTAAAATGCCCTTGAAAGCCAATGTACTTGGATATAGTCATGGGAACTGTGGTATAATTAACCTCTATGTAGTTGTGACAGTCCTTGGCCCAGTGATACTCACTCATTGGCTTGGAGGCACATTGGCTTGGAGCCACTACGGTTTAGTGTAGTGGTTAAGAGTGGCGAACTCTAATCTGGAGAACTGGGTTTGATTCCCCACTTCTTCACA
The DNA here is from genome assembly GCF_001447785.1 of Gekko japonicus. NCBI lineage: Eukaryota > Metazoa > Chordata > Lepidosauria > Squamata > Gekkonidae > Gekko > Gekko japonicus. The sequence goes on along the minus strand of NW_015173125.1, from coordinate 493,326 downwards.
TGCAGCTGCTGGGTGTCCTTGGGTCAGTCACAGTTCTCTCAGAGTTGTTCTCTCAAGAGCAGTTCTCCCAGCGCTCGGTCAGCCCCACCTACCTCACAGGGTGTTCTGGTGAGAGGAAGGGAAGGAGATTGTAATCCACTTTGAGACGCCAGGTGAAGGGCGGGGTATAAATCCAACCTCTTCTCTTCTTCTTCTCTTTGACATGGCATTTGTGGCTCTTCTGAGCACCATTTCCCAATGTGGCACCTGCCCTAGGTTCCGGGAAGGCAATTGCCTGATAGGGCTTGTGGTTGCCACTTTGAAACACTGCAGGTACTGGAAGACAGGTAAGCAACAAGCCTCTCTGAACTGTGAGTCAGGGATGGATGTAAAAGACCCACCCCCCACCCCAGCCTTCACACTCTCATCTCAGCACACAGGCCAGCTCTCTGGAAGAGAGCAAGCTGGCCACAGGGAAGAGAGAGTAAAACCACCACCACAGCAGCCACCCAAGATAAAGAGCAAGCTGGCCACAGCAGAATGGTTTTACTCCTTTTCAGCACAGCCATCTTGCTTTCTTCTGGGTGCCTTGGCACAGTCTTGCCTGAGCTGCTATGCCTCAGAAAAGAAAATGAGAAGGCAGAGAGGGAAACCCTTCTCTTTACTCCAGATACATAAGGGTTCAACAATGGTCGAGATAGACAACCCTACGTGCCCAAAGGTACTCTGTTAATTTAAAAATGTATAGTTTTGTAAATGATAATAATAGTTGTTGTTGTTGTTGTTGTCTGACTCTTCACGACTCCATGGACCACATCATGCCAGGCCCTCCTGTCTTCTGTTGTGCTCTGGAGTTTGCTTAATTTCATCTTCATTGCCTCAATAACATTGTCTAACCATTTCATCTTCTTCTTCTTTGACCTTCAAGCTTTCCCAGCATCAGGGTCTTCTCCAGTGAGTGCTCCCTTTTCATTTGGTGGCCAAAGTATTTGAGCTTCTGCTTCAGTATCTGACCTTCCAGGGAACAGTCAGGGTTGATTTCTTTTAGGATTGACTGATTCGATCTCCTTGTAGTCCAAGGGACTCTCAAGAGTCTTCTCCAGCACCATAGTTCAAAAGAATCTATTCTTCGGCGTTCAGCCTTCCTTATAATCCAACTCTCACAGCCATACATGACTACTGGGAATACCATCGGTTTGACCATACGGACTTTTGTTGGCAGGGTGATGTCTCTACTTTTTATTATGCTGTCTAGGTTTGCCATCGCTTTCCTCCCAAGGAGCAGGCGTCTTTTAATTTCATGGCTGCAGTTACCATCTGCAGTGATCTTGGATCCCAGGAACATGAAGTCTGTCACTGCTTCCATGACTTCCCCTTCTTTCTCCTTCAGTGGGGGGAAGTCATCCAGGAAGTGGTTAGGTCACGCCTCTGCTTGCTCGGATAGGCTATGCAGATTTCTTTTGTTGCGTGGCTCCTATCGGAGTGGCCTAGGCTGACCTCTCCAGTTCCTGCATAGCCCTGCACTCGGTAGGACGTTTGAAACTCCTGCTCCAAGCCAGAAGAACCACAAAATTTTCAAAAAAACAAACAAACCAGAAGACCCAGAAGACCTATCCTTCCCTTCCAGGCTTCAGTGGAGAAGGAAGAATCGGGAGATGGCGCAGGATTCAAAGAAGAAGAAGCGGGGGCCCCATCCTCCAAAGCTCCGGAAGGCGGGGAGATGGCCACCTCAGAGGTCCCCATGGAGCAGCAGTCCCTCACCTCCAAGGCTCCAGGGGTCAGACAGCAGGAAGCTCTACCAGCGCAGGGCCAGCTGAACACACTGAGCTGGCCGGTCCCCGCTCCCCCCCACACACACGTGGTCCAAGTTGGTGGCGTGGAGGCCGCGGACGGTGCCGGGGGCATTGAGTGGTCAAAGGCTACAGGCTCCCGCTCACCCCCAGGTGCCATGAAGAGGGTGAAGACCATATTAGCTCACGCAGCAGCCAGCGGCGCGGGAAAAAGAAAGCGCCATGGGAGAGCAAATGGGCCGGCGAGTCCATCCAGTGAGCCCATTCTGATGGGGGGGGGGAGCCTGACCAGGAATAGCCCCAATAAAGGAGTAACAGGACAGAATCAAGGCCAATCCTTTGGTCCGGTGCTGGTGCAAGCCCAGTCCTTCAGCACCTGGGGAGCCATGGGGGCGCTAGGGCTGTGGGGACCGGCGGGCTTCCTACAACCTACCCCACAGTTCAACCAGCCCCAGCCTCTTCAGGTGGCGCAGCCACTCTTTTCGCAGCCACTCTTTTCTCAGCCACCGGCAGGCACCCTGCACCCTGCAACCTACCCTGCAACCTACCCTGTAGTTTAATCAGCCTCTTCAGGCGGCGCAGCCGCTTTCTTCTCAACCACTGCAAGGCCTGGGAGGTCCGGCTACAGGCTGGTTCATCCCTCAGCCATTTGCCATGGGACCCTCATGGATGTGGCCACTACTGGGAGGCTCTTGGCCTGCACCACAATGGCCCCAGGACCCAGGGAACCAAGGTAGGGATGGCTGCCCAACCTTTGGCACAGCACGGGAGTCAGGAGCCCAGGGGAAGGGCTTTCTCCAGGGGCTCCAAGAGAGGAGGACGTCATCATTCTTTGGCTTCTCAGTCCTCCTCAGGCTCCAGGTCCCCAACTACCTCTAAGAGACTTAGGGGACCCAGGTCAACCACTCCAAGTGAGGCATCAGGAGCCTCCGAGGGAGAAGGGGAGCAGGAACAGGCCACTGTACCCAGGGGATTGGGCAGACCAGAACCATGCAAGATCCCCGGGGGGAACACCCGCACAGCCTTTGCACAGGCCGACCTTGCCTCTTCTATTACATCCTTGGACAACACTGAGAAGGAAGAGGGGGAATGGTCAGGGGATGAGGTGGAAGTAAAACCTACATCCTCTCACCTGTTCCAAATTGAGCATTTCCAGCGACTTTTAACAAAAGTCATCTCAACTCTAAACTACCAGATGGAGGTGACAGAGAAGCCACGGTCATCGGCGTCCATGAACCTTGATCCTAGAGGCTTCAAAAAAATGGTTAAGCTTCAGACTTTCTCGCCCTTTCCGTATTATTATATTGACGTGATATGGGAACAGTGGGCCAACCCTGAACTCCCTCTTATCAATAGCAAAGCAACTATATTCGCTGCCTGAGGACACAATGGAGGACCGGAAGGTACCCTCAATTGATGCCCCGATAGTGGCGCTACACTCGGGGGCAGTGCTCCCCAAGGATGGGGAGAACGCCTTGAAGGACGCCATGGACAGGAAGAATGAAGCCACTTTGAAGAAGGCCCATGAGGCCATGTCGCTGGCAATACACTCCGCTGTGGCCCTCTCAAATTTCACCAGGGCCACCGCTATTTGGGCCGACAACCTCTTGCAAAACCCTGATGTTCCCCCTCTGGTCCTGAGAAGGACCCTACTAAAGATGAAGCATGCGGCTGAGTTCACTGCAGACGCATCTTAGGACAATATCCAGTTCTACGCCAGGGCACAGGTGGCTAACATCATCATCCGCCAGAACATCTGGCTCAAGAATTGGAAAGTGGACACATTGTCAAAAAGCAATTTGGCTACAAAGAAGTTCTCCGGTAGACTCCTCTTCGGAGAAACAAATCTGGACAACGTCCTAGTGGAGACTAGGGAGAAGGAAAAGGCCATGCCGTCATCCTCTTATCGTAGAGAGAGAGACACCAAGACCAGAACTACCCAGTCCTTTCGTGGCTCCTATGCTCCGGGACGGGGTCGAGACACCAGGGACCACAGGCCGTTCAGAGTCTTCAACTTCAGCAGTTCTCGAAAGTGCTCTCTCAGTTGCATCTACCTCACAAGCAGGCCTGTAGCTACAGTGGAGCTTTTGGGGGCTATGCCCCCTTATATTGTTGTTTTAAATGTTGCATATATGTAAGCCGCCCTGAGCCTGCCCTGGCGAGGAGGGCGGGGTATAAATTGAATTAAATAAATAAATAAAGGCACAGCCACACAGGAATTTCTCCTGTAAATGCTTTTTTCAATCATTTTAAAACATTTTTAAGAAGGTGTGCACTCCTTTAAGCAGAGTGGGGTGCTGTAGTTGACTAATTCCCACACTGAGTAAGGGGGTTGGAGTAGGTGACCTCTATGATCCCTTGTAACTCTGTGTCAAGAAACTGATCTCCTTTAAGAGAGTTTTTCTGCCTAAGTGTCAACTTTCTTGACTATAGAAGTCATCACCCCTACCTGCTGGCTTGTTATTAGAATTGTTGCTTAGGCTGGCAGAAGGGATTAACTTGCAGCAGCTGAGAACTGTCATCTAAAGTTGTTGACAGCTTGCAGGTTAAAGATCTATCCTGGTAACAGCTTTCTATTGGCTAAATGGCTTTTCTTTCTGCAGTGAGAACTTCAACCCCACCAGAAAAAAATTGCCCCACAAGTCACAAAATCCTGGGTACAGGCCTGTTCACAGGGTGTCTGTTGTGGGCAGGGGAAGGAAAAGGAGATTGTAAGCCACTCTGAGACTCCTTTAGGTAATGAAGGGTGGGGTATAAATCCAATATCCTCCTCCTCCTCCTTCTTTTTCTTCTTCCCCAACAGGCCAAATAGTTTTATTTATTTAATTAATTCATTTGTATCGTGCCTTTCTCCCCAATGGGGACCCAAAGGACATCATTCTCCTCCCCTCCATTTTATCCTCATAAGAACCCTGTGAGGTAAGTTAGACTGAGAGAGTATGGCTAGCCCAAGGTGAGCTTCCATGGCAGAAGTGATGATTCAAACCTGGGTCTCCCAGATCTTCGCTCTGCCTCAGACCCTGGACAGCTGTTGCCTGTCAGGGTATGCCATACCGGACTAGATAAACCAACAGTCTGACTCACTGTAAAATACTGTTGTGGCAATGAACTGTTTTTAGAAAATATGAAATGTGAATAAAGGCAAAGTATAAAGTCATCTTTGTCAATAAATGTTTAATATGAATGTATTCCTTAAAAATACTCTGGCCCTGCAGCATAGTGGTTGGTGTCACATTAGAACTGAAGAGGTTTTGGTCCATATCCCCATTCATCGAAGCTCATTGGGCGATACTGAGTCCTTTGTTATCTCTGAGCCTGTCAGAATAAATTGGTGGAGGAGTCATACATACCACCAGAACTTCTTGGAGGAAGCGTGGGATAAAACTGCTTTTAAAAAATTCCCCAAATGTTTCAGATCTTGTGAAGGTGTTTTTATGTGAATAGAAACTGTTAAACTGCCCATGAAACCTTAGAAGTGTTCCAGGAAAACCAGTGGTCATTTCAGTTAGAGTTTTACTCAGGGCTCTTTTTGTAGAAAAAGCCCTGCAGGAACTCATTAGCATAACAGGCCACACCCAACAGCAGGAACTCATTAGCATATTAGGCCACACCCCTGACAGCACAGCTCATTAGCACATTAGGCCGCACCCCCATGTTACCAGAAGTGTGGTCATCCAGCCACGCCCACCTTTTGCTTGTTATTCTGTTTACCTTGTTTGTTGTCAAAACCCAGGGCTTTTTTGTAGCAGGAACTCCTTTGCATGTTAGGCCACACACCCCTAATGTAGCCAATCCTAATGAGTTTCTGCTGTTGGGTGTGGCCTATTATGCTAATAAGTTCCTGCTGGGCGTGGCCAACTTGGGAGCCAGCCGGGGAACTCCGTTCCTGTGCGTTCCTGCCCAAAAATAGCCCTTACTGTATCACACACATAAGCACATGATCACTGAAGCTTTTCTTTCCTATGTAAGATCTAAAACACAATGGAGATTAACATAAGGAGAAAGAACATTTATATTTATCTACTTCAAAGGTATACATAGTTTGTATTTAGTTGTCTTAGAAAATATTTGTGAAAGCATTATTATGAATGCAAGAATTCATAGAATCATAGAGTTGGAAGGAACCTATGGGGTCATCTAGTCCAACCCCCTTCATAATGCAAAAAATTCACAAATACCTCCCCAGCACACACCCACAGTGACTGCTGTTCCACGCCCAGAAGATGACAAAAAACCTCCAGGACCTCCAGCCAAACTTGCCTGGAGAAAAATTGCTTCCTGAACCCCAAAGTGGTGATCAGCATTTCCCAGGGCATGTAAGAAAGGGCCACAAGAACGAAGCACTGATGCATCCATTCCATCTCTCCCTGTCATGATTTGCCTAAGTTCACAGAATCAGCATTGCTGACATATGGCCATCTAGCCTGTGTTTGAAAACCTCCATCTAGCCTACCACCTCCTGAGGAAGCCTATTCCACTGAGGAACTGCTCTGTCAGGAAGTTCTTTCTAATGTTTAGCCAAAAACTCTTCTGATTTAATTTCAACCCATTGGTTCTGGTCCAACCTTCTAGGGAAACAGAAAAAAACAACTCTGTATCATCCTCTATATGACAGCCCTTCAAAGTACTTGAAGATGGCTATTGTATCACCTCTCAGTTGTCTCCTCTCCAGGCTAAAAATACCCAGCTCCTTCAACGTTTCCTCATAGGACTTGGTCTCCAGACCTCTCACCATCTTCATTGCCCTCCTCTGGACACATTCCAGCTTGTCTATATCCTTCTTAAATTGTGGTGCCCAAAACTGAACACAATACTTTTAAGTGAGGTCTAACCAGAGCAGAGTAAAGCAAAACCATCACTTTGCATGATCTAGACACTATACTTCTGATACAACCCCAAATTGTATTTGCCTTTTTAGCTACCGCATCACACTGCTGACTCATGTTCAGTGTATGGCCTACTAAGACCCTTAGGTCCTTTTTGCACATACAACTGCCAAGACAAGTCTCCCCCAACCTATAATTACACATTTGATTTTTCCTACCTAAATGCAGAACTTTACATTTATCCTCATTGAAATTTATTATATTTGTTTTAGCCCAGTCTTCCATCCTGTCAAGATCATCCTGTAATTCAGGAAAACTTGTAGATAAAGCATCTGCCCAAGTAAAGGGGGTGCACTAAAGCCCAGATACATGATCATATGTGGGCTATTTTCATCTTGTAAACTTGGTGGGAGCATCCAGAAAACAGTGCCAGATGGTCAGTCATACCACATGAATGGTGGAGCCTGGATACAGGCTTGTTTTAGGCAATAATTCCAGTCTTGCAGTCTACCCGTATTTATTCAGTTAGGGCATTTACCTTCTGTTCAGGCAAACCATTTACAATACAGATATTTTATAAAGACAGAATTTGCACCAAAAATGTTGTGGTCAGTTCCTTTCTCCCTCTGTAATCTCTAGTATAATTTATCTGAGCCCTAATATCACCATTCTCCATTTTTCTTCATCTCACCCCTTCTGATGATGTAGATGATCGGAAAACACTGAATGAGTAAATTGTGCTAATAGGTATGTAAAGGAAAGGGAGAAATAGATATCTGGTTGCCATTTTCACTAGAAGTCATGTGCTTAGCTTAATGTCTGGCTGGCCCTCACATGCCAAAGAGGCAGGGCTATTTTGGGGCAGGAACGCACAGGAACAGAGTTCCGGCTGGCTCCTGAGTTGGCCACACGCAGCAGGAACTCATTAGCATAATAGGCCACACCCAACAGCAGAAGTTCATTAGGACTGGCTACATTAGGGGGTGTGTGGCCTAACATGCAAAGGAGTCCCTGCTACAAAAAAAGGCCCTGGGTTTTGACAACAAACAAGGTAAACAGAATAAGAAGCAAAAGGTGGGTGTGGCTGGATGACCACACTTCTGGCAACAGGGGGCTGCGACCTAATATGCTAATGAGCTGTGGTGTCAAGGTGTGGCCTATTATGCTAATGAGTTCCTGCTGGGCTTTTTCTACAAAAAAAGTCCTGCAAAGAGGTAATACTTTAAACTGAAAATCATGGGACAAGATTAAAATAATATTTTGTAATGGAAATTAATTTTGAACTAATAATAGTTATGTAATTTATCAGGGACCTCTACATTTTTTCTGTAGCACTGACTTTCTAAAATGAAGGGCATCTCATATGAGAAAGGGACATATAGAAACTCTAAATACAAATGTTTTGGCTCTTAAAATTATTTTCAGTGACACTGAGGCTTAATAAGGTTGAGGACACTGCACAATTTGAATAGTAAAATTTATAAAAATAACTGGAAAAGGCAGGAAAAAATATCATATTTCCTCTCTGATTTGGTAAACGAATTGTACAGGAAACTGAACTGATACTTCCTCTATTCACTGACACCTGTCTAGTAGTAGCAAGCAAGGAAGTCCAGAAGTAAATTATACAAGACACAAACAATGATTCACATTTATTTTTTGTTAAGGGACAAAGCCAGTCTGAAGTTACCATCAGATTTTTCTTGTCTGTGTCTCTGAAAATAGTGGTACACTTAATTTCAGATTTTATCTGCTCTTTTATTTATTTTTATTAACTTTCAGCCATAGGTAAAACCAGGGATCTGTATTCAATAAGGCCTCTTAGATAATGTAGGTACAATGCAAATAATTTTTAGAGCATTCTGTAGTTCTGTCTTTAAATCCAGTGTTTCTGGCTACCAATCTGTTAGGCAACAGGATGAATAGATGTTTACCTCTTCAGGGAACAGGCTTGGCAAACTTGTAGGCTTAAAAATAGAACTGCCCTTTTTGCAAGTGTCTTCAGATGTTTTTGATTAACAGCCATTCATAAAAAGGTGCGTGATCTAAGCAATGACAATGTCCATAAATATATGGAGAGATTAGCAAGATCAAATAGTTATAATAGGTATATGTGGCCCTGTGTGGGTGAGAGGGGGCAAAAGAGAGGATTGAACATCTCTCTGTACTGTAACTAACACCATCAGAAAGAGAGAGAGCTCAACCCCTTGAGGTTGGGAAACTAAATAGGGATAAGCACCTTAAAGAAAACAGGACCTTGTTAAGTTTAAATACCATGACTAAGTACTGTATTCTTTCTCATTCAAGCCCTATGGGATCATTTAACACTGAGTTCTTTGTGCGGGAGTGGCGAGTAGCTTAAAACTACAAACTGCTACTGTTGTTGGGTGATGAGCGGGAGCTTGGTGTGGCTGTACCAGCTGGGGACTCCCTCCCCATGACCTTTGTCCCTAGTAATCTGCATAGAGGAATGACAGGCATTCAGCTAAACAGGAACAGTCTGAGTTGGGCTGCAGCAGGAGGAGGAGGGTTTACAACGAGCGAGCGAGAGGAGGCAGAAGTTGTAAGGAGGAGGCTGGTCTTACCACGGCAAGCGCAGGGAAAAGGTGAAATGAGCCCTCGGAAACTTCGGTGGGAGAGGAAACGTTACCAAAGGACCAAACGAGCTGCCTGATTGTTGAACCCCCCGGCCCTCGTCCAGGGCAAGGGATGGGCCAGACGTCAGTCTCCACTCTCTCTGAGCATGCAAGTGGTGAGTAGGGCTTGGATCTGCTTGGATGATTCTCCCCCCACCCTTCCGCCCCCGAACGTGTGTGTGTGGGGTGATTTTGTAGCTTTAAGAGGACCCAGCAGCATTCGTTTAAACAAAGTCTCGTTTTTAGATCCCTGTGTGTGATGGCCAAATTGGCCACTAGGATTATATACTGGTTTCTTTGTCAAACAAAAAGTAGAATGCCTCTGGGATTATAGCGAGAGTTTCTCTTAAAGGAGCAGCTCGCTTGCGCTCTCTCTCTCTCTCCCCCCCCCCCCCCCCCCCCCAAAGGATGGCTTTCTGTCATTTTGGATTCCATTTTTTGCTTCTTAGGAGAGCTAAAGAGTGAAGTAAACGCAAATGGGTCTTGAGGAGTGGCACACCTTATTGTATTAGTGAAATCCAGGGCTGTTTGAGAAGTTTAAAAAAACCCTCATGCTTTGTTGCTGAGATTTGAAGCGTGTGCAGCGTCGCCGTCTACGCCCAACTTCTCCTTTTATAAGCTCTTGTTTTATTACTTAATGTACAAAGCGTGGTTTCCTATCATGTGTTTGCATTGTTGGTGAAGGCTTAGTGACTGCACATTTCTTTTTCACAAGCCCCCTTCCTCTCACTGTACAAAATTATTCAGACATATTCTAGCTCTGAAATAATTTTGTTTCACACAGCCCATTAATTTTTTTTGTAAAATGTAATTGATCAATAATCCTGCAATGCATTGTTTAACTCTTTCCCTTTCTCCAGTCTGAAATGGTAAAATGAAAATGGTAAAAACAAAACGATTTTTTAGAGCTTATTTAACTTTGGGAATTTTAAAATAAATTTTCAAAAAATATATTTTATTTGAAGAACTATGGTAAAATGAAAATGGTAAAAACAAAAACATTTTTAGAGCTTATTTAACTTTAGGAATTTTAAAATAAATTTTCAAAAAAATATTTTATTTGAAGAATGTGTGATTCAAGTTACTATTAATTATTTGATATTTTGAAATGTTAATGGTCCCTCATTTATGGAAAATGCATATAAAATATAAATACTAGAAACCAGAATGTCCATTAAAATCATAATGCTCATTTTTAAATTAAAAGCACCCCAGATTTTTTCCCCCTTAAGTGTAAGGTAATTTTATCATCTTTTCCTAGAATAAAAATGCAAGTGCAACTGAAGAAACTCACCATGGTAGAATGCCAATTGAAAACACACAATTTCGTGGGTGCACACAGGTGATATAACCCTGTGGTACCTCTTGTCAATGTGTAGTTATTATTTCCTACCTCCTTTGTCCAGAACATACGACAACAGCCCTTGCATCAATTCAGCTTCAGAAAGGATGACTGTGTGACAGTCATAGAGGTATAATTGTGTGAAACTACAATCCTAAACAGAGTTAATCACCAAAGTCCGTCAACTTCAATAGACTAGTGCTATCCTAGACAGAGTTGGGCTCTTCTGTTAGTATTTAAAGGTGCTGCTGGACTCCTGTTGTAGCAGATTAACAAACGTTATTCCACCATAAGCCTTTGCAAGTCAGAGTTTACTTCAGCAGATACATGAAGTGTCAATTATTAGCCACTGTATGGTGTGTGTGTGTGTGAGTGAGTGTGTGATAAGGTATGGATGAACAGAAAATGTAATGCACTTGTACTTCCTGTTTGTGTCATGTCAAACAGCTCTGACCTCTTGACTCATATCAATCTTGTGTGGTATAAATCAATCTAGCGCCATATGTCTAGTGGTTCTTCACTATCCATCTTAGAACAGTGAACCGCATGGCAGCCTGCCTTTGAAACTAGGGATCAGTTTGCCGTGTGGTTTGGGGAGCTGCTTGGGTTGGGGGTTTTTGTTTGTTTTTTTGTTGTTGTTTTTAAATGTCAGAATGCCTTTCGGTGTACCTAAAGGAGAGGTCTGTTATGACCACAGAAGACTAGAAACTATCATTCAAACTTTTTCTTGTGATGGTGGGAATTTTGTGGTGCCGTGTGATGTTGGTCATTATACAACGCTTGGCAGTTTTAGGTGTGTTTGTACATAATAATTATGTATTCTTTGTAGTTGTGACCAATTTGAGCAGTCTCTACTCCATCACTTCATGTAAGACCAGAACAACAAGAGGATTTCTCCCCCCATTTGCCCACCCATTCTGGTCCAATCTGTCTGCACACCTGGAAGAAAGGTAGGGAATAGGGCAGGGACACAATGAGGCATGCCACAATGAGGGAGATTTCTTCTTGTGCAGTCTGATCAGGATCTGTCTTCCTCTTCAGGTATCTTCCAAGGAGACTAGGCAGGAAGGGGGGGCAGGAAAGCTTCAGTGAGATGATGGTTAGCAGTGTACTAAGTTTTTGATCTTTGGTTCAAGAAACTTGGGGAGTAGGACAGGCAGTTGGCTGGTGGAGATCGAGGAAGTACTCGTGAGTGTATGTTGTACAAACTCTCTTTGTGGTCTTTCCTAGAAGATCATACTAAGTCACATTTAGGAAGTGGATGATTGCAGAGCCATGTTGTGTGAATGCTCTTAAAAACCTCCTCTAGTTTGGATGCCAAATCTGAGTGAAACCATCCTGTAGAAGCAGCCCTAGTCTGGCAAGGCGGGATACATATTGAAAATAATAAATAGTCTATAGTAATGGTTTGCTTACAGGCAGTTTCATCCTAAAAACCAAATTTGGTAAAAATGATTAAGCTAACTTTTTACCTCAGAGAACTGAAGCTCCTAAGTTGAAGCAAATACGTTTGCTGGAAAATGCCTCTTCAAGTGAATTAAGTCTTCCAAAACTCAAACCAGAGGAAAATCAGGTATTACACTTACAGACTATTCAAATCTAAGGTCCTGAAAGCAGACCTCAAGGATGGCTTCAGTATCTGTTGGGGAAGCATAAATATCTCTTTTCTAGACTTTCACAGAGGTGGCAGATTTATGGAAGTAAAGAGGTGTTTGTGTGCATGTGGAGAATGCCATCATTGCCCTTTGAAAGGATATATATTTTCAATATACTTGGCATATTAAAAATGCATATAAAATATAAATACTATAAAACCAAAATGTCCATTAAAATCATAATGCTCATTTTTAAATTAAAAGCGCCCCCAGATTTTTTCCCCCTTAAGTGTAAGGTAATTTTATCATCTTTAGTTAAGAGAGGGGGAGAGAGAGGGAGAGAAAAAGTCTTTTGCAGATTTGGTGGTCCATTGGCCTGGGTCCATATACCCTTCACAGTGTTTTCTCTGCAACCCATTCTGTTCACCCATCTGAAAAGATACTTGTGGCATACTGTTATCTCTCTAGCAAGCATATTTCAAATACTTTATCTAAATGATAGCATTCTTTAGACCAGTAGGCTAAAGATTGTGCCAACCAACTTGAATTTGGCATTCCAGTTGGCTAAAAGATTGTGGTGCTTGATACCTGCTGCAGTTTAGATGGCTGAAGGAAACATTTATCTCTTGCAGCAGGGGCAGCAAATCTTTTTTTAGGGTGGAAGTGTCAATATTAGATTAAGATATTTAGAGGCGGCCAAGCAAAAGCAGCTTTCTGAGTGAACACGCAACTTGCTTGGTGATCTAGTCCCTTTTCCACACATGCCAGTGGTTAGAGTTGTATAATTAGATTCTCCTGTGAGAATACCTGGGTGTCCATGCGGAGCCATGAGGATCAGCCATACGGGTATAGAACTATATTAATCGCAAATAATATTTTGGGGACCTAAGATCTGACTATGCAGAGGAAACATGTTCATTGTTAAATGCAGTGACAGTTTTAGGGAGAGGTGGGGTGATAGAGTTGGTTGTTGTTGTTTTTTAAGGAAGTCTAACCATGGACAACGTGGAAGAGTTTTTAATTTTTTTTTAATTGACTAGTGTAGCTGCTACACGTGTATCCTGCCCTTCCTTCAAGGAGAGCAGCATACATGGCTCTTCTTTGTGTTCCAACCATCTATGTGAAGTAGGCTAGGCTGAGGAAGTGAGACTGCCTACAGGCCACCCATAGCCTTCATGACCTCCCTGCTTGCAGGGAAGGGTGGTCAAGAAAGCTAAATAAATAAATAAATAATGGCTGACTGGAGGTTGGAATGCAGGTCTCCCAGATCCTAGGGTGGCATTTTGACCATTATGCTACATGTTTAAATCTCTGTGGATGTGGCTGGTCCACCCAAATATAACATTTATAACTACTTTCTTTCCTGTGTTTACTCTTCTGTTGACTACTGGACATGCTCCCAACATGCACTCTCGTGTTTATACTACCCCATATTTTAAGATCATAAAAGGGCCAAACCATGCAGCTGTGGGAGAGGGGTGCTGATATGGATTCAGTTTTTCAGTCCAACTCAGGCCAGGTAAGGTGAGAGTGCTGTTGGCTAGTAATGGTGCCAGTCCAGGATTGAGGGTTCTGCGTAGGACCATATTTTCTCTAAAAGAGCAGCATCTTGAGAATGCTGTTGGATCCAGGTCTTCAGATTTAGACGTAGATTCCCTTTGTGGCACACAGTGCTCTTAATCAGCTGCAGGCATTAAGAGGTAAGATTTGGTCATGATTATCCATGTTTTGATCATACCCATAGTGGGTTGCTATAATATGCTTTATGTGAGATTGACTTTGAAGTAGGGTTCCCAAGTACTTACCGCGATCCGACGGGGGAAACATGCTCCCTGACCAGACCATTCCTCCATGTAATGCACCATGCCGTCTCCAGGAAGTGACGTTAGGCGATGCTCTGGCAATGGGGCTGAAAACTTGATGGTACCATTGAGTTTCCAGCTCCATTGCCAGAGCGTTGCCCGGCGTCACTTCCTGGTGACGGCATGGTGCGGCGCGTCTGTTGTCCCCGCGGGAATGATCCTGCAAAGACGTCTGTGTCCCCCACCGAATCACAGTAAGTACTTGAGAAGCCTACTTTGAAGCTGCAGTTAGTGTAGAGTGCTTTAGCAGCAGTGTTGACTGGTTTCAGCTACTGCGATCATGTGACGTATCTAGCACAGCGCAATTGCTAAATTCAAAGCCCTTTATATATTTAAAGCCATAATAGTTTGGGAAAGTCCTCTTCCTTATAATCTGCTCCACCCTTTGAGATGGGCTTCTAAGGCCTTGGTCCTCCTCCCTCCTTTTTCAGAGCAAAGCTAAGGGCAGTAGCTTTTCAGTTGTGGTGCACCAATATTGGCTTCAACTTGTTTCAGATTTGTCATGTCACCAGTCCCAGGTAAATATTATTCCCAGAGGCGTTTGGGTGAGTGTGTTTTTTTTCCTATCCCAAAAGAAACACCCTCAAGAAATGCAGACATGAAAAACAAAATTACAAGAAGGTATATCAATGTATATTGCCCCCAGTCAATTCAACTCCATACTTTTGTGTAGTCTGTGACTGGGTGTTCATTTGAATTGAGGCATTTTTCCAATCATAGTTTTGCTCCGGTCATTTGTGTTTTGATCTGCCCATGGCATTTTGTTTTGTATGTGAGCAAAACTATGCATCCTTTAAAAAATCAGTCTAGATAAACAGGGCAATACAGAAACATTCTGATGAAGATTCGTGTAAAATGGAGTTTGGTTGGCAATCTGTTTGCCATATGTGTTGACTCCTTTTACACATTTTTGATGCATTATACGTTTATAGTCAATTGTTTTGTATTTTATTGGTATATTGAACATTGTTTCTAATTTTATGCTTGTTACACATTTTTCTCATCTTGTGGATTTAGGTGTTTGTTTTCAATTTGTAGTTTACAATTCACCCCTATTTTGGATAGCCCTTCTTGTACTTTAGTACCTCATTTTTGCAAAGTGATGATTTAAACTTGGATCTCCCTGGTTGCAGTCCAGTACATGAACACTAAACTACACTGGTTCTTAAGGTAGAACTTCCCTAAATTAGTATAGTCTCTTAATTTTTTTTTTACACAAATGGTCTTAACTACTATGGGATTATGTCTGAGGGTGCATCAGTGATTCTGTGTGCCTCATGAAAAGGCACTCACATCAGCCACATTTTAAAAAATGATAACAGACACACCATTAACCTACTGCAATATGTCAGTTATTAAGTTATAAATTTAATTTATAAACTGCAATTGACATATCGCTAAAGTTTAAAATTGGCAATTGACATTTTAGAAAAGCCTGGAAAAGCCCTCTGGTGGGACTGGGGAGGGACTGAGCCAAGGAAAATGGCACCAATATAGGTGGGACCTGCAAAAATTCATATCTTTATATCACCCAAACAGCATACAAAGGCACCTCGACAGCAGTATTTCCAAAAGTTTGTACCAAACCAGTTTGGGGCAAGCTTGCTGGGAAATCGGAGAAAATACAGTGGATTATTAGGAGCCAACATTGTGTGGATTTTCCAGTTAGATGCACAGTTGAAGCAAAAATATCCATGTGGAAGCAGCCTGAATTGCATTTTTATGTGGTTTGGTTTATGTGGAGTTGAAGCAAAAATATCCATGTGGAAGCATTTTTATGTGGTTTGGTGATGGTGATTCTCTGTAAGCTCTTTTGAGAGTTTCCAGTATAAAATGGGATACTAATTCAAGGTAAATCAAAAACAGAATGCTGACTCATCACATTACATTTATTTCCTCTTGTGTCCAGCTGCCAAATTACATTTAAAAGCTTTTCTCACTTACTTAGATCCAAAGCACATTTTATGCTCACAAAAACAGAGCAAAGCTACATAGCACTTGTTGACAGAGTAATGTTTGGGTTCCTTGGTGTTTGTCGTATTGTAAGCAAGACTTTCTGTTTTGTTAGGGCATTTTCTTGCTTCTAGAAGACAGCTAAAATTCTGTTTCCTCTCTGCTGCAGCCAAACGGTTATTACTTTTCAGACTCTTGCTATTTGTTTCATTTGGCAGTCAATGAAGGCATTATCTTAGGTCAAAAGTTAGTTTGCTTCTCAGCCAGTTCAGTTTTAGTTCTCTTGGGGTGGGGGACTTCCTGTTTATGAATGCAGCAAAAGCATTTTTCCTATGTGCACACAGAGGAAATTGGTCTTGTGCTGACCGGCCAACCGTGTCACTAGCAGCTACTTACAGATAAGATGCAAAGGTAGTCTTTGTTTTCTGTAAAATAATAATATTTTTGGAGCGGCTAGTGAGTGTTGGAATGGTTCAAGAATAATGCAAGTACCGGTGAACAAGTGGATATCTCATATATGTCGTCTGTGATTCTGTATGGATAACAGCATATCTTTCAGCTGTTCACAGATAAAAATGGTGACATTTTCGTGCATGTCACAGAATGGGGTCAAGGACAATGCTTGGCAGTCCAGGAAGTTGTTTTAGTGGATGACAGTGACACACACACAGGGCACGCACACAAGGCACAAGAAGCTGGGAAAAACACACCCATCAACCATTGCTAGAGAGTTCAGAATTGTAGAATTGTTATGAAGGAACCTAGCTATAAAAAGTAAACCGGGGTACATATGGGGTTGCAGTCCATATTGCAAAACATTTATTATTTTATATTCTACTTAATCCCAGATTTCAGTCTTGCAGGTAGGGCTGCCAAATCCCCCTTGGGGGCGGAAATCCCCCCACCCTAGAGGCCTGTTCCCCGATGCCGGGGAATTGGGCCCCAGGGGGAACCCTGCCCCAGCGTGCACGTCACAGGGAAGTGACGTTATGACGCCGGGCACGCTGGGGGCGGGGCCATACAAGGGAAAACTCTATGGTTTTCCCTTGTATGGTCGTGCCCCCGCCCCCAGCGTGCCCGGCGTCGTGACGTCACTTTCCTGTGACGTGCGTGCGATGCGTGCGCGCTTCGTGCGCGTGTGTACCGGAAGCCGCGCTGGAGTCTTCCACCGGCAAGGTAGGTAACATTTGGCAACCCTACTTGCAGGACTGCTAGTAATGAGAATTGTAAAGACTTGATTGTAGAGTATTGAATCAGGTTATGGATGAAGGACTATGTGTACTTTTGAGCTGTGTGAAACTTTGGTACGTGGGTCTGATTCTGATAAATGAAAATTGCATACTCCTGTACCAACAGAAGCTGTTGCAATGCAAGATCTTATTTATGTTGTGTTTACAAGCTATGGAAGAATCCAGGATAGATGATTGTGACTGTAATCCTAAAGTTGCGGTCACACGAGGGGAGGGAAGCGAGGCTATTTCCTCAGGAGGAATTTGACCGGCAGTTGCGCGATCACACAGTCCTTGGAAGCTGCGGGTACAGCCTGCCACTGCATGATCAGACGCAACCACGGGTGAGTCGTGGGGGTTGCCGTTTGTTTCCGATGTGCTTAAACGAGGAATCGATAAATCGCATCTCTGCCCTGAGGACTCCCTATGGAGTTTGTGATGATGCGCATACTGAGAAGGGGGGGAAACAATGGCACAGAGTCAGGATGGCCTGATCAGACCATACCGATGCCATGAGAGCGCCCTGGAGCGATCAGAGAGGGGAAAGCCCATCCGTGGTCTGTTGCAACCCATTTTCTACCAGATTTTCCCCAGTGTCTTTTAATTCTGCTTCTGCGGTGGAGCAGAACTGGTTGCCGATGGCTGCAGGGCGCTTCCCAGTTGTCGTCTGATCGCGCCCTTTAAATCTGCTCGGCATTTCACGCCTATGGCAGGTCTAATTGTGCATATGATCGCAGCCTAAGATGACTTTCCTGGGAGAAAGTTCTGTTGAATAAATATTGGGCTTACTTTTGAGTAGACCTGCTTGGGATGGCTCCCTTTGACAAAGCACTCCAGCATTTTACAGGGTATATAATGACACAGACAGGAGTTCAAGCCCATAAACAGATAAACCTAAAGCAGTCCTTCACTTTGCTTACTCTTCCAATGACCACTGAAAGTTAGAATTGTTTAACAGTAAATGCCAAACTACACGTTACACTTTATATAAGTTGCCAGTTGGGTATTGTATCAGTCCTTCACTTTGCTTACTCTTCCAATGGCCACTGAAAGTTAGAATTGTTTAACGGTAAATGCCAAACTACACGTTACAGTTTATATAAGTTGCCAGTTGGGTATTGTAGAGGCAACTGCTGTGCAAATGCAAAGCAGGGGCATGATTTGGATCAGGAATATGGTGTGAGGAAAGGAGAGGCTTCTTCTTTCCCCCCTCTCCATTTTTGGGAGTCAAAATGGCCTGGGTGCTGCAGGGGCATCACTTGCCCCTATGGAGGGTGCATGTGCAGTGCGTGCATGGGGCCCCAACACCTGCCCCTACATGGGCTGTTTCAGCTCCAGACAACGGCATGGGGGAAACCAGAAACTTCTATTCCCACCGTGCTGTCGTCTCAATCTGAACTGGTCTGCTGCTGTTCTATTACACAGGAGCTGCTGCCAGTGCTTTGCAGCTGCCGCATAACTATGGCGAACCCACATAAAGCATAGCATGTCTTTTGGCCCTGAGATTACTGCATGTTTCAAGTATTATTATTATTCAGGCTTATTTACTGCCGATGTCCAAAGGCTACTGCACTCTTAACATAAGAAATAAGGCATTCTTATTGTTTTTGATTTTGTGAAAGCATAGGGCTGTTTGCTAAAGTTGTTCTGAGGGTGAGAATGGATCATTCCTGCCTTCCCTTTCTCCCAGCAGCTTTGTGTCATCGTGTGACCACTGGAAAAACATAGCTAGGGTCAGGAACCGTACAGATAACAAAACATTGGGCTGCTTAGCTGTTCCATACATGGGAGCAACCTTGGCATCCTTAGAGGCAAAGTCTGGGCCTGGGGACAAAACTAAGTGAGATGTTGGAGGTCTTGATAATGTATTTACCATTTCTTTTTAAAATAGCTGCCTGTGTCTGTGTGTGTAGGTTGGGAGTTTTGGGAGGTTCCCCAATACCATCTTCTCAGTATAGATCCCCCAGCTCTTGTTACTTAGCTGCTTTCACATGATACCCTCCATTAAGGGCCTTAGATCCCTCTTCCTCATACATCAGGGCTCAGGGTGGAAGCTCTTTAGAAGACTGCATCAGAGATCAACACTAGTTCATGATGCTTTCTCCCATTTCCCCCCCAAAGCCCTAGCTGGTTTTCTGTTTGGATTTTCTATAATCTTAGTCCAATTGCTTTGTTTACTATCTGTTTGATGCTATTTGATTGAATTACTTTTTATGTTTTGTATTCCACTTGAGCCCCTATGAGAAAGGTGGGCTATAAATAAAGTAAATAAATGAAGATTAGCTATCTCTCTGACTCTGCCCATTTAGCTAAGTCTCATGCTTCATTGGATTTACAGCTGAGTTGGAAATCTTTCCTGCCATTTCCACAGAGGTTATTTGCCTCAGGCGTGATGCTGTTGGGAAGCAAGTTTTATACCTGCTTCCCTACATCATTGTGGTGCATTTGTGCACCTCCTAGGGCAGTGATGGCGAACCTTTTAGAGACCGACTGCCCAAACTGCCACCCAAAACCCACTTATTTATCGCAAAATGCCAACACGGCAATTTAACCTGAATACTGAGGTTTTACTTTAGAAAAAACAACTCATACATTAACTTAAGATGATCCATACATAGTAAGGAAAGCAATCCCAAATGCTTTCACTTACTTAAAATTATTTGGCAGAGAATTCGACACTTTAATGGTGGTCTGGGCCTGGCTGGGGCGATGGCACGCGTGCCCAAAGAGAGGGCTCTGAGTGCCACCTCTGGCACCCGTGCCATCGGTTCGCCACCACTGTCCTAGGGGTTCCCTGGCTTTTCTTCAAACTTTTCTAAACCTGCTTTGTTGCAGAGTTTTGGGAGAGATTACAGCACTGCTGTGTGGGTGGGAAAGTTCGGATTTTCTTGCTCCCACCCACACAGCAGCCATTTTCCTTGCCCAAGTCCCCACAGTAGCCATTTCCTTCCCCTGCCACCAGGCCTTTTTAGAAAATGGGTGATTAAATATTAGTATGTGTAACAGTTTCTCTGAATTCTCAACTTTCATTGAAAGTCTCTAGCCCCTTTCATTGCGGAGGTATAAGAGGAAAGACATTTCTTTGCAACTAAAGGGGCTAGGGACTTTTTCTGAATGAAAGCTGGGATTGCAGATAATTTGACACAAAGATTGTTAAAATATTATAATGATATCAATTGCCAATTTTTAAAAAACTGAAAAATCCAGGTGGAGTGGGGGTATGCTGCTGGGGGGACTGTCCTGGGGAAGCCCTGTTTCCAGTGTACTGCATCTGCAGCTACTATGACAATGGGGGACCCCATAGACACATATCCCTGTTTGGATAATTCCTCAGTATGTGGAATGTGCCTGTAATAAGCAACTATTGCCAGAGTTTGGTTGATCTGTAGCCTATATGAACAGGACTCTGGTCCAGGCTGAAATGAAAGGGAATGTATACTATGTGCCCAAAGACTTGGGATCGAAATGAAAAGAGAGAACTTAGAGCAAGCTTAGAAAGGAAAACAAAATACTCTGCAAAAGGCAATGCAAGGAGGAGCAGCAGCTGTTCCTGTGGGAGAAGGGACTGGAGATGAGTGAGGGAGTTGAAGATGAGAAAGAGACTGAATTGGCCACTTTGAATGAAAGGTGGTATAAAGAAATATTTGCTATGAAGGCAGCTATTGCCTACACTACAACCTTAATTACTGAAGTAAAAATATACAATATACGTAGGGTTGCCAGCCTCCAGGTGGGGCCTGGGGATCTCCCGCTTTTACAACTGATCTCCAGGTTTCAGAGATCAGCTTCCCTGGAGAAAATGGCTGCTTTGAAGGATGGACTCTGTGGCATTGTACTATGCTGAAGCCCCTCCCCTCTCCAAACCCCACCCTCTCCTGGCTCCACCCCCAAAGTCTCCAGGTATTTTCCAACCCAGACCTGGCAACCCTAAATATACGATAGCCTTGTTGCCTCAGTGAACCAGACAGTTTCACGGGGCTCCGATTCAGTCATGCTGAGTGGCTAGTCCCTTTTACCAATCCACCTCTCATTTTTGCCTAGACATTTTTGTAAAATCTGGCAGACCTCTTTGGATCTAGCAAAGGCAATCTGGACAGGTTTGAACAAACCAAAATGGCAACATGACCACAATCTTTGTGAATGTGTGGCTGGTATAGTGAACAACTGCAACCAAACCTTACACACACACACATCCCTGGAACACAAAACTTCTTTTTCTCTTTAGTCTAGATTTTGGTTTACGCCTACATGTGTTAGCCTGCAATTGTGATCTTATCTAACCTGACATTTTAAGGGAGAACAGAGCTTCTGCAATTCTGCCTTTTTCTCAGCTATAAATAAAGCTCATATTAGCGGAAGAACCAGTAAATAACTTTCCCATTTGTAGTCATAAAGTCAGAGATTAATTATGAGAGTACATTATGAGAGGGGAGAGGGTATGACTATCCATGTGTTGGGTTAGCTATTTCTGGACTGATATAACCTAAGTTTGTTTTTTCACTGTCTCTTTCCTCCGCTTCCACAACCATAAATATTGCTGTGGTGGCAAGACCTGCTGCTTGTGGTTCAGTTCAAAGACACTTTTATGACACTGGCTGGGAGAAGGAGGGGAGATCTACTGACAGCCTTTCAATGTAATATCCTCTCAGCAACTGTCTCCACTGTGACATGGTGAAGGAATAGGGTTGTTTCCCCAGAGAAGCAATGGGCAGGAGGACTGAAGACTTAATTCATCTTTGTCCTGCTGCTTTTCCCACAACGCGCTTAGTCTAGAGCAGCACTCTCTAACCCAGGGGTAGGGTTGCCAAGTCTGTTTTACCTTGCGGCGGGGGGCTCCCGATCTGCGTCCCGAGCGCGAGCGCACCGCATGCACGTCAGCCGGATGTGACGTGATGACGCCGGGCACACTGGGGGCAGGGCCACAGCCATTTGAGGGGAAAACATAGAGTTTTCCCCCTCAAACATAGAGTTTCCCCTCAAATGGCTGTGGCCGCGCCCCCAGCGTGCCCGGCGTCATCACGTCACATCCGGCTGACGTGCACGCCGGGGTGGAGTTTTCCCCGGGGGCCGATTTCGCGGCGGCGGAAATCGGGCCTCCAAAGCGGGGGGTTATCCGCCCCCTGGGGGGACTTGGCAGCCCTACCCAGGGGTGGTCAAACTGTGGCTCGGGAGCTGCATACGGCTCTTTCACACATATTGTGCCACTTTCAGTTTATGGAGTCTTTTTTTTGTGAATCTCCGACATGGATGACTGAACTAATTAGTGCATTGAAAAACCATATACTCTGTCTTCTTAATGTGATGTGTTTTATTTTGGTTTTATAAAGATTCTAATGATCCCAGCCAAGAATTAAATATCAATGCTGGGGCTGCTAAAAACATAATATTTTCTTAATGTGGGTGTACATGAGTACAGAACAAAATATGTACTCTTTCATATATAAAGATTATGCATGTATCTATTTTACTGTGATGAGAACCTGCTGGCAGTCTCAGGTTGTTAAGAAGAGGTGTATCTTCACAGATGGAATTTTTTCTCCATATGTTTGTGTTCTAGCCCTATTATAATACTGTTTGGTGCCTGATTTGTCATGTAAAAGCTAAGGGTTTGGTCTTAAACTTTCTTCTTCTTTTTATAACCCCTCAAAGGGGTTATTTTTTTATTTGCATTTCTAAAAAACTACAAAATTACTACATGAAAAGGGAGGGAGAGACTACATACTGAAGGAGAAAGAAAAAAAGAAGACACTAAAAGCCCAAGTGTTGGAGGTTACAAATTGCTTAAGAAAAGACTTATTACTCTTAACCAGAGGTCATTTCGGGGGGGAACGCGGGGGAACGCAGTTCCCCCGGGTGAGGTGCAGAGGGGCGGGGCACATGACGAAGCCCCGCCCCCTGCTTCCGGCCGCCCCGCTTCCAGCCCTCATTCAGCCAGGAGGAGGCAGGAGAAGAGGGAGGGTAAGTTGCTTCCTCC
>NW_015173125.1:458733-469546 GCF_001447785.1 Gekko japonicus | reverse complement strand
GGGGGGGCTTCGCATCAGGGCTTCGATGTCTCGCTTCAACTTTAACTCACTCATCAGTCTTTGGGACGATCCAGCAGGTCTCCCTGGGATCTCGCTGGGCAGCGTTAAATCACCAAACCTCCATGCGCTTGTTCCGGCGTGCACTTTTAGTCCAATGCTGGGAATCAGGGCAGGACCTTCGGGGCAGAGAGTAGCCCCCCTGTATCGGCTGTCGGCCAAAGGAAGGGCTCTCCAGAAGCCCCCTGGCTAGGAGCCCATTTTACAAGGGCTCCATGGGGAGTGCAAGAGATTGCACCCCCTCCTATCCTCTGATTCATGGCACATGTCTCTCAGAGTTGTGAGAAGACATGGCCATCTTTAAAGCACCAAAGCCCGGAAGTTCCGGTCTTAAACTTTCTTGTGCTAATTGGCTCCATGTACCTTCAAAACCTAGTATGTGTTCCTGAGTTTTCACTATTATTTCTAGAAACTACATATCTGTAATGCTGGCAAAGTTTTGTGTGTCTCTGTTTTACACCATCCAAGATTCCAGAAAATATCAGTTATGATACAAAGAAAAGCAGAGTCCTCTCTTTAATATTTAATTGCTTAATTCAGAGGCTACAAGTGGTTTTACCAATATTTTCCACAGTGTCAAGAACACCTTTTGAACCTTCATGCACCATTCGCAACTGATGTAGAGACTGCAGCTGGTCAAGACAAAAGGTCTCTCCCCATGGAGGGAACACTGACTAGTGGCTCACCCAGGGCCAGGGCTGCTGCATGTGAGACAAAACTCTCCTTTCCTTGTCTTGTGAAGGACTATCCTAGGCTCTCAGTCCACCAGGATTTTTCCCAGTGGCTATAATGGCCAGTCTGCCCTGTTCTAACCCATGGTTTGTTCTGAAGACACAGGAAATTATAATTGTCACTTATGAATATGGCTGTTTTCAATCATATTTTGAAATTCTAGTTACCCCTGAGTTTATAATCTTGTTAAAATGTGTAATTATGTAATTTTTAATCTATAATTGTTTTCTCTTTTCTTTTTTTCCTTTTTTTTTTTGAACCCTCGGAGGGGATTTTTTATTGATTTTTTTACCACTACAAAAAACTACAACAGAAAAAAGGGGAGGGGAAACTACACATACAGGAGAAAGTAAAGTACCCACTACTATCTAAAAACCCAAGAGAGGAGATCCTCCAACTAGCTTTAATACATCAAGTCTTTTCATCGTTGTTCTTTTTATGAACTGAGTCAAACATTTAAAACCTTTGGCCCTCAAAGTTTACATTCAGTTGCCCAATAACAGTACCCCCAATCATCCCCAAGAACCAAAGTTCTCAAAGGCACCAATCAGAGTCCTTCAGCCTTTACTTCTTCTTCTCTCTTCTCTTCCGCAGCTTGTAGGGACTTTTCAGGGCTGCTGCCCCCTGCTCAGAAAAAGAGTCCTCGCCAGATGAACCAGTTTCCAGCTCGCCACTGGACTTGCTGTCCTCTTCTTTTTTTCTCATCCTCTGACCTTCCCAGCTGTTCCTTTAAGAATTCTTGAGCTTTCAGAACAGAGTCAATCTTTTCTTTCTTCTCTTTAGTCCTAAATGTTACGCCTTCTGGAAATAGCCATTTATATCCAATTGAATTTGTTTGAAGAAAGAGCACAAGTTCTTTATATTTCTTTCTGCGTTGTCTTACTTCAAATGGAATATCCTTTAGCATTCTAACAGCATTCTCCCCTGCCTTCAGGGGTGTTGCAGCTACTGCTTTCAGGATAGCATCCCTGACGTGCCTCTTCGAGAATCTTACTACAATTTCCCCAGGCAGATTATTTTTCTTTATGTATCCTGAATATGACCTATAGGCCACATCCATATCGTTGAGTAACAATTCCGCCTTTATTTCTGTTACTGGGGCAAGTAGCTCGCTCATAAGTTCTTTAAGATTCTCTCCTCTGTTCTCTGGCACCCCCTGGAAGCGCAGGACCATATTGGCCTTATCCATTTGTACTTGCAACATTTGATCTTCCAAAGAAGAAGTTTTCTTTTCCAATTTTTGCACTTTCTTCTACACTTTCTGCGTTGATTCAGCCACTTCCTTTACTTTCTCAGCATCCTGCTTCATTACTTGGATCAGATCAGTTATTTGCGTTTGTTGCACAGTAATGCTTTGTGTTACCATGGACATCTGCTCTTTGAAGTTATTCAGCTGTTCCAGTAGAGGGCGCATAAACTCAGCTACAGCCTTTGCCATCTCACTGGTCGTTTCCGGCTTTGGGGACACTGGTTTCGTTTTCAAAACTCTTTCTTTGTCTTTGTCCCTCTTCCCCGCCATCTTTTTCCCATTTGTTTACTTTCAGAAAGTTTTTTAAAGTCTCTGATTATGCGCTTAACTGCTTAGCTCAATTGGGTAAGTACTTCTGGGCAATTCAATCGCATTTTTCTTCTGCTCCCCCCCCCTTTCGTTCAACAGTTTATGAGCATGGGAGGCGTCCCCCCCGCTCGCTTTTCCCGTTCCACGGAGTAGGGTAGGGAGCGTCTTTTCTTTCAAAAATCGTTTTGCGATTGACTCACGTTCATAGTTGGCCTTCCGACCATGCTTCTTTTGTCATTTTTAACGCCCAATCTCCTGTGCTTGACCCGGTTAGCTTCACTTGTACCATTCAGTCTCTCGGCTGGAAGAACCACTGGAGCAAAGGGGCGCCTCGATTCTCTGGCATTCCACCATTGAAGAGGCTACCCCTCAGAGCTCCTTGGCCAGGGCCCCTTCACCGGGTCCCTTGGGGGGGGTTACGAGCCTGCTCGCCCCCTCCTTCTGCCGGAGCACGGAGACACCCCCGGGAGGTCTGGGAGGTGAGTCCGCAAGCGTGCCGCCATCAACCGGAAGTCGTTTTCTCTATATGTTTTAAATATTTTACTTCCTCTTATGCGTCTGAAAGTCAGTGTGCTAAAGATATACTTAAAGAAAGAAGATGGCTGTATAGCTGCCTCCTAAACTCTGTATACCATGTTCTTAGTTGCTTGGTGAAGAGAACTAGAAATTGCTGGAGGAGGGGGAAGATATAAAAATTTGCCGCATATTTTGTTTTATCAAGTGAATGAATTCTAAAGTAAGAAAGAAGTCTAATAAAGGGCCAATATTAAAAACCTAGTTGAAACGTATAATATACAAAAATACATGTATTTATTAGAAAGACAGTTAAAAACATATAAGGGCCTAATGAAAGCCTCGTAAAAAGGTAAAGGTGGCCTAAACACAAGGGCCAATACACATGACCTGACACATTTCTGCCCTATTGGGGCATTCTTCAGCGGTCAAACAATATTGAGGTACATGTAACTTTAATACATATTACAATAAGATAACCAATAAGTGAATATTGGACCATGAAAAGGAAGGCTGTAGAAAAAAGATAAAAAGAATATTGAATATGAACATGGCCAAGAAAGACTTTGAATTCTAAAGTATTCAGAAAGATTTACATGTTAGATGTAATTTTTCCATGCTGCCTAAGAATTCAGCTGCCAGGAGTAGGAGTTTCTGAAAGCATTTAGCAGAAATGGTAACACAGTCTAGCATTTCTGTTAATGGCATGTTCCGTGCAGGAAGGTAATCCACTAAATGAGAAAAAGGAGAATTATAGGTGGCTCTTGTTTTGCAGCCATCTAGAAACCTATTATCTGCTTTTGGATTCTATTTAAATCTATCTATTTTATCTCATCGGCACATAACTTGCCTGCTGAGTACTGGAAATGTTGAAGCAATTAAGCTAACGTAGCCCAATAGATATATTTTAAGAATCATTCTTACATAAGATAGGAGGGACGGCCTGCAAGGACTTGTGGGGGAATCTAGTTTTTCCTCCCCACTATTTCCTTTTCCCTTCCCTGAAAGCCCCTATAGCATCTCCCCTTTTTCTTTTCCCCACCCACCAGCCAACCTACCTTTATCAGCCCTCCCCCCATCTTCAGCATTTCCCTCTTCCCTCTTCCTGGCAGCTTATTCCCAGGAAGAACTCTGGCCCAGTTGCATAGTGCCAGTTGCCAGCTACTGAGCTGGGCCCAGTTGCGCAGTGGGGAACCCTGAAATTGCTGGTAGGCCCAGGGCCAGCCCACTCACTAGGCGAGCTAGTCTTTCGCCTAGAGCGCGGGACCATCATAGGGGCGCTGGACTGAGCCACCTGAGGGCCCTGCTGCTGCCGCCCGCCCACTTGCGCCTGCCAGAGCTGCCCCCGCCACCCCAGTGTCTGCCCCCCGCCCTGCCAAAAGCTCGGCTCCGAGGGCCCTGCCGCTGCAGAGGAGCAGCGGCCGTGAGCCTACAGGGGACAGACATTCCAATACTATTTGTGACATTTCTAAACTGTTTAATGTGCGAACTCCCTAACCACCACCACCACCCCCAAAAGGACATGGTGGCCGTATGTCTCTCCTCCAGCAGGACTGAAACGCTTATCTTTACCCCACCGTGACTTGCTTGCGAGTAGACCTCCCTGGAGTCCGGCTGCCAGGCTCCCACCGTTGCAGATCAAAAGCCCCTCCCCCTCGTCCCTCTGTCCGTGACGCAAGAGCAGAGCCCGCCCCACCCCCAGAAAGGGCTTTTTTCCTTTCCCCGCCCCCCCTTGCTCGCCATCTCCGGGGGGAAAGGCGGCTCGCTCCCTTTAACTGCAGATTTATATACACACACCTGGCAGCGCCGTCCTGTGCAGCGGAGTGACTCGCAAGCAGCCCCGTCCAGCTGCATAAGAGGGCTGAAGTCCCCGGTCCGGGCGCGGCGCCTCGTGGGGAGGAGGAGGAGGAGGAGGCAGCCTTTGTCCTCCGTCTACAGCACAGAAAGAGTTAAAGTGGGAGGGGGAAAGGGGGGGCTTTACTCTTACCTCGTGCCCGGAGGAGGAGGAGGAGGAAGAAAAGCCTGGCCGCCAGACCCCGGGCAGGTTTCCTCGCAAGTAAATCATTGGGGGCGTGGATGAGCTTTCCAGTCTTGCGTGGCGAGGGGGAGCTGTGCTGCCATCGCAGGCTTTTTGGACGGGGGGTTTGGCCTGAATCCGTTTTGAAAGGCCGTCAAGAGAGGGCTTGATTTTTTTTACTTGCCTGTTCCCAAAAGGACTCCCCACCACCACCGAGGGATGCCGCAGGAGCATCGGGAGAGAATCACCCCAGTAGACTCCCCCTGCAGGACTTCTTGTCTCACTCCTCCGCCCCAGCCCCTTGGCGGGCTGTTCTCAGGGCCACCCACCCCCAACGGGAACGGCGGCTGCTCTGAGGGCTTTAGGGACGATCTTCCTCGACTGGCAGCAGGCAACAGCTGGGCCTCCTCCCTGTGGCTTCTCCTCCAGGCTCCCTCGCCTGCCCTCTTGCTGGGGCGCCCACCCAGGGGGCAACAAGAGGAGGTGTCAGGGGGTGGGGGAAGGCTGTGGGTCGGGCACCCGCCTGGGGGGAGGCATAGAGCCCGACCGTTCCCCTCCCGTGCAGAGCCCGACCGTTCCCCTCCCGTGCAGAGCCCAACCTCTCGCCACGCACCCAGGCAGGTATCCAGGCCCCGCCGGGAGGTTGGCATCTGCACTCGCCTGGGGCACAGGAACACCTCGGGCTGACCCTGGGTAGGCCTGGCCTTGATGAGTCCTCTCTCAAAGGTCAAAACAGCCCTGAAAAGGGCCTTCCTCCACCATTTATTAACAGAAACCCAGGCTTAAAGGCTAGTAATACTATTCTGGTTGTCTAGCAATGGCCACCGAGGGGGCATTCATTTCTTAAAGGTACAGGCACTGCTTCTGTTATTTTTGGAGGGGTTAAACTCCCATGTATTTTTTATTATTTCAGATTTTTCTGCAAACTTTGGGCTTTTCTTAAGTTTGTAGAAAGATCTACTGTGTCAGTTCATGGCCCAATTCTCCAGATTTAAGTATCCACACATGGGGCCATGTTGAGAATTAGATATATTGATGACACTAAAATACCAATATAAATCCCTTTTTAGCATTTAGACATTTGTGTATTTATAGGTGTCAACAGAAAACATGCAAATATAGAGTAGCATATACCCCTGTTATCCTACTTTGCTTATAGATTTAAAAGTAATCTTGAAGTAATTTACATCTTCTGAGGGCTTAACTTTTTTTGCTTCCTTCCCAGGTCTGCTACAAGTACTTTGATCACATATAGCTTAAGAGTTCCATTGTCGGAACTCAGTTCTCAGGCACGCAGGGACCTGATTTGTATCAGCGCTGTGGAGAGAGGAGGTTTAGCGCTTTCTTCCTGTGCTGTTTTCCCAACCTGAAATAGTCCCAGGTGGTGTTGGTTTGCCCTGCTGAAGAAACTTACAGATACCTTGGCTGCACATAGGTTTCCCCAGTATGGTAAATAGCTGCTTCTTATGGTTATTTAAAGTCAGGAAAATGGCGTGGGGGGAGGTTTCTTCTCCCTGCACACTGTAAGCCCTTCTCCCTGCACACTGTGGTCTCAATGCAGTTGGCTCCCCACATACCTGGGAACTGAGTTTTGAGCATGAAACTTGTAGCACATGTCTGATTGGAAGTTCTTTCAGTAGCCCTGGGGAGGACATGAGGGTAACAGAACATGTAGTTAGATCATGACATACATTAAAGCATTCATAATTAATATTTCTTAATTCAATATGAGGAAATTATTGTTTAGTAGAATTTCTGTTTTGTTGATAAATAGAAGAGGAGACATTTAGGTCATTGCTGATACAATCATATGCAGGGTAATTATGCATAGGATTGCAGTGTCTGGCCAGCAGGTACTGTTCCAAGATGCTTTCCTTAAGTATAAGGGTATGATTCAGCCAAAGTTAAACATATAAATATCTCTTTGCAGAGAGAGAGGGCAGACTCCTCTTTTTGCCGTTGTGTGCCTCAGTACACAGGCATGAAAAGTCAAATTAGAGATGAAAACAGCAGATCCATGTGTTCAAGCCATCCTTATCTTCTTCAGTCACATAGAAAGAGAATAGAGGGTGGCTGATTTTGAGAACTGAGTAGGCTGTCAGGGGAGAAGTACAGCCCTAAGACAAGCAGGCACCAAGGGGGAGGGGTTCGTATTCTTCTCACGTGTCCTTTTTATTCTTTAAAGATTAATTATAATGTTTCTATATCACCTTTCCTTTTGGTTCGAGACAGCTTACAATAATAGTTAAAAACATTTTCTGTTAAAAACAGAAACACCCCAAATCTCTTCCCTGTCTTTTCATTAAAAGATGCCTGCCATTTAAACCCACTCATTTAAACACCCATTTAATTCACAGCCACCACCTTGTTTTCTATGTGATTTGGGCTTAAATACATAGATTTGCGATGTCTAGTTTAGTCATTTGCTTGTCTCAGCCACCCTTCCACACTTCTATTCATTTATATGAGGTGGAATGGAAAGGTAAGGTGAATTTGCACATTAAAACTCCATGATGGGGAAAATAGGGATATCCATGAAATCCTAATAAAGTCAGCAGATCTCTTCTCTAACAGTTTCTGCAGTGGGGAGAAAGCTGAATGAGACTCTGATGTGCTGACAGCTGGGGTGGGGGAGGGAAATAGAGTTTTGCGTAGTTGTTCCTTGGCTACATTCCATTAAAAAATTAAAAACACAGATCATGTAAAATTAATGTCCTTAAATCTCTATAAAGTGAACCCTTCTATAATTTTGATTTTTGCAATTACGGTTTATGATGTCAGTGCTGGAATTATTGTTTCTTTATTACGGTTGCTTAAGTGGGGAATGTAGACCTTTTATTTTGAAGTGTTTTAAAATACTGCTGAATCTCTTTACAGTCTGTGATTTAAAAAAAATTGTTCCTTGAAATCAGTCTATGTATTAGGTAAAGAATTTGAACAAAAAGAAGCACTGAGTAGATTTCCCCCCAACCTGCTTGTCACTCTCCTTCCTTAACAGGGAACACGAAACATTAAATGAAACAGCTGTTTGCTCTGAAATGTGATGCCAAATAAAAACTATCTGCAATTGGTTTGATTTCTCTGTGCTGTGCAGCAAAGAAGCCGTCATTGACTTTGACAAGGTCCCAATTGTTCTTAAACAAAAACCTGAACGTATTGTTCTGTTCATAATCAAATATGGTATGGAATGTAAAACTGGCAAACCACACTTTATATTTCCTATGTTTAATAATTTCATATTTCCTATGTTTAATAATTTCAAAAGAACAGTTATCATGTTATTGAGTTGACTGATGATACAATACTGACCTGGTTGTACTGGTGGTGGTTATACTAGCCCACCTTGCTGAGAACATAGGACCAGGTTGCATAGTATTGGTAGGGAGCACTAGTGCCAGTTGCCAGCCACTGAGCTGGGCTCATTTGCACAGTGGGGAACCCACAAGGACTTCTGGGGGGCATCTCTCTTTCCCTGCCTCCCTACACTAGGTCAAAAGTTAAGTAGCACCTCTTCTGCGAGCATTGTTTATGATTTGGGATGGCATAGGGGGTATATGCTGGTATCTTACTGATGTCCCAGGGTTTTAAAAACTGTACCTTTTTTGGAGGGTGTTTATGAATATTCAACATACATTGACTTGCTTAAAACAATCTGTCACCTAGAACTCTCTAAACTCACTTTTACCAAGGATACATGACTCAAAGAGCATTTTAGGCATGATTGCTATTGAAGAGCAAGCAATGTTGGATTATATGGAATAATCAAGCTGAATAATGTGCTAAGCTGATTTGAAGAAAAAATCTCTGTATGGTTTTGTTCAGAAACAACAGTGTTAAGAAATGAAGCAGAGGTTATTTGAATTAATGCTACTGTTGCCTTTTTTTTTTCTGGACATGAATGCCTTGGTGTCCCCTGAAAAACGTGGATTATAGGCTAGGCTGATAATGAATTAGAGAGTTCAGTGTGTGATACTGCTGACAGATGTTTGGAAAAAGTAGTTCAGTGATCAAAATAAAAGGTCATTTTGTATGTATTTGTGTTACTAAACTGCCATACAGGGTGTGTGTTATTAAGTAATTTTAAAGAACATACCAGTTTAAGAATATATATGTATTTTACATTATTTGCCACCTCCGCAAACATGACCAAGGCAGTTTACAAAAGAAATGGAATGTATGCATAAAGACAGTATTATCAGTAAAATAGCAGCAACATGGTTAAAACAGCAGTAAAGGCGCAAGGACCAACCACAGCAAAATGTATTAAAGCCACAATAAAATTAGTTGAGCAGTAAAATAATTTTAGCAAATTAAAAATGCAATAAAATAGTTTCAACCCTGAAACTTTTTTGGCAAGGCCACTGATTGGGTTGTCAACCTTCAAGTGATGACTGGAGATCTCCTGGGATTATACCTGATCTGCAGGTGAGGTGACAGAGATCAGTTCACCTGGAGAAAATGGCCAGTTCGGAAGATGGACTCTTAGTATTATACCCCATTGAACTCCCTTTGCTTCCCAGACTTCATCCTCCTCAGGCTCCGCCCCAAAATATTTCCCAACCAAGAGCTGGCAGCCCTAAATCACTGAATACCACAAATGTTAGCAAAAAAGTAATAAAACTGCCCTGACCTGGATAGCCCAGGCAAGCCTGATCTCATCAGATCTTGGAAGCTAAGCAGGGTTGACTGTGGTTGGTATTTAGATGGGGGACTTCCTTGGAATATGAAGTTGGGTGGACAGTGGCAGTATTCAGTCACCTCTCTGAATATCCTCCAGGCCCCCAGTAGGAGTCAGTTACCAGAGGTCAACACGACTTCCAGGTGCAGACACATATACACACACGCAAAACTAAAAAACACAAAACAGAATATTTTCACATTCCATCTGAAGCAGAGGTGTTGAACTCATTTGTTACAAGGGCCAGATCTGATATAAATGTGACTTTGTTGGGCCATGTGTGCTGTAAAACATAATGCCAAGTACCGGTGGAGATATAACTTTATAAAGAACAGCAGCTTGTAAGCTCTGAGTCAGTGTGCCCTCACAGCAAGGCCCCATGAAAAGAAGGGGTTCTGCTTGACTGCTTCAAATGAGGTGGTTCTGCTGTGCTGAAGCTGCAACCGTAGTGGCTCTGCCCACTTGCCCATCCCAGAGCAGCCTCCTGTTCCCTCTCTTGCACCAGTTGCTTGCGGGCTGGATAAGAGCCCTGGATGGGCCGGCTGTGGCCCCCGGGCCTTATGTTTGACACCCTTGATCTAAAGCTTAAAAGAGTAGGCACCCGTTGAGTATCTGTGGGGAAGTGTCCCACAGCAGAGGAAATGATGCTTTAAAAAATTCAAACTTTTCTGTTTGGTTGCCTTCCACTTCAGTCCATAGGGTAGATCTAGAGCTGGATCATAAATTGTCTTCATGAAAGTGGCTGGCCACAGGGCCCAATATCTTTTCTTGTACATGGCTGCCACGGGTTTCAAAATGTCTGTGGGCTATAGCAGGTTGAAGGAGGAATCCAGCAGTGGCTAGGAGACCCATGGGAGTTGGTTTAGTTTCCACAATGGGGTAGTCTCTGCTGCTTTCTCCTCTAGTCTCTCCCTTATAATAAAAGAGTTTTGGGTGCCAAAGTTCTAAAATGCGCCCCGTTAGTGTATGGGCGGAAGAATTGCCACTCAGAAGACGCTGGCTGCGATGACTGGCTCCCTCAGCGAACCTGGCCTGCCATTGGCTGGGTGGCTCGGAGGGGAGGGAGCCAGTCATCGCGCGTCTTCTGAGAGGAAAATCTCCCGGCCATACTCTAACAGGCCGCAATCAGGGCGGACGGAGCCATTAGGCTCCGTCCACCGGTCCCCTCCGGCGCCCACTCCAGGCCGGCGGACGGAGCCGTTAGGCTCCGTTTGCAGGCTCCCCCCCCCGCCCCCAGTCCAGGCCGGCGGACGAGGTC
>NW_015173125.1:422503-458338 GCF_001447785.1 Gekko japonicus | reverse complement strand
CAACCCACTCCAGGCTTCCCCACCAACCCACTGTTGCCTTCCCCCCCAACCCATTCCAGCCTTCCCCCCCAACCCACTCCAGGCTTTCCCCGCCCCCCAACCCACTCCAGACGGCGATCGGAGGTGGGAGGTGTCTGCATGAGCCGATTTAATGTTGAAATTTTTTTTATTGGAGTCAAGAAACATTTGACAAACAAGAAAACTATGACATCTACCTCCTCCGGAGAAAACAGTGGACTATGTCACTATACCCTGATTAGGTCACCACAGCAAATTGACAGTGTTTGCACAAACCCAGAGCATTCCACCAGAGCCTCTTTCTAGATCTCGTTGTATTGTTTTCACAATGGGCTTTACTGCTAGTTTTATATATGACTATGCGGTGGGACACATGCCTGCAAGGAGAAGGGCCTGCTCCACTCAGGAAAATTCTGGGCCTTTCTCAGAATATTTATCACATATTTTAAAAACACAACAAACTCACCATAGGTGGTTTGTGCATGGGGAAAGGCTTGTGTGGTTTCCCCATTGCTCTTCCATCTGCCAATATAGAGCAGCAGTGAAGGGCCTTCCATGTGGCAGGTTTTCCTGCTCTAGTCGCTCTGTAAGTGGCCATCCCTCAGGCTACTTGGGCCATTTTGATTGGTTTAAAATTGGCAATTGAACATTGCTATATCAATATAACATTACAGAAATCTGTGTATCAAGTTCATTGAATTCTTAGCTTTCATTTTTAATGCTTCTTCAACCCCTTTCATTGTGGAGACATGCCTTTCCTGTTGTATCTCTGCAACAAAAGAGGCTAGAGACTTTTTAAAAGAAAGCAAAAGCTGAGAATTTAGA
The DNA here is from genome assembly GCF_001447785.1 of Gekko japonicus. Classification (NCBI taxonomy): domain Eukaryota; kingdom Metazoa; phylum Chordata; class Lepidosauria; order Squamata; family Gekkonidae; genus Gekko; species Gekko japonicus. The sequence continues at coordinate 457,495 of NW_015173125.1, read as the reverse complement.
GAACCTTTTACAGAGAGTGTTATAATTTTATATCACCATTACAATATTCAATTGCCATTTTTTTTTCAAAAAAAAAGCCCCCAGTGGTAGGGGAAGGAAATGGCCACCAAGCTTCCCCACCCACATGGCACCTATCCATATCAATCTACAGTCTTTCCCAAAACTTCACAGAAAAGCAGGTTTGAGAAAGATTGGAAATCGGGAGGGGCATTAACACACAACACTGCTGTGGGAAAGCCAGAGTTGCCATTGGAGGCATTTGAGGGTGTATGGATGATGGGCCCTGGGAAAACAGTGTTGTGCAATGTTCTGGGGATTTCCCCAATCGCTATGGTAAAAACCTTAGAGATTAGGGGAATTCCTAGAGTGCTGCATGAGGCCATGGCATCACTTCTGGGTACTTGGAAGTGACATCATGACATTCCACAATGGCTTCTGCTGCTCCAGTGAACAGGGGCAGATGCCTTAGAGCAGTGGTTCTCAATCTTCCTAATGCCGCGACCCTTTAATACAGTTCCTCATGTTGTGGTGACCCCCAACCATAAAATTATTTTCGTTGCTATCATAAGACCATCGAAAATTTGTGTTTTCCGATGGTCTTAGGCGACCCCTGTGAAAGGGTCGTTCGACCCCCAAAGGGGTTGCGACCCACAGGTTGAGAACCACTGCCTTAGAGGAAGCAGGGGGAAAATCTACTTCCCAACAGCATCAAACATAGGGCAAATAACCCATGTGGAAATGGAGATCACATTGAGAAAGTAGCTGGCTGTAAGTGATCTTCTATTCTGTTCAAATACTTGAAAACTAGGAAATAAAATAAAAGGACTTGAGAGGAGCTTGACTAAATCAGTGCAACTGTTCAGTTCTCCAGTTAGTGAGATCTGACTTTAGGGGGGGAAACTTAGAAAAATGGCTTTCAAATTTTGCTTTTAAAACGAGAATATAGCACTGTGTTATTTCTGGATCCTTCCCTCTACGTTTTGATTAGTGTTATACTTCTAGGAAAATGTATATGAAAAACAATCTGGAGAGTGTGGCACAGATCTGTTAGGATGTTTACTTTTACTTAGATATGAAAAAGTATCGGAGCTTAAAAAAAACTGTAAAAGGAGAGGCTGAAAGGATTTAGGCAGAATATAATTCATCAGATCGAAATCTTTCTCCACAAAAAGTGTCACAACTCGCTATACATTTGCATAGTAAATGCTCTTAGTGTTCTAAGTACTCCATAGTAACAATCACAGCTCCCGTTCTGGAAAAAAATTCTTTACATTGGCATGAATTTCTGCCATCACAATCATGGGAATTAATATCCATGTGCCTCTTCATTTTCTGTTTGCACTGTTTTTAGTTTTGCAGTCCTAATCGTATTGCATTGGTTATTGGGTGTCATATGCTGTCTGGACAGGGGAAACTTTTTTTAAAAGAACTTATTTTACTGTCAAAAACAGAAATAGAGAGGAGAGTGTGCGCCCTCTCTGTCTTTGTTGTAATCTCAAGTAAAGTGAGAGAAAGAGACTTCCCTACTAATTTATCTATATTAAGGCAAAAGTCAGGATTCACTTGCAAGCACCACTACCTACACTCTTAAGCTCTTCTGTAGCAGGCGGTCTAATTAACATTTTGCCACATTGGCAGCCCCATCTGGAAACTACTATTCAACCACCCACATTAATACCCGAGCTTTTCCTTTTCCCTTAATTAAAATGCTGTCAGAACACTTCGCTCATGAAAGAACTTCCTGAAGTTAATGGTTTTATAGCAAGGTGAAGAAAAATGCATGGAAACCAGTTCTGCTATTCTGCAGGGAAGTGCAGCTTTCTTTTCATCTCAGGTTTAGACAGGTGAAATTAGTTATTTTTTCTGGTCTAAGAAGAAAAAAAGTGGGCACGGAAGTTCTAAGAAATGTTTATATTAGAGCATTTCTAATTTAACTGTGCAAAAGTTTGCTCTATGAAGTAGGTTCACCAAGTGGCGGCGGGGGATCCGCATGTCTTTACAGGATCCCTGCTGCGGGGACGGCGATACGCCAGGATGTGCCAAACAGCCCCGTTGCCAGAGCAACGCATAGCGTCACATCCCGGCGATGGCGGTTTAACGCGTATCGCCATCCCCACGGCAGGGATCCTGTAAAGACATGCGGATCCCCCGCCGCCACTTGGTAAGCCTACTATGAAGTCTGATAGCATCAAAAATAAATTCTAATCAGGGATCCAAATATTCACAGTTTGCTCTGTGAAACAGTCTGTAAGTTTTTCTTCTCGTTGAACTGGGTTAGAACTAGGGTTGCCAGTCTCCACATGGTGGGCTGGTGTTCTCATGGAAGTAGAGCTGACCTCCAGACAGTCCCCCTGGAGAAATTACAACTCATCAATTCCCCTGGAGAAAATGGCAACTTCAGAGGGCAAAATCCAGGGCTTTTTTTGTAGAAAAAGCCCATCAGGAACTCATTAGCATAATAGGCCATACCCAACTGCAGGAACTCATTAGCATATTAGGCCACACCTGTGAAAGCACATCTCATTAGCACATTAGGCCGCACCCCCATGTTACCAGAAGTGTGGTCATCCAGCCACACCCACCTTTTGCTTCTTATTCTCTTTACCTTGTTTGTTGTCAAAACCCAGGGCTTTTTGCATGTTAGGCCACACACCCCTAATTGTAGCCAATCCGAATGAGTTTCTGCTGTTGGGTGTGGCCTATTATGCTAATGAGTTCCTGATGGGCGTGGCCAACTTGGGAGCCAGCTGGAACTCCGTTCCTGTGCGTTTTTGCCCAAAAATAGCCCTGGCAAAATCTATGGTATACCATAGATTCTGGGTGAAATGCCTCCCCAGTTCCTACTCCACAGGCACTGCCCCCAAATCTCTAGGCATTCCCCAGATCAGAGTTAGCAGCCCTAGGCAGAATGGAGCTTTATTAACTTTGATCCCAGTAACCTAAAGCTATTTCGCTCCTGAAAATCCATCCCCAGATGACTATAAATCAGGTAATGAATCTTTATCTTTGACATCCTGCTCCTCACATACAACAAAGATGAGGATTTCATCTTTCTTCATGTTACCCCAAATGCCATGCTTTTTAATGGAGTCATCTCATACGTTCAGCAGCAGTCATCAAGGGCTTGATCCAGCCTAGTGTAGGTGTAGCAGCTATATGCAGAGGATCCTCGTAGGGCACAGCAAACATCTAAAGTATATGGAAGCAAGCTACTGAACAATGAATAGTCCTTAAGACTCTTTGCTACTTTGACTATGATTGCTTCCACACAAACATTTTGCTTCAATTTGATATCTAAACAGTGTTTTGTTATTTCAGAGCATCCACATAACATTGTCCCTAATCATTTACCTTCTGGATTTTCCACCGCTTTGATGCAGTTTCTCCCAAACCTGGTTTGAGACTGTGTTTTTCACAATATTGCAATTAAAGGAAGGTGCATTGACACCATACTCACATTGGCACCATTTTTCTTGCTTCAGCCCCCCCTGACTGCCAGTCCACCTGACACTGGAGGGTTTCCTCAGGCTTTTTAAAAATGTGATCCAGGAAAATGTGTGGACGACAAGAAGGAATAGGGACTTGCTTTTATTTTTTAAAAAAAAATTATCAGGAAGTCAGAGGAGCTAGTAGACCAGGGCTCCCCAACGTGGTGTCCACGGGTGCCATAACACCCGACGACATCTTTCCTGGTGCCCGCCAAGCACTTTTAGAAACTGGGCAGGGCTAGGTGCAGCTTTTTCCCAACACAGCTTCTGATTGGCTGTGCATTCTGTTAAACAGAGCGTCTGCCTGAAATGTTGAAGAGTTAATATTGGGTTTGTATATAACCTTGATCCCTGGCATTTTGTGGTTGGCTCTGCCTCCAGCAGCAGCCTTTTTTATTATTTCTTTGAATTCCAAAGGTGACCGCTGGCTCAGAAAGTTTGGAGACCCCTATAGCTCTCAGTATTGTGCTAGCAATTACTGATTTTTAAAAACACATCATCAGAATCTCTCTGATAGCGTGTAGTGGAAATTATGTTTGCGGGGGGGCTGTGGCAGGCAAGTGCAGGGAAAATTGCCGTTAGGTGTGTTGTCGTCACTGTAAGAGCTATCCAGAGAATTGTTGCTGTGTGGAAGTAGCCTACATTTCTTAACTTCTTTTTTGCTGCTTCTGCTGTATTGAAATGGCTCTGTCAAATGCTTAGCATGTTAAGAGCTGCATTGGCAGATGATGACACAGAACCAAAGAATGATCCATCTACCAGTTGACCCACTTTTTTCATTCCTTTGTCAAAACTGGTATTCCTATTTTTGGCATCAGGTTAGTAAGGTTTTCAGAAAACTGTGCAACCTTATTTCAAAATAAAGAGAATACAGTAAACACACGTGACGGATTTCTGTATAAAGAGCCTATGTAGTGATACAACAGGGTTTTTTTGCTTGATAGGATTGTGAGTCATAGTCTCTTTTGATGGTTATAGCAAAGGAAAGCAAGCATTGAACTGAAAGGAAGGAGTTTAAAAACTGTTGAGATCAGGATAGCAAACAGTCTTGTTGACTGCAAACAATAGAAAACTATAGCAGCAATTATTCACCGGCTATTCAGTAATACTGCAGGTAATGAAAATCATTGTACTACTATCAGTGGATGTAATGCAGAGAAAATTAAACTCTCTTAAATATTTAAGATGACCTAAATGGCCCAGGCTAACCCATTCTTGTAAATTCTGGGAAGCTAAGCAGGGTCATCACTGGTTAGAATTTGGACGGGACACTAACAAGGAAGTTCAGAGTCACTATGCAGAGGCAAGCAATGACAAACCACCTCTGAATGTCTCTTGCCTCGATAGCCCTACGGGGCCACCATAAATTGGCTACAACTTGGTGGTGCTTTCCTCCACCACTAAGTAGTTATCAGTCTTTTCTGTGGGTTACATTAAGATTACATTTTAAATCTAGAAAATTTGGTATGGGTCATTGGAATGTGAATTTCTAATAGAACTAATGTGTTTAAATTGCAACTGTACTATTTTGAAATGGAAACTATTTTAAAGCCCATCTACAGATTCACCCTTTGTTTTTGTTTGTATATATGTGGGCACTCAGCAAGGCTTAAAAAAACAACCCAAACAACCTCAGATTTCTGTGTTGCTTCTTATTGCCAGACTGTAAAAGCAGGTCAAGAGACATTGCTTATGACAGTTATGGCACCAAGGCGTTTTTGTGCAAGCTTGAGGGGAAACGGCTGAGTGTTTTGAAGTCTTGAGAACAGCTGTTTTGTTTATAAGGATAAACTGAAAGACTGATGGCAGCATATCTATGCCACTCTGAGCTCCTAGGAGGAAAGATGATATAAAAAAACCTCATTAGATATTTGCATATTTAGAAAGTTCATAGAACTGTATTTCAGAGCTTTCTGGGCATATTCTTTGTGTGGTACTTTCATTTGTGTTTTTCATTCATTGTGGCTGTGGTTTTTTTTAATGATCAAACAAAATTTAGAAGTTGCATTGAATTTTAATCTGAGACCACTGACCTACAGATTTCAGTAACATAATTTTTAAAAGTTTTTTTTCCCTAACTGGTTGTTTCTTGTTTGTATAGTTGATGGGATAGATAAAGCATCAATTGGAAATTCAGATGGGCCAACCTCCGGGTCCCGAACTCCTCCTTTCAAGAGAAAGGGCAAACTTTCCAGCATTGGCAAAATCTTCAAACCGTGGAAATGGCGGAAGAAAAAGACAAGTGAAACATTTAGAGAAACATCAGCAGGTATGGTTATTCAAACTAACAAATATTACTCAGTTATGCCTGGAAAGTATTAATATTGCTCAGTTGTTAAGAGCATTGGCCCCAGTCCAAACAACCATGCAGTTAGCTCTTTATGCCAAATATCATAAGAGTGATTTTTCTCTCTGTTTCGAATCTTTTTAATGTTTTCCCTGATTATCCTTTGGAAGTTGTTGATTTTATCAGTTTTCCCTGAACCTGTTTTGTCAAAAATTGCCTGATACAATGTTTAATCAAAGTAGAGAGATTGAGGTGGTAACGATCAAACTAGAGGTGAATGCTTCTTTTTCCAGTTGATTTCCTAATTCATATCAAGTATAGGGAGTAACAGAGGAAGTCAGTAGTAACAGTAGTCAATATTGGCTGGTAACAGCAGCAGGAAAAATTCTGTTGTTGAACCTCATTTCTTTATGAAGCAGCTAGCAACCTCTCAGTTTCAATATTGTGGCTCCACCACTGTGTCACTTATTTTGTGGTCCTTTACTCATAGGAAAACAAGAAAAATGTAGTATGCTAATGAGCTACTAGGCTATTAGCATATGCCAGAAGGGGAAGCAAAAGGGGGGGAGGCATCTTCAAAAGCCTCCCCTTCCCTTCCCCAGCTGGCCGGGGGGGGGGAGCAAAGAGAGAAGGGGTTTAACGTTTAAACCCTTTCTCAGTAGAGTTGGGCCACAGAAGGAGGAGAGAAGGAAAGAGAAGGAAAGGAAGAAAAGAAGGAAGGAAAGAGGGGATAAAAAGAGAGAATGAAAGAGGGAAAGAAAGAAGGAAGGAGAGAGAGAGAGAGAGAAGGGAAGAAGAAGGGAAAGAAAGAAAGAGAGAAAGAAAGAGAGAAGGGAAGAAGAAGGGAAAGGAAGAGAAGAGAAAGAGAGAAAGGAAAGGAGGGAAAGATGGCAAAGAGATGGAGGGAGGGAGGCTCTCCCACCACCCCCCATCAAGCCCCTGCCATCCCCACCCCCGCGAATCCCTTAGTTACTGCTTCGGCAGGGGGGGCCAAGCCGCAGCGCTTCTGCGCGTGCCTGGGGGACCTGGCGGCGGGGCTCTCCACCCCCTTTGGGTCGCAGCGCTTTCGGCGTGGGGAGCTAGGGGCGGGGCTTGCTGCCGCCGCCATTTGCATGGACTCCTGGGCTGCCGGAGCGGTGCTCCGGTGCGCTCTGGCCCCAAAAGACTCCTGGATGACTATCAAAGTCTTACATCTCAGGTTTACAGTCTGCAATACAACAGCTGGGGCAAGTGCAAACCTCTGGATGGACCAATTGGAATTCTCTTCATTGTGGCTTCTGTAAAGTACTTTAGACTACCTGTATTCATATTGATGCTCTGATGCAAGCTATCTTTATATCCAACTTCTGTTTAATTAATATATTTAAAATTGTTTGAAACCACTAATGGGAAGGGTTGCTAGGTCCCTTTTAGACTCCGGCGGGGGGTGGGGGATGTTCTGGGATCCGAAAGTGTCACCCCTGATGTGCCGACGTCACCAGAAGTGACGTAGGCACATGGGTGGGGGGAACGCTCTGGCTTGTGGGCAAAATTCTATGGTAACATTGCCCTCAAACCATAGAGTTGTGCCCAAAAAACAGAGTGTCTCCCCCCCCCGACATGCACTCCTTATAGCACTTTCCTTTGAGTTGGTCCCATTGAGTAGGCTTAGGATGGCATAGTTAGTTGTGTTGCTCTGTTACATTGAACATGTGGCTCCTAAAACTTTGATGTGGTTCAGAATTTTGGTCATGGCCCTACAAGAGTCATCCCTGTCCCAGCTTTCCCATTGCAATGACAAATTAACTGGGATAGGCCTAACAAAACAGGTATTACTTAAGCAGAAGAAGCACATAGAAATTCTTACTCAAATTACAGGGATTTCAACAAAGGACATTGATTTATGATTCCTTATTAAACATGGATACAGAGAGCGAATGAAATTTAACCCTCTGACAACCCTGTAAAAATGTATGCATTTTGTATTCCAGGATATACTTCAAGGCCAAATTCCACTGAACTGGAGTAGAAAAGTCCCCACAAAAATGTTTGTGGTTGCAAATGCAATTAAGTAAAACACACTTGGACATTAGGCAGAATGTTTCTCTTGTGCAGATACAGCCCTCCCCCTGTGCATGTTGCAGAATTCACACCAGTATCAACAAACCCTATAGTTGGAAACTAAGATGTTAGGCAACTAGCATAAACTTCCATGAATTTGAAAAGAAAATATCTGAAATTAATTATTTGTAGCATTTTGTATTTCTCTCTCTGTCTTTCTCTGTCTCTCTCACTCTCTGTCTCTCTCTCTCTCTGTTTGTGTGGTAACTGTTCTCCAGGTTATCAGGAAGGGTCATCAGGTTGTCATGAAAGGCTCCAGGGTACTTAGAAAGGGTTCCCTGGATCAATGTTTTCTTAATAAATTTATGCTGTGATTTTTTACCGTGATATTTTAAGTGGGCTTAGGATAAAAATATTCCGATGGGACTTTGATTTCTGCAGTTGTTTTGGACCCCAGGTGCTTCTTTGTTTTATTTTGTGCAACACCTAGTGCTTTTCTCCCTATCATATATCTCATAGTCAAGTGTGGGCTTCTTTGTTTTATTTTGTGCAACACCTAGTGCTTTTCTCCCTATCATATATCTCATAGTCAAGTGTGGGCTAGGGTTGCCAGACCCCCTGGTGGAGGCAGGGTTCCCTGCTGCCAGGCCCCTCTCCCCACCACCAATCAGCTAGCTGATGGGGGGATCTTACCCTGCAAAAGAGGGAGATCTATCTGATGTGCAGTGATATGTCCACGTCACTGTCCACATGACCCAGAAGTGATGTCATCACATCCAGTATATCGGGCAAAACTGGTATTTGGGGGGAAACTCTGTGGTAGATGTCAAATTTACCATAGAGTTTTCCCCCAAATACCCGATGTAATTATGTCACTTGCAGGTCATGTGGGCAGTGATATGGACATGTCGCAGTACGTCAGATGGGCCTCTGTGCTGCTCCTAGTAAGCCCCCCATCCCCCGCCAGTTGCCAGGAAGAACCTGGTAACTCTGGTATAATACCAACTGCAGATACTTAAATCTTAAATCTGTGGATTAGGCCCACACTGACAGAAAACAAATAGTTCTGCAAACTTGGGGGACTGCCCAGGTTTGTAGAAAAATCTGAAAACATGGTGGGCCCAGGTAGCAGAGTGGGCCCAGTGACAGAGACTGGGAGCTGTGCTGGGCTCTGAGGCAATGAGGGGGAGGGAAGGAGCTACGGCACACCTGGCAGCAGTGACAGGGGAGAAAGAAAGCTAATAGGGGGAAGGGATCTGTGGTTCCCCCTTGTATATTATAATGCCCAGAAATTGGTTGTACAATATTATGCACAAGCAGAAACACAATTGAAGTTACAGTGTTTGACTTAACACAAGCAGCAACCGGCCAACCGTGTATTTTTCGCTGTATTTTTTACTTGTGCAAGAGCTCTAGCACAAGTGGAAATTTTGCTTTGCATCCAACCTATTGTCTATTATTATACAGGTGACATTTTCCTACGAGGACGAAGTTGTATAATTTCTTCTCTATGCATTTTGCCATCAAGCTTGGACAGTCAGTTAAATGAGAAATGGATTTTGACAAAAAATAAAAATAATTCAACTGTGTGGTAATATAAAACTATTGTACTGTGGCCAGGAACATTTTTTCTAAGTGGATTTAAAAAAAATAAATGGATCTATCGTTTTCCATTATAGACCCTTTCCTAATAATAGTAAAATCAATATGAATAACTTTTGAAGCTCTGAAAATAATTCTGCCTAGATGGTAAATCATGATAGAAGCATCGCAGTTCCTGGAAACATTTCTGTAAAGTAGGCAGGCATTGTTTTTGGGGTTTTTTGCACCGTTGATGGTCAGTGGCGGTTACTTTAAAAGTCATTTTCAGAATCTACTTACATGGTATTTTTCCATCATGTGAAAACTAGATGCCTCATCTTTCAGTAGGTTGCTTTCATGCTTTAACTGTAGAAATCTCAGGGCAGAAAGGTAAATGGAAGATGTTCCCAAGAAAACATTTTAGAAATTTTCAGGATTTTTTCCTTAGAGAAAGTGTCTCTAATTGTCTATACGAATCCGTGTTATATTTCAGGGGTCTCAAACTCATAATTCTGGAGATAAGAGCCTGACACAAAGTGTAGGTCTTTAGGGCTGGGCTACTTTTATTTAGCCTTTTTTTTTTTCTTGGCTGGGGAAAAAGATATTTGAGGTGTATTGATACATTTTACTGAGGACACTTGAGATGCGCCCAGTTAGCTGTTGCATACAGAAGAATCTAAAAAGAAAACCCATGTAAAACCTTTTATTAAGACCAACCAAAATACCAAAAGTTCTTGAGTTTGCCAGCACTCTTCTGACAATCAGCCTGATAAAGAGTTGTGGAGGATTTGCAAGCTTCCACACTTCGCTATTTTGATGGTCTTAATGTATAGAAATATTGATTTCTAAAAGTTTCATGCCTTCTCCTGTGATGACATTCTGTGTCTCTGTTTCCTGTTGCAGGCCAAATGGTCCAGGGCAGACCAAATGGCCTGAACAACTTCAATAGCCATGCCATATAACCACACATTCTTTAACACCTCTAAGTGGAAGAGCCAGACTTCAAGGCACCTGCTTTAAGGCTACATGGGCCATGTCACGTACATCATGGAGAAGCTGGAAGCTGGGTCACCTGACTGTAGGAGGGGCCTCCAAACTTCTAGTCTATCCCCACACGCAGCTATGGCAACCAACAATTGGCCACACACCCCTGCTGCTCGTGATTGGCTGAATGGCCACAGCTGATCATGAATGGAATTGGGGTATAATTGTTTGGATCCCTATGGGAATGAGCTTCTTGCTCTTGCTCTGCTCTTAGCTCTCCCTTCTTGTCATTGTCTGTTTATTGCACCTGGAAATGTTGTCTCTTGGAAGACAAAGAGCTGCTTTGTGAACTGGAGCACATGGGTGCAAGGATGGGATTTCTCTTCAAAATCCCTTGGTGTCTAATTGGACTGTATACCTTGGACACTCTTGGAATATGGACACTTCACTGGTAACTATGAATATCTTTACTGTGTAGTTAAGGCACAGAGCCATAGGTTTTTCTTGTTTTCAGTAATCTCTTATATAGTCTGTTTTGCTATGCTCTGTACTGAATAAAAATTATTCTTATTTCTAATGGGTCTCTGATGTTGTAACTTGCATTCCAAGCCTAAATCTTGTGGCCTAAACGCTCAACATATACGCTACTATTGGAGAGTAAAAGTGTGCACCTCTGGATAGAGTTGCTATTGTGTTAAATCCCAGATGCCAACTAAGGGTTTGGAATCTCTCCCTTAGGAAAGGCAGGGACTATTGAAAAGAGGTTCTGGTGGCATATTGTTCTGAAAACCAGAGAGGATATAGATCATCTCGTGGTTTGTTGTTTAATGTACTGAAAAGGTACAGGGTTCCCCCCCATTCCTGCACTGGCCTGGGTGGGCAAATACCTGTACACTTAATAAAAGGTATTACATAGTTTTGGTCTTGGATTTTGCTACGGACCAATACAGGTACCTGGGGTTTTTTTTCATATAGAGGAATGTAACATTTCCTCTGTTTTTAAGAAATAAAAGCAACTTGGGAAAGCAGAACTTCACCGGTGAGGGCATATTTAACCCTTTCCTTGCTGGCAGGGTTCTCCTGCCTGAAATCATTCCTTTCCCCGCATAAAGAATAGATACTCAATTAGGGAAGAGAGTCTGGGTGGAAAAGTACCTCTCCCTCTGCTACGCTTATAGTTCCAGTTGTGGGGAGGCACAGAGAATCTGCTTGACATGTAGAAGGTCCCAGGTTCGGTGCCCAGCATCTCCAGTTAAAGCATCAGGCAGCAGTTGATGGGAAAGACCTCGGCCCGAGAGCCTGGAGAGCCGCTGCCAGTCTGAGTAGACAGTACTGACTCTGGTGGTCTGGTGGTCTGATTCAGTATAAGGCAGCTTCATGGGTTCATGTGTCCAAGCCTGGAAGTTTTTTTTTTAAAGACATGGGTGAATGTTGCATGTGTCTGTTTGTAATGTCTACTTTTGGCCCTTAGCTATAGGTCTGAGGGAGGGGGGGAATCATCTGACACTTCTGTATGTGGCTTCTAAAGCACACCATGTGTTGTAAAACATTATGGAGGCTTGGGTAGAAATCTCTTACAGAAATCTCTTACAGAAACCTCTTACAAACAGTTAAAAAGCTGAGATATAGAAATAACTTGTGCTCGTGTGGGAATTATTACCAGACTTTTTCCTTTACATGACATATTTTCCATGTTGTAGGTCTTGAAATTCATGTTTCAGAGTGCCCAAGCATTCAAAATAAAGCAAGCAAAGCTCTCTTCTCCCCTCCCCCAAAGTTATGGAACTATCTGGAGCTTTTTACTATGATGTTCTGCTTTCAAAAAAAGGAATTGCTAGTTTATCTCTTGGAATAAAACAGATGCCCCTTCAAAGATCCTTAGAAAGAAACTGTGCGGGATGAGAGGATCAGAACAGAAACCATTTCTGGCCCTGATTACATCAAACATTGAAGTCTCAGAGGAGAGGGTGGGGAAACAACTATATGAAGATTCTCTGGATCTTGGGGAAACCAAAGCCAAACTTCTGGAAGTTGTTCAGCATCTTGGACTACCATTTAAAAACAAGAATAGATCGCTTGCAGTTTATATTGTTCCTTTTTAATCTTGAGACCCCGAATATTCTTATCATTTCTTATCATTTCCGTTAAGGATTCTAGGCAAAATATAAACAAAAGGGGTGAGAGTGGACACCCCTGTCTTGTTCCTTTCTGGATAGGGATTCTCTGGGTTGGATCTCCATTGACGATTATCCTCGCCCATTGTTCTTTATAGATTGCTAATATCATTTTCCCAAAGCAATCCCCACAGTCCCACAAATTTAGCTTGTAATGCAGGAAGGCCCAGTTGACATTATCAAATGCCTTTTCCGCGTCCAGGAACATCAACGCCGCCTGTTTTCCGGGATTTTGTTCATAGTACTCTAGTGCTGATGATCTAGTTTTCATAGTGGAAGAACCAATGGGATCGGTAACTCATTTAATGGAAAGAATACAAGAATATGGGGAAGTAGCAGGTTTAAAGATTAACAACAAGAAAACAAAGATCCTGACAAAAAATTGTGACAAAAAAGAAATAATAAAGCTACAACAACTTACAAACATGGAAGTGATAAATAAAATAAAATATTTAGGAATTATAATAACAAATAAAAATGTTCAATTATACGAAAATAACTATAAAATACTATTAGAAGAGATCAAAAGAGACCTGCTGAAATGGCACGATCTACATATTTCGCTGATGGGCCGAATTGCTACAATTCTCCTGTCTTTGCTACTGTTTAACGTTTCCCAAGCAGCATTCCCCCTCATCCCTGTGAACTCCGACAGCCACAAAAGTTTGATACCGTTTTGCTGTTTTGTTAGATTTGATGACCTTGGAGTTTTCATTCCAATAGGACTTTGGTTACCCCTTAGAGAAGAAGAAGAGAGAAGAGATTGGATTTATACTCCACCCTTCACTACCCAAAGGCGTCTCAGAGCAGCTTACAATCTCCTTTCCCTTCCCCTCCCCACAACAGACACCCTGTGAGGTAGGTGGGACTGAGAGAGCTCTTTCGAGGACTGCCCTTGAGAAAGTAGCTACTTCCTATAAAGAAAATATTTTTAAAATGCATTATCGATGGCATTGGACCCCAGAGAAGGTAGCAAAATGCTACAAAAAGGCCTCAGGAATCTGCTGGAGATGTAAAAAAAATTTGGGCTCATATTTCCACATATGGTGGAGATGTGAGAAGGTACTAAAATTTTGGAAATGTGTGCATAAATTAATACAAGAAATCGTAGAAATAGATTTGAATCTGAGCCCAGAAGTATATTTACTCAACATGTTACCTGAAGAGATTAAATTCAATGACTCATGTGTAATACTGTATATCCTTACTTGCTCTAGAATTCTCTTAGCGAAATGCTGGAAATCGGAATGTATACCGAGCAGAGATGAGTTAATTACTAGAATTATGGAAATAAGAGAGATGGACAAATTAAATATGATAATGTTGGCAAAAGATGAAGACTTGTTTAAAAAAAGATGGAAAAAATTAGATAAATGGTTTGAATCAAACGTTTAGAGAAACTCCGAAAACTGATATGTACTGTGTATGATATAACTTGTATTGTAAAAATTTGAAAATAAATGGTTAAAAAAAAAAAAAAAAAAGAATAGATCATTCAGGGGGGCTGAGGTTTAAGCAACTTTGAGCCCAAGATGGGGGCTTTTAAAGGAAAAATGAAACAGCAGTAATGCATTCCATTAAAAAAGGATCACCAGAGCTATGCTACCTGCAAGTAAATTGCAAGGAAGCTTAAAATAAAATGGGTATGACTCTTCAAGATCATTCTTATCCTTTGGAAAGGCCTGCATTTGTGTATAGATCTGCAGTGGGGCCTTTTGATTTTAAGATTTTCCATCTGAGCTGTCACCTAGACACAACTTACCATTGCAACTCTGTGAGGACATGTGTGTTACAAAACAGTTAACTAAAGCTATAGGGCCACTAAAGCACTAATGCACCTGGGAGAGAGGGTGCATACGTTTATATCAAAATAGTAATATGTGGTAAGACATCTTCTATTCAGGTCTGCCAGACTTTCACAGACGTTGCTGTTATCCTGTTGTGTCCAAATGTGTTCCCCACGAATTAAAGCTAATATTAAATCTTGCAGAATTCTTTATTTTTAACATGGTATTTACTTAACATGAGAATGACATTTCCCAATTATATTTTCCCAAATGCCACCTTAAAGCAGCTTGTCTCAGAATGTGTTGTTGAAACATTTGATTTTATGTTCCTTATTCTAAGTTTCAGTACCACAACAATTTAAAAACCCACTTCATACAAAAATGTGTGTCTCTAGAAGTAAATATATTATAATATATATAGCACTTTGGCATATTTTCAGGCACTATATTTCTCCAGTAAATGATCTTCTCCAACATATTCTTATTTTCTTACACTGCACTTTATCTCTTTCACATTATCTGGACACAGTAATAAATGTAAACTGCCTGATCTTTAGACAACTTGCTTGATCTACTTGTTGTTGTTGTTGTTGTTGTTGTTACTTCTGCGTAGGAGGTCCATACAGTTTCTAAAAAGCTTGTGTTGTTTTTGGAGACTTTCAGTGGAAGGCTGTGGGTGATAAAATGGGAAGGGGGAAATTAGCATAGTTCAGTACTAATTGTGCAACCCTAAACTGAGCACACCCTTCTAAGCCAGTTGACTTAAAACACTACTACTATATGAAGTGATGTTCACTGGCTGAAACAGAATATTCTGGAACAATAGTTCACAAACTTTACTAAATGAATTGCCTCCATTTTAATGTCGAGTTTTTTGTACAACACCCCCCAAGAGCCTACTGATGATAATATAAATGTAAAGAAGAATTCCATACTCATGAAGAGCGCTATTGATTTAACTTATAAAATAATGTACCACTATTTATTCTGTTACTTATGATTTAACAGAGGTACGTTAATATGCTGGGTAAGGATGCAGCTCTTTTCTGGGGAGTTTGTTCCATAATTGTGGGCAGGGTTATTTTGGGGCAGGAACGCACAGGAACGGAGTTCCGGCTGGCTCCCAAGTTGGCCACGCCCAGCAGGAACTCATTAGCATAATAGGCCTTCTCAATTTGATCTGTTTTTTTTGACAGTCTCATTCATTTGAGATTGTTGTGCATCTATTTTCCGATTTATTGCCATCACCTGTTCCAGCAGAGGGTGCAGTTCTTCATTTAGCATCCTTTGCAGGTCTGAAGTTGTGTCCTGTCTGGGCACAACACTCGCTGGACTGGCACTTCTGGCAGGTTTAGCTTTCGCTATATTTCCTTTTTCCTCTTTCCTCGTTGGAGGCGCCATATTTGAGGATTTGTTTACTTTCCGCCAAAAGTTATCACAATTTCTAAAGTTCTCCAATAAGCTTGGTAAGGTCTTAAAAGTCCTTTATTTCTGTCTTTTTCGCTTCACGAGCCCCCCCCCCCCCCCCCCCCCCCCCCCGCTTAAACAGTACATTTTGCATATGTTTGTCTTATTAGGGGAGAGTCCCCTCCCCCCTTGCTTTCTGCGGGGTGGGTTTTGGCTTTTTTTGATGTTCTTGCTTAAACTAGACTCACAGTTCAATGGCAACACGATTCTCGATTAGCTTAAAATGCTGATCGCTTGATCACCCGGCGCTTGATCCGGTGTATGCTTCTAGTTCCATCAGGAAGCTCCATAGCAGGACTGTCGGGGCGAATGCCCCCCCACCGGCAGAGTCGCCGTAGGGGAAGCCTTCTAGTGCCTCATGGCCTGGAGCCCACCACAAGGGCTCTGCAGGGGATGCGGACAATCGCACCCCCTCCTTGCCACGGGCTCTGGCGGTTGCCTCCCTGAGGTCTGGGAGGAGACAGCCACCATGGCGAGCGTCGAAACCGGAAGCTCGACCAATGTTCAGAGCAGGAAATGGGTAAGAGCCTATTGTGGGTGAAATGGGGATGCCCTCCTAAGACAAAGGAAATCTCGCAATGTTAAAGAGGGTCATGCATTAGCATGAGAAAATATTTTAATAAATGAAATAGAAAATTAAAAAAATGGAGAAAATATTATTGCAAGATAATGCGGTATGGCGTACTACTTAAAATGTACACTTGGAAATAAATGTATGCATGTAATGGATGAACTGACAGGCCTCTCATGTAATGAATTATTACAATCATAAATATTCTGAGTTTTTTCTAACCCACTGCTAATGGAGCAAGTTTATGTATGTTTATACCTTTCCTCTTCAGCCCCCGAAAAGCTGCTCCTGAGAATTGGGAGGGGCACATGAATTGGGGAGCTACAGAATGAAGGGCAAGAACATCAGCAGTAACACAGTGGGGCTATTTGTGCTGATTTCCCTTTGTTACAGTCCTCCTCCATCACCCCAAGCCTTCCAGATAGTTTTACATATAGTTTTACAGCAGGCATAGAGCTTTGCAGTGAGAAGGGTAAGGAAGATTCTGAAGAGTATGTATGGGATGTAAATATTAGGAGTAGCTCAGTTCAGTGGGCTGGATCCAGCACTGTGAATTTGTGTTTCCTGACACCAGATTCTTTACAGAGCTACAATGCACAGTGCACAGTATTTTTACAATGCTGCTATTTTATGCATCACTGGGCTTGAAGATACTATATATGATAGGGTTGCCAAATTTTTTTCACTTACCGGCGGGGGTCCTTCCTGCCGGTCCGGGAGCTCTGTGCGGACGCGCACGTCACACGCTGGGCAGGGCCACGCCGTTTGAGGGGAAAACAAAGAGTTTCCCCCTCAAATGGCTGCCATTTGAGGGGAAAACTCTTTGTTTTCCCCTCAAACGGCGTGGCCCCGCCCCCAGCGTGCGACGTCACTTCTGGGTGACACGCACGCGGGGGTGGGGTTTCCCCCGGGCCCCGATTCCGGCGCGCCGGGAATCGGGGCTCCGAAGCGGGGGAATCCCCGCCCCCCGGCTGCATTTGGCAGCCCTAATATATGAACTGATACATTTAAATTTGAAGATACTGTCTGCAACTAATTTTTTTTGTGTATGTATCTTTGGGGTATTTTCACTATGTCCACTGTGACTGTAATTTTATATAGTTAAGTTCTTGAGAATGATATTCTGATTCCCTCAGTGATTTCTAGTTCAGGTGCAATAATTTCTAAATAATACTTGTTTAAAAGTAAAAACAGTAGGTTGCTCTTCAGGTGGTTCATCCTAAATCCATGTGCTGTAAAAAGTTGGTTGCTACCACTTGAGGTCTTTTAAAAATAATGCAAAAAAAGAGAAAATAAACAGATTAGGATAAACCAAAGAGAGAGAGAAATGTGTTTATAAAAGCTTGTTAAAAAGCCAAACTAAAAAAGGAATGATGAAGAGAAAGTGATCAAGAGCAGATGTGCAAGAACAATGAATGAATGAAACAACAGACAGTACCAAGGAGACAGCTGTAACTCCACAAAACACACGCATGTGCTCAGAGCCTAATACAAAGTTCTCCTGCCTGCTTGTTTGGCCATTTTTAAGTATTTAAAGTATATCTAGCTCACTTGTGTCCTGTAATTCTTTTGAGTGAGAAGGAGAATTAAGAGATGAGAAATGGAGAGTCTACATGTGGCACAGGGGTCATTTCGTAGAAAAAGAGGTGCAGGAGCTCGTTAGCATAACTCATTTGCATATGCCACACCCCCTGACATCACCGGAAGTGTGTCAGAAGGCAACACCCACCGCTCGGGCTCCACTGGACTGTTCTGGATTGCTAGCTGTTTGGGGGGGACGGGGGACGTGCAGATTTGTCCTCGCAGAGGAGGGAGAGCTTGTACCTGAAGGTGGGGGGGGGGCTCTGCAACTTACCTGGCTGCTTCTTGCTCCTCCTGGCCCAACTGAGGGCTGCTGGGAGCAGGGGGTGGGGCTTGTTGCATGTGCCCACCCCCTGAGCTCCTTACTGCCGGAGCTCCGCTCCTGTGCGCTCCCATAGGAAATGACCCCCTGGGCACAGTTAAATCTCAGAAATGCTGGTGGGAGAGGTGGATGGTTTATGAAGATAGATTGGAGACAGAGAAGCAGTAGTGGAAGAGACAACATGAAATAAATCCACTTGAGTTTGCTTTGTATAATACTTAAGGAAAGTAAGAAGCCAAGCCATTGTCAGTAATGAGAGATGAGAATGTGAGAGGATTAAAGACAGAATCAGACATTTCATAATTGCATAAGAACATAAGAGGAGCCAATATTGGATCAGGCCAACGGCCCATCCAGTCCAACACTCTGTCACACAGTGGCCAAAAATACCAGGTGCCATCAGGAGGTCCAGCAGTGGGGCCAGGTCACTAGAAGCCCTCCCCCTGTTGCCCCCCCAAGCACCATTGAGCATATTAGTTTAGCAATTATTTTATGAAAGGCCCAAGTGGGGAGTGATGTCGAGATAGTCAATATGGAGAATCAACAAGCCACAAATGGTATCACTTGTACTTAAATTCACTTGGTGTACTCCAGTCTTTAATAAGTTGCAGCAAGAGTGAGTATTTTGTGAATCACATTGTTGTGGTCTGAATCCTATGGTTTGAATCCTAAGCAGCGTGAACAGAGTCATGCTAGAATTAAAGAATTTCCCCACCACAGCCTCTGACAGCAGCTCTGAAATTATGTTGGTCAGTGGATCCAAAGGAATACTGTAGGACCATAGTGGGAGTCTGCAGCAGGAACAGAGAATTGACAAAAATCACCTTCCCTCCCCCCAAAAGGAAAAGCCATTCTGTTAAAAAAATTGTCGCTGCACCAATGAAACAGCATCATAGGATCTAAGCCCGTAGCTCCTGCTTTCCTGTGATTGGTTCTTCTGTTCCGTCAGAAACCTTAGAAGTTCCTGATCATGTAATTTTCTTGGATCACTTATGTAGTTTGTATACAGATGCCATATCTCCCTTGGGACCACTGGTACTGGCTGCCAAAGAACCAAGCTGCCTAATAATTACGATAACTGGTTTATGTTCCTGCATTTTTCTGTTTGCCTTACGTTGGTTAATAAAAATGTGGGCTAAGGTCTTGGAAACTAAAACGACTATACAGAAAGCTTCATAGTTTACAGTTTTGATGGAACATAGCATAAGAGAGGTAAGGAAAAATCCTCTTGAACAGACATCTCTGACTCATCAGTAAAACTCAAAGTTCTTGAGAACCTCAACCATATTAGGGAAAGCTTGAAGACAGCCATTAGTTACAGGATGGAACACCCTGCTTCCAAGGTGTTTGTTTATCATGGCATACATATTTAATAGAACTTTTAGATGACTTGGCAACAAGCATACACATACCCAGAGTTTCAGTTTGGCTACATACAGGGGTCATTTCCTGCAGGAGCGCACAGGAGCGGAGTGCCAGTAGTAAAGAGCCCAGGGGGCGGGCACATGCAACAAGCCCCATCCCTGTTCCCAGCAGCCCTCAGTAAGAGCAAGAAGCAGCCAGGTAAGCTGCAGAGCCCCAAAACAGTCCAGTGGCACCTTTAAAACCAGGTTTTATTCAGGTACAAGCTCTCCCTCCTCTGCGAGGACAGATCTGCACATTCCACCCCCCCCAATACCTAGCAATCCAAAACAGTCCAGTGGAGCCTGAGTGGTGGGTGTTGCCTTCTGACATACTTCCGGTTGATGTCAGGGGGTGTGGCATATGCAAATAAGTTATGCTAATGAGTTATGCTAATAAGCTCTTGCACCTCTTTTCTACCAAATTACCCCTGGCTACATAGAATGTATCTCTGTCATACAAAACCACAGGCTACTAGTGCCTAAACAGAGAGGGTGTGAATCAACCATCACAAGGCTCCTTATCAATAGCTTTATCCTCTGCAGGCTCAGAAGCATTAGCTGGATTTACAAACAAAATATCAAGCAGTATTGGTGTTCTATTCAACGCCTCATTGCTCTTTAGTTGATAATTTGTTTGAAAGATACTTTTACTGTACATAGTGATGTTTTGTATAGTTTTTTCCTGGATTTTATTTTATTTTTATAGGAATGAATGTCTTAACTTTTGTCATTTTCTTTTCTTAAGTGCTGGAAAGAAAGATATCAACCAGGCAAAGCAGAGAGGAGCTGATAAGAAGGGGTGTCCTGAAGGAAATAACTGAGCAAGGTGATACAGACTATGTAACTTGAAGTATAAACTGTTGCCCTCCCGCTTAGATTCATACTTGGTTGCCGCAAAAGAGTCACCTGAGAGCACTATAACAAGCACAAAGCAGTCTGCCGTTATTTAGGTTGAGGGGAACCAAACTGTGATGCGTTCTCATGACAGAGCTTCACATGACCATCTTGTGTCTTGATTGTTGGGTTAGATGTGTGGGGAGGGGAGTGTGCCATGCTGCGGTTTGTGCTGCACTGCTGAGGGGAGCTGTGGACGAGGGCATCAGACATACTGTTCCTGGCCTTTGGCACTGAAAAATATTCCTGTGTAAAAACTACCTCTGAGTTCACCTTTTCTTACTGTTTTCTAAGTTTACCTCAGAGGCACTAATCTAACAAATCCACTGTTTAGGTGGATGGGGCAGAAGAGAGGCTTTATTATAAGAATGGAACACCTGGAGCTGGGCTGTTCCCAAAGTATTAAAACATTGGTTTTTAGCTACACACATATACACACATTGAAACTCGCTTCCTCCTCCCCTTAGTGAAAGTTTTCATGTCTTATGATAAACTGTGAAGTCCTACCCTCCTCGTGTGCAGAGGTGTACAAAGGGTCCTGCCATGGCAGGTGTGCCGGAGTCACCAGGCCTCAGTATACCTGGAATGTCAATGGGGTGCTGGTGAGCTGGGCAGATACAAGGAAGAAGAAAGTGTGCTGGATCAGCCTTCTCCTCTCTGCCTTCTCCAATCACCTGTGCTGTCTGTGGCATTCCCGTCAGGACTCACACTGCCACATTCTGGACTAGCTGGAGTTTCCGGGTCATTCTCAAGGGCAGGCTAACGTACAGCGAGTTACAGTAGTCTAGCTTGGAGGTGACCATTGCGTGGATTACAGTAGCTAGGCCAGGGCGTGACAGGACAGAGGCTAATTGCCAAGCTTGGCATAGATGGAAGAACACCAGCCTGGCAATATTCATGACCTGGGCCTCCATAGTTAAGGAGGCATCCAGGACCACTCCCAAACTCCCGATGGATTGCACAACACTAGTGGCACCCCATCAAGAGTGGGAAATCTGTGCCCCAATCCTGAACCCACCTCTGCCACTGAACCTCTGTCTTTATCAGATTCAGTCTCAGTCTACTCTTTTTCAACTGTCCCGCCCCAGCCTCCAAACCTGCAGCCAAATGGTGTGGGGCACATCCAGGCGGCCATCCAGTAGCAGATATAGCTGGGTGTCATCAGCATACTGGTGACACCCCAGCCTGAAACTCCGCAACAGTTGGGGGAGGGAGCACATACAGATGTTAAATAACATCGGGGAGAGGACTGCCCAAGGACTGCCCGAGGTAAGCCATTTCAGGACTCCCACATGGACTCCCACATCGGTGAGACCTTTTCTGTAGTGGCTCTTCACCTATGGAATGTTTTTATCTGAGTTTGCTGCCCCAGTGTCTAATGTTCTAAGACAATGAGCAAAATAAATGTTTACTTTTCCAGAGGAGCAACTGATGGTATTATTTTGTTGGTGTTTCATCCCTTTGGGAAATGGATTTATGTTGAATATATCTCTTCTACAGATTTTTAGGACATTGTACTTTTTGTGTATATTTTTTAATGTTCTAATGATTATTTAGATCTTCAATCATAGTTTTTATATTATTACTTGCCACCCTGAGATGCTGATAGTTGAAGACCAGGATACATATTTTTAAAAATAAATTATTGCCTCATTAATGTTTTACATTTTTGATACGTAAGGCAGGTTGTCATGATCCTGTAAAATCCTGATTTCAGTGTTAAGTGTATTAGAAATCACTGTCCTGTGTATCTTTCTTTTGCCAAATGTAGTTGTAGAACACTTTGTACATGTCATTGAATCATGCTAGTTATTGTTACACATTTTGAAAGCACATTTTAAGAAAAAAGCTACCCCATGTGAGAAGGTCTAAATACATTATTTTGATTTCAGGTGGAGATGTAACTGTAAACTATGAAATCTCCAATGGACACACAATAGTCATTGGTGAGGAAGCCATACAGGAAGAAAACATAAAGACCACCGAAGACAATAGTTCCAACTCAACAAAGCCACCCACTCTAGAAGAGAAAAAAGAGAACAAAAAAGGTACTTAAAATGCATCTTGCATGGATTGGTTTCCCATTAACAAAACCAGAATAGAATCTGACACAAGTACATATTATGAAGTCACCTCTGTCTTTAACAGGAATCTAAATGCAATAGTGTGTGTGGGGGGAGGGATAACAGTAAGAAAAATGATTTCATCTCCAACAGAAATAGGATTTTTAAATAAAACATTTGCCAAACTGTTGCAAGTGTGTATGCTGGAGGATGCAGTGGGTAAGGAATAAGAGAAAACTTTAAATTATTCTGTCTGCTGTGCATGGATTCTGGCAGTGATCCAGAACAAAAATTCTCCATTGTCTTCTGCAGTCAATAACTGTTCCCTTACATGCATGCAAGACTTGACTATTCTGTGATTAGTGATTGGAACCCTGTGCATGCCATCAAGCTGTGACTCCCTGTCTCTGGAAGAAATAAGAAGAGCTGTCGTGGATCAGACTAAACGTACATCTAGTCTAGCATTCTGTTTCCCACAGTGGCCAGCCAAATGCTTCTGGAAAATCTACAAACAAAGCATGAAGACAGTACTCCACCCCCTGCAGTATTTGCCATTAAGGAACTAGGTATGCAGAGGTATAGTACCAGTGGGGTGTTCCATTTCTTTATCATGGCTTATGGGCCTGTTTTCTATGTAGCCTTAGACCAGTATGTATCTATCATATTCTGCATTATTGTAGAATAACTACACATATTTAATAGACTTTGAGGACAAAGGGAAATGGAATTACTGACTTTCTGCTAGAAGAGAAAAATGTTAGCCATTGATCATTGCTGCTTTTAATTATGTACAAACTTATAATAACTGTTTAATTTCTTGAATACCACTTTTGCAAGGTTTTTTTCCAAAAGGAATATACTTCTTTTGCAATTCAGAATTACCTCTAGTAATATTAACAGTTTGATGAAATATAACAACTATGAATGGTGTGTTGTGTCTTAATTTAAAACTGTACTGATGTCTTAAAAGGTTGTGATGCCTCATTTGTTACTTAGTACCCTGTTCTTTACCAGATCTAAAATGATAGTGATCCCAATATTATTTATTCAATTTTTGTAGTCTGGCTCTTGAAAAGAGTATTATTAGCACTACAAGATTTAGTGATGATCAGTGTCTTGGTTTTTTGTTTTTTAAAGGAGCAGACAAAATATAAAAGGATATGTCTATCAGTGACTATTGTCCATGATAGCTAATGGAACTTGGGTTGCATAGATGACGTATACTGCTAAATATCAAATGCTGGGAACAATCAATAGGAGAGGGCCATTGTCTTCATGCTCTTCTTATGGGCTTCCCAGGAGCATTTGGCTGGCCACTGTAAGGGAATGAATGCTGCACAAGATGGAATTATTGGTCTGATGCAGCAATAAAGGGTTTTTTTAAAAAAAGAAAGAAAGAAAAGGTTTTAACAATAGATTTCTAGGGATTGTGACTGTGAGTAGCAGTGTATTAAAGGTAACTAAACAAGTTGCACTTTAATACCCATAACCTGCCATCAGAATTGTTTGTTTTGGGGGAAGGGGGTTATGATTTATTTATGCACATTTATAGGAGACAGCGGACTATTCTGTGATTAGTGATTGGAACCCTGTGCATGCCATCAAGCTGTGACTCCCTGTCTCTGGAAGAAATAAGAAGAGCTGTCGTGGATCAGACTAAACGTACATCTAGTCTAGCATTCTGTTTCCCACAGTGGCCAGCCAAATGCTTCTGGAAAATCTACAAACAAAGCATGAAGACAGTACTCCACCCCCTGCAGTATTTGCCATTAAGGAACTAGGTATGCAGAGGTATAGTACCAGTGGGGTGTTCCATTTCTTTATCATGGCTTATGGGCCTGTTTTCTATGTAGCCTTAGACCAGTATGTATCTATCATATTCTGCATTATTGTAGAATAACTACACATATTTAATAGACTTTGAGGACAAAGGGAAATGGAATTACTGACTTTCTGCTAGAAGAGAAAAATGTTAGCCATTGATCATTGCTGCTTTTAATTATGTACAAACTTATAATAACTGTTTAATTTCTTGAATACCACTTTTGCAAGGTTTTTTTCCAAAAGGAATATACTTCTTTTGCAATTCAGAATTACCTCTAGTAATATTAACAGTTTGATGAAATATAACAACTATGAATGGTGTGTTGTGTCTTAATTTAAAACTGTACTGATGTCTTAAAAGGTTGTGATGCCTCATTTGTTACTTAGTACCCTGTTCTTTACCAGATCTAAAATGGTTCCCCCCCCCGATGATCTGGGCCACGCCCCCAATGTGCCCTACGTCGTGCTTCACTTCCTGTGACGTTCTGGCGGCGTGCACGCCCCTCGGCAGCTCCCGGACAGAAGCAACGCTCCCCCGCCAGTGAGTCATGCCGACTTGGCAACCCTAAGCAGAAGCCTCAAGGCCCCTGCCAGGGACCACACTGAACCATGAAGACATTGGTTGTGAAAGGACCTGCTCTTTCTTCTGCCGGCCTTTTGCCACTCAGAAGAAATTCCTCAATGCTTCTTCTTGGGAAGGGAATGCGTGGGGAACTTCAATCCCATCCCCCATTAGCTAAAGAGAAACCACTTGTAAGCCACTTAGTTCCCTTCAGTTCCATGGCCAAGAGTCAGGACTTGTGCCTTTACTTGCCTTTGTTCTGCTGTCCTGCTACCAGGACTGCATAGCTCAGTGAAATGGCATGCACGCACAGTCCTCTTTCTGTATTTTTGGGGAGCTGCCCCATGGGAAGTTTATATTCTCTGGTGGTTCCCCAAGGTAGGCCAAAACTTCTGTTTTTCTTGGGCTTCATTTGTTCTCATTAGAAGGGTACAGTTTGGAGGCTTGTGAATAAATGCAGCAGGGGGAGGGAGAGAGTGAATTTGGAAACCCACTTTCAAAAATCTTGCCCACGAGGATTCTCTAAACACACGGGAACTGGAACAGACTGTGGTTGTTTGTTTGTTTTTGTCCCCTTTACTTGCCATACAGCTACACTCAACAATCAGTCCCTTCCGAGGCGCATTCAGTCCTCAGACCATTTTCTGTCCTTTTCTTTTGATTACTTTACAAAGTCATCTTTTCCTGCATATCTGGGGAGTCTGCTGAGTAAACAGAGACCCTTACTTTGTTCCTGGATAGCATGGGTTGTGCACAGGGGCCAGCTAGCTCACTATTAGATGAATCCCTAGTTATTTGTGCAGGATCAGAGGTTATTGGCAATTCCAGATTATCAGAATAGAAGTGTGTGTGATGCTGCATATGCAGCATTTTTGAGCTATCTATTGCTGTTCTAGTCTGCTTTTAATCATTATGATATCAATGCAAAGGAGTGCCTTGAAATGCCATTTGAATGAAAGTGTGCCTAGGAAATTAATGGCTGTTTTCTGTAATAATGAAAGTTAAGTACTGTAGTACTGTTTCATTCCATGAGTAATTAACTAGGGGAGTCTACTTCCATAGGATGTAGTGATGGCCACTAACTTGGCTAGCATTAAAAGGGAATTAGATCCATTAATGATCAACAGGACTTTCAAAAGCTTGTTCACAGTAAGAAAACCTTTAATGGAAGTGCTAAAGACAACAGAGGAGTGGCCTTGGCCTCCACTGCCTGGTGATAGACTTTCCAGGGGGCATATGGTTGGTCATTGTGTGAAACAGGATGCTAGACTAAATGGTCTGATCCAGCATGGCTGTTCTATTTTTTCCTCAAATGTGTTTGGTAAGAAAATGAGACCCTTACAATAAGCCTGCCAGAATGAGCCAGAGTTGTCTCTGGCCATATAAAGCTACCATAGCAAACAGAAATATGCATATCTTCTCTAGGAGAGATTCTGCTAGCTACTGGTGAGGTGTATCATTCCTCTGAGACATTAAAGACAGATGAGCTGTGATGTGGTGTACAGATGAATATGGAGAAAAGGGTAGTCCTTTCAGTTACGTTTGCAGCAGTTAGTTTTGTGTGTTCTTTTTGTTTGAGGATTTTAGGGTTCAGGTTTTTAACCTTTTCTCTCTAAATATGGAGAACTAAAACATAAAACTACAGCTGCAATTCTGTACTTAATTATTTGTGTATAATGTGTTGCATGTTATTTTTGTGTACCTGATTCCTTTTCTTGTGTATAAATAGCAATAAAGCAGACAAACCTACAATAATAATGAAATCCTGATTGCTGTAGTGATTAAACAATATGCTAGTACAAACAGCAGTGAATGTGTTAAAAGTGTTTTTAAAACATTGAAATTCTAAATTGTCTTGTATGTGGCTAAACAATGCTAGAAACTTTAAATCCATCTGATATTTGTTATCTTGCGGATTCTTTTTACATTTTGTAACCATTGCTGTTAGTAATAATGATGGTGCGTCAACCATCCAACAGGCATGTTTGAAAAGAAGTTCCTCTCTTGTACCAGTATAATGAAAACCTGCTGACAGGTTTTCATATGCTTGCATTTTGGGTGAATGATTATTATTGAGTATATGCTGAATAAGAGATCTTGCCGTAGATTGCTTATAAATCTGTTGTCAGCTTTGTGAAATGGCATACTTCGTAAAAAACAAAAAAAACCCTCTTATTACCCAGCATGTATTGAGGAACATTGTAAGTATAAATTATTGCCATTCCACATTATGATAGTAAATTTGGGGGCAGGCTATAGCAAAGACTTCATTTTGTCCTGAACAGTTAGCAAAAGAGGCAGCTGAAATAAACTGATTGGTAACCTCAGAGAGGATGAAAGGGAGATCTCTTGATGGTCAAACTGTGAAAAGTTGTGTTTGCATGCCACCTCTACTAACCAGGTATGTCAGGTCTTACATTGCCTAACATGCTCCTTTTCATATGCTAATTGTTACTAATGAGTATGCTGCCTACCTGTTGAGAGTGGGTCAGAGAGATAACAAAGGAGTGAGGATTGGAGGAAATTCAGGTAGGATTTCTTGAGAAGCGTCTCTGATGTCATTATAATCACACCAGCCCCGAGCAGACTGCCCTCCTTTGATGAGGCTAACAATTGTTTGAAAAAGAATTTTACCTCTGTTAAACATTTTGAGAACTCTTCTGGCCCACTTGATGGATGTGGGTCTGGGAGATGTACTGCAAGACGCAGTATCCTATTAAATTTTTAATCCAAGCCTTCTGCAAAGAATCTGTGTCCATGCCCCCCTCTCCATTTTATCCTCATAACAAACTAATGGGTTGAAGATAGTAAACTAGCCCAAGGCCACACACAGTGAGTTTCATGGAAGAGTGTGAATCTGAACCAGAGTCCCAGTCTAATCACCACACAGCCCTGGCTCTCTGTTAGGGATGCCAGGGGTTTGGACAGCTTTCCTGAGAGCTTTAGGGGTGGGGCAGGGGGGGCCTTGTGGAGTTTTGGGGGACAGCCAGAGCATCTCCTGGTGTGCTTGCATCACATCAATGGCTTTGGGTGGATGTGACATCACACATCATTTCTACCTATGGACCTTTCTCCCGCTAGTCTGGCGAGTACGGGTGGGAGGGTGGCATACCAGTGGGAGCCCTCCCACGAGAAGCAGGCAGCTGGTAAGCCTACTTTCTTTAGTTTGGAAGCAATTTTAATAAACTGACGTAAAGCACATTCTCATTCTCAAGAGGTAGAGCAGCACCAAAGCGAGTGTCTCTGTGTTGCCTGGTATCATCTGTTTGTGTCAGTTGCTTTCTGTTCACTTTGTCATTTGTAGAGAAACCTCTTCCCAAAGATCCTGAAACATCAGCACCCCGTGCTCTGCCACCGCCTAAATCTAAGCCTAAAGCTAAAAAAGCAACCATACCTCCAAAAAATGCCGCTGCTGCTGCTACCACTAGCCATAAGACTAATGAAGTGCCACATGCTAAAAAAAAAGGCAAGGTGCCTGCTAAGCAGACCTCTGCCCCACCTCCCAAGCCAACAAGCCGCAATGTGAATCGAGACGCTGGTGAGTAACACGTGTGTCATTCCAAAACGCATGGTATATGGCATTCGCCTTAGGTCGTGTGGCTTTGGACTCATGGTGCTTATTATTTGCATTAAACATTGAAAACACTGAAGGCACATGTCTGAACAGTTACTAACTCTCCATTGGCTTTGTACTCCCACTTCGGAAAATACTACCTAAAGCCAGTTTTCCATCTAATAAATGCCATTTCCTATGCTTCCCAATGCATCCTGATTCATGGATCATGATAATAAGTGTTACAGTCTGATTATCAACAGCAGGCATGGTTCTGAATGAGAATTGGGCTACGTAAAAGAAGACAGATGTCACTTATTTTCTGTGCATGTGATAATATTATGGCTGTTGTGTTTTCTGCTGACTTCATGAGGCATGGATAGGCCGCATATGGCCAATGGAGTACAATCAGAGCATGTTTTTGTGTTTATCAAGCTCTTACTGGAATCCTGAAAAATGCTGGTTAAAATAACGTTCATTTGTTGCCTTTGTAGTCATGGAGGTCCCTTTGAAAACACAACAGCAAAAAACACAAAAGGATCATTTACTTTTGAGAGTTGCACCAAATATATTATAAGAGCAAGAGATGTGATTCCTTTCTGACTTCATAACGTATATCTAATATAACAATATGTGATCTCACCATCTGGATTTAATAATCCAGAAAAAGGGGGCCACCCTGAGCTGTGATATAGGTTTCTGCTGGAAAAATATAAAATATGAATAAAATTTGGGTGTTTTTTTTTAAATGTATTTTCTCTTGCAGAGACATAACAAAAAAAGAATTTGATTGGTGTTTTGGGTTGCCATAGAAACCACAAATGGCATCCAATACCAAAACTGTGGTCCAGATACCAGGGAAGGGGGTGGGGTGGGAAATACAACAGAGCTTTGGAAATATACAGAAGTAGGAATAAGAAAGGGGGCAAGCAACAGGAAGGAATAGGAGAGAAGGAAACTGATCCATTTGTAGACAGGAGGAAAGATAGGGAAGGGCCAAGTGGCAGCAGGTAGACTGGGGTGGGGTGAAGATGGACACAGCAGGAAACGGCTGGTGAAATCAAGCAGAGAAGAACTGAGGAGGGAGGAGGGAATGAGGACACTGTCAGCAAGGGAGAATGGGACTTTCCCATGAGTCCTCACAGGTCTCCCACTTGTCATTTTCAGAGACAGAATATGCCAAAATATATTTTGTGAATACATTACACTTAAGCAAACAACACCTTATTCTGAAATTGTTGGCCTTAACTATGGGAGAATGTGATATATAAAGATGTGCAACCTTGGAAAACATGTGACCTAGGCAATAATACTTGCTTCCTTATTTCCTCTCCCCCAGCATTCAACTTTCAAATACTCTAGGAATAACGAGGGTCATAATCCCTTCATTAAGAGTTCAGGGATCCCAGGTTTTCATTTAATGAATCAGTGAACCTCCGATATATCAAGGTGCCTACACTCTCTTTTAGAGGCGCAGCAATAGCTATCATATATTAGCATTTTGTCTCAGTTTCAGCAGCCTAAAGTAACTGAGGTGCCAGCGGCCTCATGGGAGTGCAGCACTTTGTGCATCAGATTTGAAAGGTATTTTTTAAATTTATTTTTATCTTTCAACAACCAGATTTCTAAAAATAGTGCTGGGAACATTTTTGTTCCCAAACTGTGGGAAATGAAAATCCCCAGCTCTATGCCTGTCTTGTCATACAATCTGTCGATCACATCGTTTCCGATTTCTTAATTGTGGTTAAGCAATTGGGAATTAACTGAGGGATTGCACTTTCTTCTCCCCCCACCCCACCCCAGCCCACCCAACTGGTCTTTAACACAGTTAAGTGGTACATCAGCCCCACTATTAATCTTAAACAGGCGTTGTTAACCAGCTTAAAGTCCTGGAAGCAACAACCTTGGTTATCCTTGACCATGGCTAATATTAGTGTCAATACTGAATACTAATACTAATATTAGTGTCAATACTACCATGGCTAATATTAGTGTCAATACTGAAGGAGGGACGGGGGCAATTCACACTCCAGAGAGGAGTCCCATGATCCAGTATCTTGCTTTCTGTTGTTGTTGTTAGACATTCAGTCGTGTTTGACTCTTGGTTAAGTATCCCTCTCAGAGATATTTATGCCCTTACTACACATAAGGGCTGTGAATGCTGCTTATTTAGCTTCCAGTTTTAGCTTCAGTACAGGAAGTTACATTTGAAAATTAACACTCAGCACTGTTTTAAAAAATGTTTTTGAGATCAAGAAGTATATGTGTTGTCTTGTTTCAGCTAGTTCGTCCCATGTAAAAAAAGTGCAAGCCTCCAAGTCTTCTTCATCTCCTTCATCATCATCATCATCTCGCCCTAAGATCTCTAAGGAGCTATCATCAACCAAAACAGGCAAAGGAACTCCTAGGGATAAGAAAAAGGTTGGAAAACAAGTGACTACGCGAACACCTGCAGATGGGGACATTTCTCCTGCTTCAAAATCAAGAACAGGCAACTCAGAAACAAAGGCAGAAGCCTCTAATCCAGAAGAGACTCCCTGCATTGTTCTTGAAACTGAAGATACAAACCAGCCCAACACAGCTACTGTTCCTCCCCCTCCGCCTGCTGTTCCACCTCCTCTTCCTCCATCCATCCCATCTCCAGGCTCTCAGCCCACTGGTTTTTCAGACATACAACATGTGCCAGTTAGCAGTGAACTAGGCCTGTCTGTTCCTGGCACAAATTCTAATGTTCTTCATATGAAAACTGAAGTAGACAATGAAAGCTACTCGAGTCATGCTGTTTTAGACAATAACCTGGAAACTGGGGGAGAAGACACAGAATGGTAAGGCTATGTGCTGTGTTGGTTCTGATAATTTGGGACACAATACAGTAAGATTTGTGGGAGGGGGAGATAGTTGATGAACTATTATTGTTTTAGTATGAGCATTAACCTAAATCTTTCAAAATAACTTAAGCTGCCTTGACGCTGAGATCTATATCAGACTTCAAAATAACAATTCAAGGCCATACAGATATTTGGTGATACTTTTATTCTATGACCTGAGCATTAATAAGAGCTGAAAACTTTTGTGAAGGTGAAAGTTGAGTGAAGAAAGCATGATAGGGGTCATAGTTCTATTTTAAAACAAGATGTTTGATCTGGTGGCATCCCAAACTACCAAGATTCTCTGAAACTCCCAATTTGCTATTTTTAAAATGTGTACTTCAACTTTCACTCAGATGATCCTCAAAGCAGCTTGCAAACAAAAGATTAAATACAATACAACTGCTTCTTTACCCAGTAGCCCTTAAACTTCTGGACAGTGGCAGAGGCCAGAGTGTCCTTCATATCATGTCTACAGTCCTTGGGCAAGTGGCTGTTGATCTCATCTTTCTGGCAGGGCACGCCTGTTGATCTCATATTTCTAGCAAGGCAGTGGGATCCCAGCAGTTGTTCCTGCTCTGGCCAATGGCTAGGGCCTTTCCTGAAAAAGATGTTCTTTCTGGCAGGAAAGGGGTGCAGCCACCCAGAGACCCTTGGATCTTTAGCCAGTGGTAGTGAACAGAGGGTCTGAGGGCTCTGGATAATGTTACCCCATCCTTAGTGGTTCATTTGAGAGAAGTGGGCAGCAGAATCCAAGAGGCTTACTGAAACAAGCTACAAATCAGCAGGTGATGTAATCATAGGGCAGTGAAAACTCAAAGGGATTTCTTTGATCGGGGGGGGGGGCGTATCCACCATTGCCTCTTACTTCTCTCTACTTTGACATGGGAACAAGATTTTGTATTTTCCCTGTGCTTTATAAGGCTGCTGGGGCTGTGATTTATTGATAGAGCATCTGCTCTCCATGCAAAAGGTACTGAATTCAATACTGGCATTTTGTTTGTTTGTTTACTTATTTATTTCATTTATATCCCGCCCTCCCTGCCAAGGCGGGCTCAGGGTGGCTTACACAAAAATAGTTGACAAATAAAACAAGAGATTAGATAAAATCACAAGAAAAGAATGAAAACTTTACATAAGTGCTAGTATAAGTCATATGATGATGGCGGGCATTGGCCGCATTCGACAGTGCAAATAACCATCTAACAGCACAGTCTGGGACATATCGGCGGAATGCTGGCTGTTGTTGTTGGTATTAGTATTGGGGCCAGGGCCTCAGTATATAAAGTGCTTCTCCCTAATCGAAGGCCTGGTGGAAGAGCTCCATTTTACAGGCCCTGCGGAACTGTAAAAGGTCCCACAGGGCCCTGATGCCTTCCAGGAGCTCATTCCACCAGTATGGAGCCGCCACTGAGAAGGCCTTGGCCCTCGTCGCCTGGCTTCCCTGGTGCCTGGAAGGGCCAAGCAATTTTGGGACCCCAATCATAGTGCTTTCTGGGGAACATGTGGGGAAAGGTGGTCCCTTAGGTATGTAGGCCCCTGACCATAAAGGGCTTTAAAGATAAGAACCAGCACCTTGAACCGAATTCGGTATGCTATGGGCAGCCAGTGCAGTGCCTTGAGTGCAGACTGGATGTGCTCCCACATAGGGAGGTCCAGCAATAGCCTGGCCACCGCATTCTGCACCAGATTTGGGACAAGGGCAGCCCTATGTAGAGAGCATTACAGTAATCCAATCACCAGTTAAAATCAAACAGTGTGAAAGACCTCTGCCTGTGACCCTGGAGTGTTGCTGTCAGTCACAATAGACAGTACTGACCTCGATAGACTAATGGTATGAGTCAGTACAAAGCACCTTCATCTGTTCAAGTGTGAGATATAAAAGTAAGTGTGATCAAGGAAAAGCGAACATTCTTTTTGGGTTTGGCCCGCGGCATTTTTTGATAATCAGAAGTTCAATCTGTATTCTGTGCTCAAAAACCTTTCCATGTTCTACAGACAAAACTTGCATTATTTGTTTGAGTCCGTGGTTGACAACAGAAGGCTAGCCATCTGTTTTTGACTTCTCAGGGATTTCTTCTAGAAAACAAAATTCCCTGGAATGGTTATGTAGAGTTATGTGGATTGGGGGAAAGCCTTGGTGGGCTGGATATGTCTAAAAACATCATGTTGACTGTCCATAATGTAGGTCAATAAAAAGTTATTCCCATGTTGTCACCTTGGATAGGTTCATTCAGTATGCATACTATATATTGGATACAGTATCTGAATGATTGCTTTACTTTTGTACCATGTTATTTAGGTGGGGTGGGGACTAGTATGCTAAATGATGGCATGCAATAAGATATAGGCAAGTGGGTGTTATCAGAATCTATGTTATCAGATTTGCTACTTGTGGGAGGCACAGATGTTTAGCTCTTTTAATGTCACAGCCTTCTGTAGGTTGTATCCATATACTTTAAAGTTCTGTACCAAGTTCTGTGAGAATCATAGAATCACAGAGTTGGAAGGGGCCATACAGGCCATCTAGTCCAACCCCCTGCCCAATGCAGGCTCAGCCTAGAGCATCCCTGGCAAGTGTTTGTCCAGCCGCTGCTTAAAGACTGCTTAAAGACTGCCACCTCCCTAAGCAGCTGATTCCACTGCTGCACAACTCTTACTGCAAAAAAGGTTTTCCTAAGATCCAGCTGGTGCCTTCCCGCCCTTAATTTAAACCCATTATTTTATTTATTTATTTATTCTTCACATTTATACCCCGCCCTCCTAGCCAAGGTCGACTCATTATTATTGCGAGTCCTATTCTCTGCTGCCAACAGGAACAGCTCCCTGCCCTCCTCGAAGTGTTGTTGTTGTTCAGTTGCACAGTCGAGTCTGACTCTTCACAAACCTATGGACAACATCGAGCCAGGCCCTTCTGTCTTCCACCGTCCTCCGGAGTTTGCTCAATTTTATGTTCGTTGCATCGGTAACATTGTCTAACCATCTCATCCTTTGCCGTTCCCTTCTTCTTTTACCTTCAGTCTTTCCCAGCATCAGGGTCTTCTCCAGTGAGTGCTCCCTTCTCATTGGGTGGCCAAAGTATTTAAACTTCAGCTTCAGTATCTGGCCTTCCAGGAAACAGTCAGAGTTGATTTCTTTTGGGATTGACTGATTTGATCTCCTTGCAGTCCAAGGGACTCACAAGAGTCTTCTCCAGCACCATAATTCAAAAGCATCTATTCTTCAGCACTCGGCCTTCCTTATAGTCCAACTCTCGCAGCCATACATTACTACTGGGAATGCCATCACTTTGACTATGTGGACCTTTGTTGGCAGGGTGATGTCTTTACTTTTTATTATGCTGTCTAGGTTTGCCATAGCTTTCCTCCCAAGGAGCAGGTGTCTTTTAATTTCATGGCTGCAGTCACTGTCTGCAGTGATCTTGGATCCCAGGAACGTGAATTCTAAGTGACAGCCCTTCAGATACTTAAAGACAGCAATCATGTCCCCCCTCAACCTCCTCTTCTCCAGTCTAAACATTCCCAAGTTCCTCAGCCTTTCCTCA
>NW_015173125.1:392419-421958 GCF_001447785.1 Gekko japonicus | reverse complement strand
ACTTATGGTCCACCTGTACCCCAAGCACTGCTACTCAGAAGTGTATCCCCCATCCAGTATGCATGTTCCTCATTTTTGTTACCCAGATGTAGAACTTGCCACTTATGCCTGTTAAATCGCATCTTGTTCACATCCGCCCACTTTTCCAGCATGTTCAGATCTCGTTGAATTCTATCTCTATCTTCTGGTGCGTTCACTGCTCTTCTCAATTTGGTGTCATCTGGAAATCTAATGAGTAGCCCCTCTACACCCTCATCCAGATCACTTATAAAAATATTGAAAAGTACCAGGCCCAGAACCAAGCCCTGTGGCACCCCACTGGACATCTCCCGCCATTCAGATGAAATGCCATTGACAACTACTCTTTGAGTACAGTTCTCCTACCAGTTCCCTATCCACCTAACTATCCTAGAGTCCGGTCCACAGTTTTCTAGTTTACCCATCAGAACATCATGGGGAACCCTGTCAAAAGCTTTACTGAAATCCAGGTAAACAACATCAACAGCATTCCCTCGATCCAGTAAGCTTGTCACTAGACCAAAAAAGGAAATGAGGTTGGTCTGGCAGGACCTGTTGGGGACAAACCCAGGCTGACTTCCCCGGATCACCAAGTTGTCCTTGAGATGCTCGCAGATCGGTCTCTTTAAAATCTGCTCCAGTATGTTCCCTGGGACAGAGGTCAGGCTGACTGGCCTGTATTTTCCTGGGTCATCCCTCCTCCCTTTTTTGAAAATTGGATTAACATCTGCCCTCCTTCAGTCTCGTGGCACATCTCCCACCCTCCAAGATGTCTGGAAGATGAAGGACAAAGCCTCTGCAAGCTCTCTAGAAAGTTCTTTGAGCACTGTTGGGTGCATACCATCTGGCCCAGGGGATTTGTACTCATTCAGTGCAGCTAGGTGCTTCTCAACTACCTCTCTGTCCATGTCAACTAGTAGCCCAGATGCTGTGCCTTGCCTACTACCATCTCTAGATGAGCCTGTTCTCTTTTTCAGGGGGGAAACTGAGGCAAAATAGGCATTAAGCCTTTCTGCTTTCTCTCTGTCCTCTGTCAAGGTTTCTACATTTTTACCCAACAATGGGCCCATCGACTCTTTTATCTTATGTTTGCTCCTCACATATCTAAAGAAGATTTTCTTGATGTAGTGAGCCCCCCTGGCCAGCTTTAGCTCACTGTGAGCTTTGGCCTCTGTGATGGCTAACCTACAGTGCATAGAAACCGGCAGATACTCTTGTTTAGAGGTATGTCGCCTCCATTTCTTGAACATTTCCTTTTTCTCCCTTAGCACATCATGCAGTTCTCTGTTCATCGACATTGGCTTCTTGGATCCCCTACCACATTTCTTTCTTGTTGGAATAGCGATGGCTTGAGCTTGCAAGAGCTCTTGTTTCGGGTGAGCCCACCCTTCACTTGTTCCCTTCCAGCAGTCTTGCCCATGGACTGATTCTCATCATGCCCCTGAGTTTCTTAAATTCTTCCCTACTGAAATCTAACATACATGTGTGGCTATGAGTGTCATTCGCCCCCACAGCAAAAGGAATTCTAGCAGGACATGGTCACTTCCCCCTAAGGTCCCCACCACCTTGCTTGACGCCTTTGGGGTCATGCTGTAACGCTCTGAGGAGAACTTTTGCACATGGAATTGTAAAACATAAAGAACCCTGCCATTAGTGCTGTTATTAGTATTTGGGAGAACATATGCTGAAGAAGTGTTGTGGTAGTCCTCAACCAGTTTACTACTTGGGGAATAACCATAATTTCTTTCTCAAGTAAGTAAGCATTCATCAAAACTCTTCTCATCCGTGACTGAATATAGCATAAGGAATGTCTTATATTTGATCGCCTTTTTTCTTTTTGTTTTTTTTCTGTACAAATGACTTGATTTCTAGTGTTTATTTTCCATGTATTATTTTATGTACTGATAGTTTTTGTAAGGATAAGACAGCCTGAAAAAGTGCCTCTCATCCGCATACTTGGTTATCATGTGTAAGCAGCCTCATTACCGTTTTTCAGTAGCGTTTGCACTGATGCTACAGTTTGTTTGTTTGTTTTTTTAAAAAAATGGGTCTGCAGTTCTGTTACCAATGAAGACCACGAAAAAGTGAGCCCTAGCCCAGAAAGTCCTGAGTTGACAGATGACTCTTCTGAAGCCTTGAACACTCCAGAGAGGGAAAGCAGCAAAGAGAATCACACCAGTGACTCAGATTCAGATGGGCCGATACTCTACACAGATGATGACGATGAAGAAGACGACGATGATGCAGGTAGTACAAGTAAGTTGCCCATTTGCCACTTTTGCAATGGAAAAGGACAACTTGTAGTGCTGAGCATGAAAGTGATAAAAGGGTTGGAACACTTTCCCTATGAGGAAAGGTTAAGGCGCTTAGGGCTCTTTAGCTTGGCGAAACGACGACTGAGGGGTGACATGATCGAGGTTTATAAGATTATGCATGGGAAAGAGCAGGTAAAGAAAGAGGTACTTTTCTCCCTTTCTCACAATACAAGAACTCGTGGGCACTCCATGAAACTGCAGAGCGGTCGGGTTAGAACGGATAAAAGGAAGTACTTCTTCACCCAAAGAGTGATTAACACATGGAATTCACTGCCACAGGAAGTGGTGGGTGCTACAAGCATGGACGGCTTCAAAAGGGAATTAGATAAGCATATGGAGCAGAGGTCCATCAGTGGCTATTAGCCACAAGGTATAGATAGGGGCTCTGGGGCAAGTGATGCTCTGTCTTCTTGGTGCTTGGGGGGGGGTCAACAGTGGGAGGGCTTCTAATGTCCTGGCCCCACTGGTGGACCTCCTGATGGCACTAGTATTTCTGGCCACTGTGTGATACAGAGTGTTGGACTGGATGGGCCTTTGGCCTGATCCAACATTGGCATCTCTTATGTTCTTATGTTCTTTGTCAAAGGAAAAAACAAACTTTGTTTTGGGACCCTCCAGCCAGTATTTGGCAATCTGGTGGATCTTTAAATAGGACAGTTAAACCACATAACCTTGTAAGACTTTTTTTTTAAGTATCCATACTTCCTTCTGATTAATTTAGAATGTACCCTGGAGTCACTGCTGTACTCTATTTAGAAGATTTATATGAAGGAAAATTACAGCCTAGTTAGTTTGGTTGGTAGAGCATTCCACATGCTTTTGAAACAGCTGATATTTTCTATAAAGGACGCTGTGTATCTCAAGACTAACAGTGCTTCTGCATCTCTTTGGCTTGTTGTTGCCATGCCACTAATTGATAGGAATAAGAGTGGTGGACTGTAATCTGGAGAACTGGGTTTGATTCCCCACTCCTCCACATGAAGCCAGCTGGGTGACCTTGGGCCAGTCACGGCTCTCTCAGAGATCTCTCACCCCCGCTTACCTCACAGGGTGTTTGTTGTGGGGAGAGGAAAGGAAGGTGATTGTAAGCCACACTGAGACGCCTTCAGGTAGTAAAGAGCAGGGTATAAAACCAACTCTTCTTCTTCTGTCACTTTTAGCCAGCCCTTTTCCAATGAACCCTTGGTGTCTTAAATAGATACCTTTAAAATATATTTAGGTATTAATTAGAATCAAGTCCAACCACAAATCAGAATCAGTGACAGGCCCTCTCTACCAACCTCACAGCTCCTTATGATTTTCAGGGGATCACATTTATTTTGAACTGTAAACCATCCTCGTGGTCACATAACATTCTTAGGGTAGCAAGTGTAAAGGCTTTGGGTTTGCTGTCATGAGCTAAGTTTTGTGGTGAACAAGAAGAGCAAAGGGACCACAGAAGTTGGAGTTGTATGTAAATAACATAGAAGATTGATTGATTGATAGGTTGATGTTAAAGAACAGATCAGCCACACAGGTCTCCAGACAGTCAGAGGAGAAACCTAGCTGAGGCATAAACTTTTAAGGTAGTTATGGCTTTAGAGTGTGGTGTGATTTCTATTTAAGGCTTGCAGGGAGAAACAGACCTTTTGACTAGCCACAAGGTTGGATCCTTTCACATACACAGGATTCCACCCAGATCAGCCTGCACTTTCCCAAGAGTCAGACTAAATGATGCAGGGTCTGACTAAAGGGTACAAGATCACCAGAGACAGACCTAACAATGAGGTACTCTATGCTCTTCCAGAGGTAGAGTTAAATCACGCAGCAATGCTGTCACACTACCAGGCAGAGGTACCCATCAAACTGCTCTCTTGCTGAGGCACACCCAGACAATCACTGTACTCACCCTGAGGCAAAGACTTAACTAAGACTGTCTCTGTGCTTCCCTCTAACATTCCAACCCCCTCTGAAAAAAGAGAGAAGAAGAGATTAGATTTATACCCCACCCTTCACTCAGAGTCTCAAAGCGGTTTACAATCTCCTTTTCCTTCCCTTCCTCAAAACAGACACCCTATGAGGTAGGTGGGGCTGAGAGAGCTCTTTGAGAACTGTTTGTGAGAAAACAGCTCTGAAAAAACTTGTAACTAACCCAAGGTCACACCAGCAGGTGCATTTGGAGGAGTGGAGAATCAAACTTGGTTCTCCCAGATTAGAGTCCGTGCTCCTAACCACTACACCAAACTGGCTGATTGGATGCTGGAGCAGCACTCCCATAGGCTCAAGGATGAAACAGTTGAGTGGCTGTTTTTCCCTTCAGGGGCAAGACAGCCTCCTGTCCATCACACAGTCACACAATCAATTCAGCCATGAGCTGGAACAGCTTTACAAAATAGTTCTGTTTGACATTGGCTCCAGAAATTCAGCAAAGTAAATGCCTTTGTAATATGCTTCAGAAGGGTATTACATCACGTGGGGACAACCACAGAGAAAGCCTAACAATGGCTAGTGGCTGTCCTTGCCTGCTTACAACAAGAAAAAGCTAGTGAAGTTGGGTTTAAGGAACAGAGCTGCCACACAGGTGCCCAGTGGAAGAGATGGTGCCCAGATTAGTTCAGAGGTGGATGTAGTCTCAGTGTAGTTCTTGCCATTAATCTCAAGGTTGCAGTCGTGTTCAAAGCCTTTAATGATTCATGGCCAGGAAATATTTAGATTCAAGTTCAGAGGACAATTGTATTGTTCAGACACAATGGACTTAGTTGTTCATTTTCACCATGGCTCAAGTATTATACCAGCCCTGGAACACAGAGAAGATATTGGGTACACTTGTCACTTTGGTTTTGCTACCTCTCTTTCAAGTGCAGGATGTAGAATTCAGTCTTACATTTGACACTATAAAGTCTTAGCATGAGGTTGTCTCTGTATTTCCATCAGATGAAACATAAACTAGGCAGAGACCTTGGAGCTTGTTCATTCTTCATGCCGGAAGACGCAAGGCTGTGTCCTGCTTGAGGCTGAGGTCCAAGAATCAAGGCAGGAATCAAGTTATGGCAGCTGGAGCCAACAGTGTAGCATATGGATGTGGTTCCAGCAAAGGCCGAAGGTGAAATGAGCCCTTTCAGGAAGGTGGAGATAACAGGCCCCTCCCCTCCAGGAACAGATTGCCAGTAGTTAAAAGTACCATACCTGGTTATGGCGGTGAGTACTGTGATGGGGCTGAGGTGATTCAGGGATTTAAGACGCTTGAGAGGTAGGTGGATGAGAGACTTCTGGTTCAGCGGCAGGTTCGGGGTGGAGGGTTCAGGATCCAAGTCTGAATTGGAAGGGCTATATCCCAGGGTGAGCAGGCTGGCTCAGAGTCATGGGGCTCCCCCTGCATATCAAAGGAGGTTCTTGGAGGTGTTTCAGCTGCCTCCTTCTGTGGTGGTGTTAGCTGCCTAGCTGCCTCCTCTTCGGAGTCTTCAGCCCCTTTGCCTTATGAGTAGGGGTCTGTACTCTGGTCCCTGACAGTCTGAGGGCAGCTTGTTATACTACTTTTTTATACTTGGAAATCTGATGCCCAAGTAAAAAACAGGTCTTTTGTGCATAGATGGACATTTCATGATTTTTTTTTCCCTTTGAAAATATTCTCTGCAAGGAACCTGAGTCTTTTTCTGGTTACTGCTTGTAAGTATTTTGAAAGGAAAAGGCTATGAAATATACACAGGTGTATCCCTTGTGGCTTATGTAGGATGCATTTATGTTATAATCTGGTATTAGAAGCCAAGCCTGAAATGTATCTTAAGAAGCAGGCCTGAAAGACTGCCCATGTTACAAAAGTAAGGAAGGTTATTATCCTTACACTGAGCA
Source organism: Gekko japonicus (assembly GCF_001447785.1). NCBI lineage: Eukaryota > Metazoa > Chordata > Lepidosauria > Squamata > Gekkonidae > Gekko > Gekko japonicus. The sequence continues at coordinate 415,797 of NW_015173125.1, read as the reverse complement.
TTACTTGTGTGTCTGTATTGCAAAACAAGGAGATGTATCCTTTCCTGGCCTCTGTGCCCTAGGGCTGGTATAGAAGCAATGGAGCAACTGGTCTAATACTACCTGTAGCACTGGCATAACTGAAGGGTGTGGAGGGGTTTTGTGTGTTTTGCCTTCGTGTAATGTGCAGAAATTCCATTCCAGAATGCTTTGTAATTGAATCTTCCCAAATGTATTTCTGATACAGAAAATCAGATTGCTACCGGAAGAAATGTACGTTTATAGCTAGATAATGCTAGGTTACTGGGTTCACTGGTGTTGAAAGGGTGATGTATAGTACAAGTTGCAATAGTTTATGTACACCACTGCCATTACTGCTGCAGCAGAACAGCACTGTTAGCAAAGTTACGCCAACATATCAAGTATAGATAATAGTGGTAGAGTGGGAATATAACTACAACTGTATACATCTAACCTCTTATTTTCTTACCTAACAAAGGCTTAGATCCTAGCGCTTCCTTGCTTCCTTCAATTTCCACGATGTGCCCTCTGTTGTGGAGGTGGTGCTCTGTTGCAGAGTACACACCTCCCTCATTAGCTGCTTTGTGTTCGGCATCTTGCATTGAGCACAGAGTGCTTAACACCAGAGGAACTGCGGAAACGGGAGAAAGGGTTAGGATCCAAGCCAGAATATGTCTCATCATCATCATGATTATTATTATTATGGCTGGTGTTTGTATTAACTGTGGGGTTGGGTATTATAAGTTTCCATGGACTGCAATGCATCTCATTAAGGTCTTACTCTCCAGCACTGGGAGTCTTGTTGGGGAGGACGTGACCACACAATGCCAAGAGTAGCAAGCAGGGTTTGCTCTCACAAGGCTCTCCAAATAAGCACTTTGTTTTTTTCTAGAGGTGTTTAATGATAAGCATTTATTTATACGGGAGAAGTTAAAAAGGAGTTTTGAGAAACATCATTGGGTTGGAGGATGAACAACTGGGAATCAAATCACCATACATCACTCCAGAATCAAATCTGCTCCTGTCTCCGTAGCCCTGCCTCTTCATCTCCACATGCCCAGCTGGATTAGTTTGTGTATCTAAAGTTCCCTACTCACAAAAGAAAAAGATTTGGATGTATATCACATACTAAAGCAGGGGTTATATCCCAGATTGTTTCATTAGGCATCAGGAAATCTTGTGATCTTTCTTCCTGTAACCAGCTACCAGGTTGTTCTTTTCTAAGTTATTCAAACTCTTTTGTTGACATGAAATGGGTTGAAACTATTCTGCTTCTGATATTAATTAAAATTCCTCTGTTGAAAGGGACAAAAAGGTAGAAAGGGGTTCATGTGTTGCATCTAAAGGCCCTCGCTGGGAACTGGAATGTGAAACCTGAACATAAAGGAATAAAATCTCCCTCTTTCATAAGCCTTCTTCCTCTCCCTTGTCCCCTTCTTCCCCATTCCTGCCTCCAGGCTCGTTAGCAAGTAAAATCCGTCGTAGGGATACTCTTGCAATCAAACTTGGCAACCGACCATCAAAAAAAGAACTGGAAGACAAAAACATCTTGCCGAGAAATTCTGAAGAGGAGAGGCAGGAAATCAGACAGCAGATCGGCACAAAGCTAGTGAGGTATCTAGGTGTAACCTGAGCAAGTTTGGGAAGTGGGTAAAGAATGAAAGGTAGGCATATGGGGTCTGGCATAAGGCGTTGTTTCCCAGTTTTTGGAGCTGAAGGTGCATCCTAACAGCACAAAAGGAAAACCACCTACAATGTTAGAGTTGGATCTGGCTGACTTTCTGCTTTTAATAAAATAGAAGGGACTCACTGATTATTTTGATTCTAACAATTAGACCACTCGATCATGATCACTGTCTAGTCCCGCTCCCTCACTCCTTTCCTAGAGCAATCGTGTCCTTTTTCAGATTTTGAAGATGAATAATTTTAACTGCACAAAATTCAAGTAGCGCCTTAGAGACCAACAACATTTTCTAGGGTATAAGAGTTTGTGAGCTGAAGCTCACTTCATTTTAACTGTAGGGTCTTCAGATTTTATTCTGTTACATGACAAGCACTGGTTCGCTAGAAAAGTGTGAACATCAGACATACTACTGAATAATTTCTTTGGTTGAATCAAAACTTCCGTTGACTTGCTCAACTTTGATGTTACTTATGGAGTTGCTTGATAATTAAAGAACATTTTACCTTGAGTATATGGTTTGTCTGTTCTTACAACAGAAATCTGGCTTTTTAAATTATTCACTTCCTAAATAGGTCCCCTTCACTACATTTACTGAGCCCATTAAATAGTGAGTTTTCCACTGTAAATGAATGGATTACTCACTCTATTTCAGTTAAGTCAGATGCTGATATTTGTTCTTTTTATTTTCTTTTTAAAGTTTGCACAGTTTTACTGGGTTATAAACAGGCATGTTATTGATGTATACAAAAGCAGATTTATAGTTGCATATATGAAGTTGTGAAAAGGTAATACAGTTTTCCTCAGTTCAGCACCAAAGTTAGTATGCACAACTGTTAACTGAAAATGGGCATTTGAAAGTTTGTTTGTTTGAGCCTCCTCCCACCGTGGTGTGGCCTTCCTACCCTCCATCATCCCAGTTTGGGTCAGGAGTATTCCCCCACAGGCCTCAGAGTGGGAAAGACAGGGGGTTCTGCCGCCTGGGTTCTCATCCTTCCCAGGACTAGCTCTCTCAGGTGCCTCTGTGGCTCAGTCCTCCTTCCTCCCTGGCCTATTCAGAGGAGTTCCTTTTTAAATGACCCCTGAACCACCCCTCTGGTCCTGGGCCCAGTCCTGCCTAGTTTCTGTCCTTTCCCAAGGAGATTAAAGGTGGAGGGGCCAGACCCCACCTCCTCTGGGGCCAGCCATCCCCTTACAGCTCCCTTACTGGCCTGCCATGGGCCACTGAGTTGTGACCCTCCCCCACTTCCACCTTTGGCTCACTTGTGGCCATCTCTGGCGAGCTCCCTCTCCTCTGTGAACTGCTGCCAGACTGGCCAGATCATTCTCCTGCTCACCTGGCCCTGCTGCCATTTGTGGCTGTGGTGGGCCCTAGCAAGGCCTCTCAGCATGATTTCCGGCGGGCTGTACCAGCGGCCTGGCTGGAGTGTTCCTGGCCCCATTCTCCACAGATGGCGCCTCCTGCCTCCTCTAGTTTGTCCCCAGGGCTGCCACTGTTTCCTTGTTCTGCTCCTCCCAATAAGCGTTCAGGGCCCAGGTGCTGTGTCTCAGCAAGGAATGGGCTGGGGCTAGTCTGGGCCAGGGTGTGGCCCTGGACAGTTTGAAAATCAGGCCCCTCTTGACTAGATGAAACCTTGCGATTTTATGCTCTGAATGCTTTTGTTTGTCTGTTTTTTGTAGGAGGCTTAGCCAGAGGCCTACTTCTGAAGAATTAGAACAAAGAAATATCCTGAAGCGTAAGCATTTTAATTTGTAACTGAGAAAAATATGGTTTTTTTTAATAAGGCAAGTAATAAGCTTACATTATGAGAATAATCACACTTGAGTAGTTTCTTAATACACTGATTATATTGTTTAATGTTCACTGTTAATAAAGCAAAGGTGCAATAGGCCAAAGTATTTCCTGTTACTTTGCTGTGTCTAAATCAACACTCTCTTGAATGCAGTCAGCTTTTCATTGTCTCTTGGGTGCTTGGTTCTTTCATGCAAAGGTATTGTAAGAAACATACAGGAAGTGTTTCTGTTTTTGTTTTGTTTCACTGGAGGCACTTGGAAACTGCAGGATCATACCAACAACACCTTGAAGTTTAGGCCAAGGAATTTTGGCTACTTTGGAGACTCATCTAGAATTCTGAAGGACAGCAGATGAAAGTGGACAGTTTATAATAGTATCCTGCACAGTGGCTTGAATAATGTTTTGTGACCACAGCATGCTTCTCATGCAGGGACTCTACAGGATTGCATTATAATAAGGTGGTTAAATGTCTGTATTCCTTTACAGGGAGTTTAGTTAGCAGTCATTGTGCATTTAGAAGATGACAGCTATGGAGACTTAGTGTCTGTGGAGTTTACCCTTTTGCCAAAACTGGCTTTTTAGAAACCTTGGTGAAGCTTATTGTACCAGCTGTGAAATATTAACCATTATCTTCAAATGTAAAACAAGCAGACTTTCGACAACATTCCAGTATCCTAGAGCACTGTTTGTCTTTCCTTTTTCATTTCTCTAGCAAGCATTCAAAGTAATCTAAACATAACTAATCCCCACAGGGACATGATGGAAAATTTAGCTTTACGCTCCTTGATTATATTAGACTACAACACTGCATAGTCTTTATGAGACAAATGGACAGATACAAAATCCTGTCAATTTTAATTAATTGAAATGTACCTTTGTATAAAATGCCATCACTATTTTTTCCAAAGCTACTATATGAAAAAGTTACAAGTCATAGGGCCAAACTGCCATGGAGGGTGAGTGAGTTCATGATATCTGGGTTGAAGTGTTCTCTCAGGGCAGTGGCTGCACGTGTAACTTGCAACTCAGTCTGCACCTGCTACATCATTACCCAGCCTGTTTGCAACATCTTTGTGTATTTCAGGGTGACCGGAAAAGAGTTCACAGGAAGAAAGCCCACATGGGGGGGAAAGCCCACACGGAAAAATACCATGTAAAATGCCTAGGGATGTCAAGTCCCTCCGGGGGGTGGAGAAACCCCCGCCTGGGAGGCCCGTTCCCCGCCGCCACCAGATCAGGCCCCCGGGGGGAACCCCACCCCCAAAGCACGTCACACAGAAGTGACGCAAGCACGTCGGGGACATTGGGGGCGGGGCCACAATACCCGAGGGAAAACTATGGTTTTCCCTCGGATGATTGTGGCCCCGCCAATGTTTATTGAAGAATGTATCACTCTTTAAAGCTTACATTTTTATTTTTATTTTTATTTGTAATTAGTGTATTGGTTTGAATGTTTAACTGTTCTTATGACCTTTATGTACATTTTCATTGTTATATTTGGTTTATTGTTTTAATTCTACCAATAAAATGTTAATGACAAAGGTTGACAAATGGAAATTAATAAATTTAAAGTATTTAATTTTATTTAAAAATATTTCTATATAGAGTTTAATTTCTTTTGTTATTGTTTTTCCTTCTTAATAAAGTTTGTTGATAACAAAAGTGGCACTTTTATTTCCTATATTTCCCCTTCCAAGCCTTTACACGCAAGAGCATTAAAGCCCTCTTCATACATGCCACTTTTGTATAGTAATGAAGCAAAATGATTATTTAATTATACTTGATAAAATCACAACACAAATTGTTGCATGTGAATATGACATGTTTTAATCCTGAAATAATGATATAAATTATAGGTAATACTTGTTCATTCTCATAAATGTAGATGAATGGTTATCCACAATTATAAATATCTAAGGCGCTTTACATGGTATTTTTCCATGTGGGCTTATTTCCGTGTGGGCAGTTTTCCTGTGAGCATTTATGTTCATGAGGTTTTTTCTGTGGGCTTCTTTCCTGTGGGCTTTTTTCATAGAATCGAATTGCAGCTATTGGTTGTGGTGAAGAAAGTGCAAGCCCACTTTAGTAAAAGCACATCTCAACCCAGATGAATTCTCTTTCACATTGTCAGTAGACTATGTTGATTGTAGGAAGTATCCTCTGATGCTGGTTCCTCAACAATGACAACAAGTGCCCTAGTCTAAAACCAAACATTTTATTTTATATTTTACTTTATTGCTTCACCTGCCTCCATCCAGAACCAGGGTGAGATGTAAACATTTTATCCAGCCAATAATGTCAGAGTTACAAGGTACATCTGGCCTACTGTGGTTAATCAAAACAGTTCCCATCATGAATATTGAGAGTTGGAAGCAACTGGGAATTATTAGTGTTAGATTACCATTCTGAAGATACTTTTACAAACATGAAATAACTGCATCAATTGTGAGATATCCTAAACTGTTAACCAGCCTTCCATGAGGTAGACTAGATTGGGTTTGAGATTGTTTTACAAAGTGTATATGAACTTTGTTGCTCATGTTTTGGGATTGCTAGCTTCTGTTTTTTGTTTTATGATTTTGTTTTATGAGTTGTAGTTTTTATGTTACAAATCTCCTTAGGAGCGCTTTTGTTGGTATGATTTTACACACACAAATAGATTAGGACACAGTTTAAGAGTCAGAAAACTTTAAACACCTGTCTGAAATGTACCACCTTTTGTATCTGGCTGGTAGCAACCAAAGGAAGAAGGAGGTTTATTTTACATTTCTAGCATTCAAGAAGGAGGGTCGAGTAGTTCTGCCAAACCTGTTGCAGTGGCTTCCAGTGAGCAGACAGCCCAGTGATATTGACATAGTTTAATATATAATGACAAATCATGGCTTGTTAGGAATAGGTCTGGATGATCCTCTGACTTGCATGTCTACTTTCTCCACCCTTCATATGTGCCTCAATAATAAAAGACTTCCACTTTTGCTGGAAACCAGATTTTGTGGTTTCATCTGAAACATGAATGATTATTTTTCCCCTCTCCCCTACAAACATGAGTTAAAATTCTGATTTGTAAAGAAAAAATCATAATTTGTAGTCAGAAGTAGCCACAGACCGGCAGCAATGTTCCCTCTAAGCTGTGGAGTCTTGTGAGCCAAAAATTCTACTTTGTGAGCTACTGGCATTAAAGTTGTGAGCAGGCAATTTGGCTACTGCATAAGTCAGTTTGCCTTGGAGTCATTCTTCCTGAGCTATGACAAAAATCTGTGAGCTGGAGGCTAAAAAACTGTGAGCTAGCTCACCCTAACTCAGCTTAGAGGGAACATTGACCGGCAGCGAGCAAGCCCAAGGAGCTACCGAGCCTCATACTCCTAAAGTGACAATCCATGATTTGTCATTACGTGTGAACTGTGCTATTGTGTCCAACCCTTCTCCCCCTCCTCAGATGCCTGGCAAGAGCCTTCCCTGCTCCTTCTGCTGCCAAAGTGACTGAAGGAGGAAAGAGTTGTTGTTGTACCTGTGTAGCAGTATCTAATGCAGTCATGAACCAGCCGGACTGGAGGCTGTTGCATAGGTGATACAGTGCAGCCTCACCTCTCTTTGGTTCCCAGTCTCTCGTAACAGAGAGCCTCTTCCCCCTCCAGTTCCTACCCAGTTTGTCCCAGCCAACAGCAGATTCAGCTGATATTGTGACTGACTTGAACCTGCTTGGCTCAGTCTATTGCTCCTCCTAGCTGCGTTGTTCCAGTCACTTTATGATAATGAGCACAATTTCCAGGCCAGCCATACATGGTCCTATCCTCAATTGCCTGATTAACTGAGCTAAGAGAGGATAGTGTCTTCTGAGTGTATAGCTTTCTTGCCCAGTGGTGTGAAAGCAAGCACAGATACTGTCAAAAAACACACCAGAGCTTTCAGCTAGAAGCATTCTAGGCCCGGGGTGGCATGGGAGTCAGGAAAGGTAAGACTGAATAAAGGGAGAAACGGAAGGCTACTGTTCACCCAAAGTCAAAGGTTAGATTGTAAATGCAGATATTTGTCTTGTGGTTTTGAGGCTTGGAAATGACAGTGAGCATCCTATCTCTGTTCCTTGTATGTTAGGATGACTAAGGAATACTGCAGGAATTAAAAGGAAGAATGGAGGGGAAAAATTTATAATGCATAAACTGGAGTGAGCTAGAATTACAACCATTGATTATTTGTATTTCTGCTATATTGACCACATACATCTGTCATATAATTAACGCACCTTTTACAACTTGTGCTGTCTTTTCCCTCCATCTAAAAACAGAGAAGAATGAAGAAGAGGAACAAGAAGCTAAAAGAGAACTAAAGCGCAGTCTCAGCAGAAAGGTATGCCACATGTCTTGCGTGTGAGCACAGTACAGATAGAAACTGGACTCGTGCACCTGCTTTCTATCACTGCAAGCTGGCTTTTTAAAACTTAACTGCATTGCAGTCGAGCATCAAGGAGTTCAGCTTGTGTTCTTCCCTGTTTACCACATATATCTGGCAATACTAAACAATCCAGTTTGCTAGATGCATGATAGTTATTAATTGGAATAGGTGCCACAGGACCTATGCAGTGGAACCGTAAACACATCGTCATATGACATCACCCTGAGGATCTTGTTCATATGCTTTGTAGAAGCAGTGCCATAGTTAGTGGGAGATATATTTTATGTAACTTTCCTATAAATACATGGTGGCTTATGTCAGCCACAGCTATCCATCCTCGGAAACTTATGTTTTCCTTTCTTAAACAAAGATATAATTTACCCTACTTCCACTTTCCCTCATGTGTGTCTGACCACATTATTTTTCACCTAGAAAATGGCATGCCACATAGAACCTCCATTGACACACCTGAAATTTGGGGGAGTGTTGAAATTTGCTGGGATTTTGGAAAAGGAACTGCTCCAGAAGGAAGTGCATCCTGGTGTATCTGCACGCTGCTATTTGCATGCCGTAGTTCCCTGAACCAAAGAGTTCGTATCAGCGTCAAGGGTGCTGCGCTCTCCAAGCTGCTAGCTTCTCTGAAGTTGACTGATATTTTTGAAGTATTCAGATGTGCTGTCTTGTACAAAATAATGGTAGTGATTAAGAACTAGAATGGAAATTGAGAAGAGTCCCGAGGGCAAAACAATGAGAAACGTGGTGCTGCTGCCACTTCGGGTCTCTTTATACCCACACATCAGGATGTGATTTTCCATTTTAATTTCAGTTTTTTTATCATTATTATGTGTGTTTGTGTCGTTCTTGTATTTGTTTTTGCTTCTACCAGTTTCAGTTAAAAACACATCTTGCAATAATTCCTTTATTTACTATCCAATTGAGATGGCATTCTTAGGTACTGTACCTCTTGCACAAGGAATCTTCCCTACCAAATTTCAGCAATGTCAGAAAAGGCCCTAGTTTTATAGACAACTAACCAAAAGGCTCAGTGATCTACAGAAAAGTTGTATGTGGTGTGTTTTTATTTATTTATTTATTTATTTATGAGAAGCATCCCGCCCTACCCCACAAGCAGGGTCAGAGCGGGTTACAATGTAAAATCCAATAAAATCCTAAATTTCTACTGCCAACTGTATCTCCAAGGGGATTCTGCCATAGCAGAACAGTCAGAAGAAGACATTTGGCACCCCCACCAGGCAGGCTGCTGAACAGAGAGGGTATGTGCACTCCACTCGTGATTGGTCGCCAACCGGTCGATAGCAGGTGGCTGGTAGCTTGTTGTCAGCTAATAATCGCTCATGGTGGGAGTCCCCCTCTCATGTGCTCCAGAAGAGCAGCCTCACGTCTTCTGCTTCTCAGCTGGGCCCTGAGGCTCCACAAAGCTAGGCTACAGATGAGTACTGGGCAGCCTCCACATAGGCTCTGCCCTCTGCCTTTTTACCCATTTGCAGTGTCTTCCTGAGGCAGCATGGGAAAGAGAGTGATGGCATGGGGCATGGGGCCACACAAGTCCCAGCCTCGAAGCCACATCAGGGGAGGTGCCCGGCTGTGCTGTGGGCCAGCACAAAGCAGGACCACAAGCTCCACAGTTCCAGCCAGTTCCACAACTAGGAATTTGGAGCTGGAGCAGGGCATCCCCCAGTGTGTGTGCATGCCCGCTTTTTACCGCCTTCCTTCCTTCTTCCCAGGGAGAAGCAGAGTGTGCTGCTGCACAGCTCCATTGTGCCAAGCTCCACAGTGAGGCTTTCATTGCCAGAAGTGTGGGGCTTTGCGGGAGGACAAAGCAATATGGTTGCCCACTGTGGCAGCTCCCCGACAGTGGGAGGAGAAGCACACTGGGAAGGAAAATTCACCAGTGCCGATACTCCCCACCACCTCCCTGTTAAATAGGTCTTCGGCTCTGTACCCCCTCTGGAATAGCTCTACCAGCAAAAAGGCTGGCTACCCCTGTATTGGAGGAAAGGGGACGGAGGGAAAACTTGCACAATAGCTAAATAGCAGACATGAGAAATAACCAAAAATGTCCAGTTTAAAGTGAATTGGCCAAGCTCAGAGAGAGTAACTTGCAGGGAATTCAGTATGCTATTTACATGGAATCAAGAGAGCCCTTTCCAGTGGGATAGTAATGGTGGAGAGGAAAACTGTGGAAAGAAAGACATTTCAACAGTTCTCTTCCATTATAAGATGGGTTTAACAGTTGGAAGTTTTGATGTCAGTTTTGTATCCGCTGATCTCTCCTGTCTTGTTCCTTCTCCCTCTTCCTTGAACTGAAATCAGCCCTCTGGGAACCAGGGAAACAAATGGTGTTTGTTCCTGCATAGAGACTAACATTTGTTTTTATTTCTGTAAGGGCTTTTTTTCATTAACTTAGAAAATATGATTTGAAGCCATGGTTTTGGCTGTCGTATCTAAAATAGGCCATTCAGTCAACTGGGCAGCACGTAAAATGATATTTGGGGGGGGGGGGAAATGGAGAATACACTGCTGTTCTTTCCGCCACAATGCTATGGTATGTTCAGCAAGATGTGAAGTCACTACACTGTCTGCTTCCCTGCTGTCAACAGCCAATTAAGTAATGGGGGGGGGTCCTGGAGAGTGAGCATGTTACATCATGTGTTATGTTTAAAATAATAGTGGGAGGCGATGGAAAGAGGCAGAGTGGTGGCAGCTCTTCTTCTGCCCTGAGTGTTTTCCACAGTTCCCAGCAGGTTGCAGAACCTCCTTGGCAAAGCCCTGGCCTGCAGTAGATTGACAACTACCTTGACAGCTCAGTTAAGTTTCAACCCTATAGGTATCCATATAAAACCCTATAGGTGCCATATAAAAACCATAGTTAGCTAGCAATTGCTGCAAAGGGGAAAGAATCAGAGTGGACGCAGGGGAGGGGACGATATACGCTTGTGTCCTGCTCATATGATGCCGAATAGGTGCTACATGTGAACCAAGCCTAAGTCTTCGCAGTAAAGAATTCAGCACATACATGTTATTTTAGATCTTTAGGCCTGGTCAGATTTTATAATCTAGTGAGAAATCAGGTTATGGTATATTCTGTTCTTGGTTAGTACTCCCAAATTGATTTCTTTTTTAGACATTTACAAGTGACATTCTTTCTTTAAAATTCTATTCAAGGTAACTACATGCCCTCCGTTTTCCTTTGGATTATAACATTTACACTTACCCTTTTTATAGCTGAGTCTGAGACCAACAGTGGCTGAACTTCAAGCTAGGAGAATCTTACGTTTTAATGAGTACGTGGGAGTGATGGATTCTCCAGATTATGACCGTCGTGCCGACAAGCCCTGGGCAAGGTTAACACCTGCAGACAAGGCAAGAGACAAATACTTGTTTTAAGAGCAACTTTATATCTCTAAGGTTCACTGTTATTTGTAGCAGAAACTCCTGCCAGTGCATGCAACTGTTGTCCCTCTCAGCCATGATAGAGCATATTCATTGGCAAGGAAATGTACACTTAATCTGGCTTTTGAACATTGACTGTTTCCTTAGCAGTCTTTCTCTCATGGCATTTCATTCAAATGGGAGTGCCACAGGCATCTGTCTGTTGGACAAAGATTAGGCAATGATGTACAAGAAAGGTATGAATGCTAGTCAGGGCCTTTTTTGTAGAAAAAGCCCAGCAGGAACTTATTAGCATAATAGGCCACACCCAACAGCAGAAAGCAGAAACACATTAGCATATTAGGCCACACCCCTGACAGAGCAGCTCATTAGCATATTAGGCCACACACCCCCACATTACCAGAAGTGTGGTCATCCAGCCACACCCACCTTTTGCTTCTTATTCTGTTTACCTTGTTTGTTGTCAAAACCCAGGGCTTTTTTGTAGCAGGAACTCCTTTGCATGTTAGGCCACACACCCCTAATGTAGCCAATCCTAATGAGTTTCTGCTGTTGGGTGTGGCCTATTATGCTAATGGGTTCCTGCTGGGCGTGGCCAACTCGGGAGCCAGCTGGAACTCCGTTCCTGTGCGTTCCTGCCCAAAAATAGCCCTGGTGCTAGTATGATACCCTGTTCACAGTCTCTGGCCGCTGTTTGTGATCTCCTGTTCCTGCCCAGAGATAGGGCTTTGTTTGGAAGAAGCAAGTTATAGCCATCCAGGAAGATCTCACAGACCCTTCAGTATCACTCTGCTTTTCCTCTTGCCTGTCCTTGAACCTGGATGGCCCAGGGTAGCCTGATCTCGTCAGATCCTGAAAGCTAAGCAGGGTCAGCCTTGGCGAGTATTTGGAAGGGCAACCTCCAAGGGATACCAGGGTTGTGACGGCAATACCTTGGTTGTGATGGCAAGGAATACCAGGGTCGTGATGGCAGGCAATGGCAAACCACCTCTGAAATGTCTCTTGCCTTAAAAACAAGTCTAGCTCGCCACCTAGTGGTGCATAGCCCTAAAGAGCTAGAACTTGTGGCTGCTAGACACAATCTTAGGATCGCCTGGCTATACTACATACAATGCCATACCATAATTATTACTATTCCACTTGCCTGCCCTCTCTGAACTTTGATACTTTAGAACAGTGGTTCTCAACCTTTTATAACTTATGTCCCACCACTCACTCTGTCAAAGAACCTGGGTCCCACTGGGATAGAAACAAAAAGCCTACTTTTTCCAAGAAGGACATTTATATGACTACAGGCATTCTGTTATTGTATTTATCATTATGGTAAGCTTTAAGGGCATACAGTGGATAATCCCTGGCTGATAGGTAGGAAGAAGCATATCAAAGACTTGCTAGGAGCAGGGGAAAATAGGGGATTAGGAGAAACACCAAGTGTCCAAAATCACTGCTAGCATGCCAGAAGGTCACAGATGGATAATCCGTGGCAGGTAGGGTTGGCATGACACAGCATGTAACTCTTGCAAGTGGACATGTGGATTGAGGGAGAGTGAATTCTTAGTAACTGGTATGAACACTGTGTCCCCCACCAATAGTACGTGTACTACTGCTTGAGAACCACTGTTTTTGAAGACCCAGGAAGATGGGACTCTTTCTCGTCCACTTGTTTTTTTTGTTTTTTGCCTGTGTGGAGAACTGGGAGATTTCAGCTAGGTTGTTCTGGTTCTGAACTATCTACAGCTAACACCAAAAGTAGACATCATGGCTGCCAAGTAGTGCCTCCAAAAGCAGTAGTTCTTCTTGTTCTCTCAAGGGCAGGTCTCAGGAGAGCTCTCTCAGCCCCACCTACCTCACTTGAGTGTGTGTTGTAGAGGGGGGGGAAGGAAAGGAGATTGTAAGCCGCTCTGAGACGTCTTCGGGTAGTGAAGGGTGCGGGGTATAAATCCAATCTCTTTCTCTTCTTTGCCCCACAGCATTTGTGTAAAGCAACTGCATGGAATTTATTTATATAGATACTAGGAAAAAGGTCCGTTGTAGAAATAAATACAACGGTCTCTAGAAAGAGGCTCTGGGTGGGTGCCCTGGCCTTGGACACCCAGTGTGAATTTGCTGTGGTGACTTCAGCAGTGTATAATGACAGAGTCCACCATTTTCTACAGAGAAACTGATCTCTGCTACCTAAAGAACAGTTGTAATTTTGAGTGATCTCCAGCCCTCACCTGGAGATTGGCAATGATGGTTCCACAGAAGAGAATAGTTGGTTTGGCTTTGTACCTGTCCGAGGTCCCACGCCTCCTGAAACCTCACCCTCTCCAGGCTCCATCCCTCACATCTCTAGGAATTTCCCACCTGGAGTTGGCAACCCTATCTCCTTCCCAGCCAATCATCAACCTACCTTTATTTCCCCCTCACTCTTCAGCTTTCCACCCCCCACACACCTGCAGCCTCTCCCGTGCTCTGAAGCCCTGACTGCTACGTCACATTGGCTGTCATACGGGGACCATCTCAGCAGCATATAAGGATACAGAGCCCACCATTTTCTCCAGGGGAACTGATCTCTGCCATCTGGAAAGCAGTTGTAATTTTGAGTGATCTCCAGCCCTCACCTGGAAATTGGACACATTTTACCTCAGAACAGCAAACTGTTTAGAATGTTAGAGGCAAAAACCAATCAAGTCGCATATGCAAACGACCTCTGTGTTCTGAGGCAAAGGCCAATGAGGCTGCATATGCAAATAACCTCTGTGTTCTGACTGGTTATGGGGGGGGGGAGGAACAGCAAACTGTTTAGAATGTTGGAGGCGAGACTCAAGCAATGCAGCCAGTGGATAGGGACAGATTCTGAGTGACACACCAGGACACCAACCAATTCCGGAGCGTGTGAAATGTTCTAGAGAAGTGCCACCACCATTCGGCTTTTATTTATAAGGGAGATTTGTTCCCTACTTTTCTCCCCAGCAGGGATCCAAAATGGCTTACCATGTTGTTCTCCTCTCCTCCATTTTTTCTTTACAACAACAAACCTGCAAGGTAGTTTAGGCTGAAAGAGTGACTGGGCCAAGGGCACACAGCTGGCTTCCATGGCAGAACTGAGATTCAACCTAGGTCTGTCGGATCTTAGTTCAGCACTCAAACCACTATACAATTCTGGCTCCCTCCACTTCATTGTAAGACTACTTGCAGGATATAAGGAAACATTTTAAACAGTGACAGTATAACAGTGCTTCTTAGAACAAAGTTTGAGTCCAGTGGCACCTTTAAGACCAACAAAGTTTTATTCAAGGTATGCACTTTCGTGTGCACACACACTTCCTCAGATGCAATGAAATGGAAGTTACCAGTCCATACATATAAGGCAGAGGTTGAATAGCAAATTAGCATACAACATAATGAAAATGTTTTAACAGATGCAAACAGGAATAAGAAGCTAGGTTTACAAGGTCACCATTGTTTGGATTTAATTCCAGGGGGGGAAAGTGAAGCAAATAAATATGTCAAAATTGGAGATAGATGTGTAAATGTGGCATTCTTAATTGTGGAAGTGCTAACAGTAATTAACTAAGATGTTGTTGTTATGCTCCATCTGTCTGCTCTCAAGCATGGAGGTAACTAATAGCATGTTTTTCTTTGAGGTGGGGTGATTTGTAGTGCAGTGTTATGTCTCCTCTATTAACAGACCAGAGAAATGCATTCCACTATACTATTCTAATATTCATTGCATTACATTACAATCACTATTCTAATCTACTATTCCAGATAAGAAATACACTAAAATAAAGAGGATCTAGAGCCCTTCTTGATGAGAATACAGATGTAAGGACTGAATTAATTTAGCATATGTAGTGAGATAAGACACCAGTATCCCTGTTAAGTCCTGGGGTGTTGAATAATGTTTCATGTTTTGCATTACTAACTATTACTAGGGAAAAGAGGAGGAGATCCAAGTCTAGTACTTTTGGCTGCAAACATGTTGTTCCAGTAGAACAGGATGATGGCTGTAGCAGGCCATAACTGTTTACTCTTCCCACTAGTGCAACCCCATGCTTAGAGATCACCACCCCAAGGACTAAGGGAAAAAATCATCTGCTACAACAGAAGGCTATGGTCTGAGATGTCATTGTAGCAACATTGACATAATATTTGTGTTGTGCTGTCATTCTGCCCTGCACTGAAAGATGTGTGCTTCTAATGAGACGCTTTTTATAATGGATTATTGAGAGATATTAGTGATTTTTAAAAAAAAAAACCAGGAGCAGCTAAAAGCAGTGATTATTCTAAACTAAGAGTATTTGTGCTAATACCTTTGAGTGTGTGTAGACAGACAGCCTTTTAAAGAAATTACTGTAGAATAAATGAAGAGAGCACAAACTGACTTCTGTCTTTGTCCAATTTCAGTGTTCATTATCCATGTACAGTACTCTAAATTACTGCTGTGCTTTAATATCTGTAGGCCTGTAATGTCTAAACATTTTGTCTATTCTTACATAAAACTAATATTAGAGCTAATTTCTAGATGAAAATAATTTGTTCTGTATGCCTAAAAGTTTGTCTTCTGGAAGTAGAGGCAGGAATCCTGCAGCTTGCCCAATTGCTAAGCATTAGTCATCCACCCCTCCTGGCCTGTAGGCTGCAATAATCTCCTCTGCCTATGTACATTAAACAGGTGGCTGCTTTGAGTGAAAAACTATTTTTCTGCAACTGCCCTCCCCGGCTTTTCCTACTAGTGCCATTTCCGATGGTTTTGGTCTTTATTACAGTAATTTATAATGCTGTTTGGAAAAGGACATGGGAAAATAATTCTCTTAGAATATGGGAAAGGAAATGAACTCTGAAAGAAAAAGATTACAAGGGTTATTGTTACTGCAATTTACAGAAGGCTACTTTCTACATTTATTTAAGTAAATATTGGGGAGAGGGGTCTTGTTGTGTGCCATGTCCTGTGTGTTATCAGAGTAGAAGGTGGGAAGTGTTGGGCCATGTGCCCACTTTGAGGATATAAGTCAGTGGAGATTGTGAGGTCACCTCTGTGGTAACCTAACTGCACCTTTTCTAGATGAAATTATGTATCCTCTTGTATTATGAGATGGTTGGAACAAAAGCAGCACCAGGGGCACTTACATATTGAATAAGCGTACATACACACATATTCATACATGCGAATGAACTGGGAAAAGAATATCTCAGAAAATATAAGAGGTCTTACAGTAAAATCCATAAAAATTAGAACACTGCTCATAAAATATATCCTGTTCGTAGCATCTTCTTTGTGGGGAAAAGCAATACTATTATTACTTCCGTTTAAGAACTGTCTGATCTCATGTTGTTTGGTTTAAATTAGGCAGCAATACGGAAAGAATTAAATGAATTTAAAAGCACGGAAATGGAAGTACATGAAGAGAGCCGACAGTTTACAAGGTACGGAAATAAAGCTTTAGATTTGTAGACAACATCATTCTTCTTGCATGCCTAGGGACTTCTAGAATTAGATCTTGTTTAAGCAAGTGAGTTATTTAAGCAAATAGGACTAAGCTAATCACTGATAACTGGTTTACTATCGGATGAAGATCAGACTATACAAGATCAGGAGAACTCAACAACCATATAAAACTTCCTTATGCCATATCAGCACATTGGTCCATCTAGCTCAGCATCATTTGCTCTGATTTGGAGAATTCATGATTGGCTGGTGGGCTGTTCTAGGGCAGGGGGGGGTGGCACAGGTGGTGCAAGCATGTCATACGGCCTTAGATTAAAATAACCATCTGTATATGCATTACATAGTTCTTGCATTGCATTGTTAAATCACTTCAAGCATAATCTAAACATAATGTTCCCATTAAGGTTGCCAGGTCCCTCCAGGTCACCAGTGGGCAGTAGGGGGTACGCAGGGCTCTTTTTGTAGAAAAAGCCCAGCAGGAACTCATTAGCATAACAGGCCACACACAACAGCAGAAACTCATTAGCGTAACAGGCCACACCCCTGACAGCACAGCTCATTAGCACATTAGGCCACACACCCCCACATTACCAGAAGTGTGGTCATCCAGCCACACCCATCTTTTGCTTCTTATTCTGTTTACCTTGTTTGTTGTCAAAACCCAGGGCTTTTTTGTAGCAGGAACTCCTTTGCATGTTAGGCCACACACCCCTAATGTAGCCAATCCTAATGAGTTTCTGCTGTTGGGTGTGGCCTATTATGCTAATGAGTTCCTGCTGGGCGTGGCCAACTTGGGAGCCAGCCGGAACTCCGTTCCTGTGCGTTCCTGCCCAAAAATAGCCCTGGGGGTACAGTTGCCAGCTCCAGGTTGGGAAGCTACTGGAGATTTGGGGGGGGTGCCTGGGGAGGGGCAGGGACCTCAGTGGGGCACAACGGCATAGATCCCACACTCGAAAGCATCCCTTTTCTCGAGAGGAACTAATGTCTGTAGTCTGGAGATGAGCTGTAATTCTGGGGCTGGCATCTCTCGTTCCCATCAAGATATTTTTTTAGGGGATCGAACTAAATTACAAGTTTTAAACCATTTTTTAAAAAATGAAGCAACCACTCACATTTCATTTTTTAATCCCTGTATTCATTAAGACCACTATTCCACATCCAACAGTAACGTGGAGAACAAAGGAGCAACTACATTTTCTCAGCCATTCAGGCTTAAACATGCTTGAAATATGTCTTCAGGCTATTTATGAAGAAGACCATTCAAGATTCATTAGTCAATTACTATTCCCATTGACATTTGTTAAAAGAAGTCATATTTTAAAACCATCACTATTTTACTTATTGTCTGCAAAAAGACACTAATGCTGCTTGCACTGCCCTAGTGAAATTGGTGATTTGCTTCTGTGCCGCTCACCATTTCTGAGATTTTTAGAGATTGGAGAGCAGTGGGTGAATAATTCTAAAATCCAATCTGAAATATTTTTATTTTTGCTAAATGCAGCTTTCCATGTTACAAGCTGACTATAAAGCTACTTACAGAAAACTATTCAGCATCAAATTCTGATTAATAATAATAATAATGTTAAATCCAATAACCCAACTGGATGAAGGGGGGGGTCAGAGTCCTGAGAAACTTCATGATCAGAGATAGGACTGTAGAACTGGGTATGGAAGGTGTTTGGATGTGGTCTTGGTCTGATCAGTGAAATGGGACTTTGGCCTATTAAAATAGCAAGTCCGGGAAGGGGGGGCGGGGGGAGAACCTTTCTTTAGAAAATGCTAATGCAGCATGTTCTGATTCAACTGTAGCAACAATGGATGAAGAGACAAATACAGATAAATCTACATGTTTTACCCAACTGCAGGTTTCACCGTCCATAATTGTTTGAAAATAGTCTGTAGTCTAGATGTGAAAATCTTTCCTGGGGATAGCAGAGCATCCTGAAGAACTGAGAGTGCTTGGGACCTGGAATGACTGCCTGAAATCACTGAAGAATGTGGCCCTCATGTTTAACAATGACTTGGAAGTAATACTGGGGAGTAATGTGGATGTGGCAATATCATAAAAGAAGAAGTGGCCTAGCAACCCTCTTATTCAAAGCCAAAATCTCTTCTCATTAGCTGTTTGCCAGAAAAGAAGAGCAGAAGATCATTGTTGTCAGGAAGTAGTAATAATTCACTTTTTGGGGGGGGAGAATAGTCTACTTGTCAGCCAACACAGAATGAACGAAATTAATAGCATTCTTCATGGAAGCAACTTCATGCTATATTTAGACTTTGGAACTTCTTGACTTCTTGAAAATGCAAATTCATGAATGTCAGCAATTCTATAAGTGTCCGTTCCAGAATACTCAGCTTGTGATATCCAGGTGGAAAACCACCGAAGACTTCTTTTCAACAGAGCTTACAGAGCAGGAATTTAGCATAGGATCACTGAAAGTTTCAGTAATTACTTTAAGAACAATTCATAGGTGTATCTACAAATTATCCTGCTTGTCAAAAGTACATTGAGCTTGCAGTCTTGATCATGGGTTTATGTAAGTGCTTAGAGGTATGTCAGTAGAACCTTCAGGCAGGTAACTGCTGGATTGCAACACACATATATGTTTTATTTAAAAACTTATTTTAAAGGAAAACTTCAGGCCCCCCTTCCATGATCATGTATCAGTTTGGGTAATATAGTTAGGGAAGACAGTAAGTAAGTAACAGAAAGATTCAGGCTTTGAAATGCTTTAAAAGCTGCTTTTCAGGTCACAACAATCATGATGACTTCTAATCATTCTTAGGCAGACAGTACCGACAATCAGATTTTGAAGCCAAAATCAGAAATGAAAGTAAGTGATTATCAAATAGTTCTGGACTGCAGCTAATAATGGCTTAATTTGGACGTAAAGCCATGGCTTACTAAGGTTAGTTTGTGAAACCAGGACAATCACTCAAGTATCGGTTTGCCTTGACAAGCGCTGGTTTCATTTCCTTCTCTATAGCCTGAAGGGTCGTCACTGAAGAACAAGCCAAAACATTTAACAAGACATCACTCAAAACAATAGTTAAGAACTGTGGTTACTAAACCAAGGAGATCCTTCTTTGACAGACCCTAACAAACCATAGTTACTGGAGTGGTCTGCATTCAGTCACACTAACTATAGTTATTTAAAACCATGGTTCTGTGTGATGTCTGAACTGAGACTATATACCGGGGGTGGGGGGGAGTAGCTCAAGCTTCTTTGGGTCTGGAGACTCTATCTGACCCTTCAAAGTTGTGCAGCTGCATGCTGCTGCCATGCGCCTACACACTAGTGTTTGGCTGCTCCAAAGCAGAAGAGGGGAGGGATATTTTTCCAGGGGAAAAGCATTGGCTGTCTGCCTAGATCCTGTGGGCACCATATTGCCTACCCCTTTAGGACTAACTGAAGAGGAAAAAAATATCACGCGCAAAATCCGTCCCTGTATGAGAATTGTGCCTGCACACAGAAGGTCAACATAGGGAATAACAGAACCTCTTCTTCCTCACGGCCCCATCTTGGTGTAGACATACAAGCATTACACCAGAACAGCCTGTAGCACCTGGATGTGCCTGCCATCTATCCCACCATCCTCTGTTCAGTTAAGTTGAGGAAAAACCTAGATGAATATGGGAGAAAGACAAAGATCATCCATTCCAGTAAGGCCTGGCACACTACATATCCTTGTGCACGTGACTTGAAAAGGTGGAGGCAGTAGCAGGGGAGGGCATCAGCCTCTTTGCCTCCAGGGCAACTGGTTGGCCGCTGTGTGAGAATGCTGGACTAGAAGGACCACTGGTCTGATCCAGCAGGCTCTTCTTATGTTACTAACTGGGCTCTGTTGTTGGCCTGTGGTGATCTCCTGGTAGGCACTGTGACCACACACAGGGAGGGACTGTGTTCTGCGTACCAATAAATCCTCAAGGGCATTGTGAAGACTCCAAAAAGTCCTTGGAATCTACAGCCTGTATCTGTTGTGTGAATAATATGAAGCGAATTGTCTACTTTTATACTATCTTGTGATTGTATTTGTGAATACTTAGTTGAGTTTAAATAGTATGAGGTGATGTGAAAAACAATATGTACTTTTATTACATTGGCCCTAAGAATGGTGGCTTGTTATAAGCCCATTACATTGTTTACACGAAAAATGACTTATCTTAGCACTTATTTATCCTTTTAATGTACACAGTGAAATTTCTGGGCCTGAAATACTCAAGGGCATGTATTGCAGTATTACAATATATATGTGCTATTTATCCTTTTTAAAGTATGTATATACTACAGTTTATTTTTGTCCATGTGCCCTTTTTAGTTCTTAATTATAAAGTATATGTATTTTTTTCAGGTAATAAATGGTCTCTATGGTGATTTTTTTTTTTTACCCTCAGAACTTGTGTTTTATTCTTTTGGCTTTAGTTACAAAATGAAAAATGATCAGAAGTGTTGTTTTTTTTTTAAGTAAAAATACAATGAGTAGCTGCTAATGTGGGGCTGGATCCTACACACTGCAAATAGGTCGAGATTATGGAAGGGATCTTTGCCATTTTCCATTGCATCATCCTGTATCCTTGGAAAAGCCACTCTTGAAGAGACCCTTTGGAAATTGCGTGGATGCAGTATGGGAGTGAGGGAGAAGAAAAGAAGAACTGTCAAGAACCACTTCCATTCCACTCTTGTGCAAGCTCTTGTCACATTCACACAACTTGCATAAGAGGAAGGCAAAACAATTTCTGCAGGTTCCCCAGTGTTGTTACATCCCTTGAGGCACATTCCATCCCATTCCTAAAGGCTCCTCCCTTACTTTTCCTGTGGACATAAGGGTTTGCTATAGGAAGAGGCATGTAGTAGAACCACTTCTGGAAACTTGCTGTATATGCAGCCTATAAACTCCACCCACTGCTACATCTTTGTTTTGGTAAATTAAGAGCCTCACTAATGTTCAGCATGTTGGGTAGAAACAAAAATACTAGTCACAAAATCAGCAATATCCTGAAACAGCCAAGTATCCCCTGTACTAAATAAAAATAGCCAGTATCCTGTCTCTTCAGTGTAATATGTAATATGTTAAGTGTAATATGTTAAGAAAGAGTGAAATTTGTTTTGTAATGCTACCACATTATAACATCGCAGTAATCAGCTAATATATCCTCAAGTTCTCTCATCTGAGCAAAATGCAGGAGGCCTTGAGCTACGGCTACGCAGCTGTATAACAAGCTGAAATTAGGAGGTGGAATTTTCTCCATTATTGAGTCTCCTACAAAAAAGTTCTTCATCAACTGATTACTGCTTGGTTAACCAAATTGTAGCAAAAGAAGATGCAGATTTGCTTCTCCTGCTATGACCCTGTTCTCCATCTCCTGTCTTCTGCAACAAATAGAGAGCTTATTTTCTAGCTGCTTAGTATATTATTATCCTGTCCATCCTCCAAGGAATTCAGGGGAAGATACATAGTTCTAGGGTTACTAACTTTTCAATCTTTGCTAACTTTTTTGGAGAGCCAGCATAGTGTAGTGGTTAAGAGCGGAGAGCTCTAATCTGGAAAAATGGGTTTGATTCCCCACTCCTCCACATTAAGCCTGTTGGGTGACTTTGGGCCAGTTACAGTTCTTTTGAAACTCTCTCAGCCTAGGGTTGCCAGGTCCCCTCATCACTCTGGCAGGGGGGGATTGGGGGGCATTCAGGGGGTGGGCAGGGATACTCCCAAACCGTGGCCACCCCTCCCTTCAGCTCTTCAGCTGGTCTTCAGCTAATCGGCAGGGAGCACGTGGCCCACCAATCAGCTGGAGAGCCCTTTAAATATTTCAGCAGTGAGGAAGAGGGGCTGCCACCAGCCGCAGCTCCACTCGCAAAAAGATCCTTGATCCTTTAAAGGGTCTTTTTGTGGGTGGGGGCCATGGCACATGGGACTGGTTTCCCAGTGGCAATTCACCGCTTGGGATTCAGGCCCACGCACCGCCACCTTACTTGCTACAGGGCTCACAGCGAGCAGAGTGACATTGTGGACCAGAATCTCAAGCGGTGAATTGCCGCTGGGAAATCAGCCCTGTGTATTGCAGCCCCCATCCCACTCACAAAAAGACTCTTTAAAGGGTCTTTTTCTGAGCAAAGCTGTGGCCGGTGACAGGCCCTCTCCCTCCTTGCTGAAAGATTTAAAGGGCCCTCCAGCTGATCAGCAGGCCACATGCTCCCCACCAATCAGCTTAAGCCCTTTAAAACTCTGCAGGAGGGGAGGGAGAGGAGTGGCCATGGTTTGGGGCGGGGCTACCCCCTGCTGTCTGGCAGTGAATTGGAGCCCCTAGAAGCAGGGGAACCCCCACCTGGACTTGGGGGCTAGCAACCCTATCTCAGCCCCACCTACCTCACAAGGTGACTGTTGTGAGGAGAGAAAGATAAGGAGACTCCTTAAGGTAGAAAAAAGCACAGTATAAAAACCAACTCTTTCTTCTAAATAAGACTGTTTAGCTGTTCCTTTAATATCAGTTTGATCTGCAGCAATCATCAGGTGATGTTATCTAGCCCCATGCTATGAAAAGATAAAACTGCACATATCTGCATGTTAAACCTCTTTGGGGGACATTTTTTCCAGGCCAGCTGGCAACCTTAATGATTGTCCTCTATCTTCACAACAACCCTATGAGGTAGGTTAATCTAAGAAAG
>NW_015173125.1:360964-392247 GCF_001447785.1 Gekko japonicus | reverse complement strand
GGGGGGCGCCGGGGGGGGGGGGACCAGAAGGGATCGTCGCCTAGGGTGCAAAATAAGCTGGGGCCGGCCCTGCATCCAGTAAATTCCATGGCAGAGTAGACATTTGAAACCAGATTTTTCAGATCATAGTCCAACACTGTTACCACTACCCCATATTTTGTTCCTTCCATAAGCAGGTCACAGGAAGGGATGACCAATGACACCACTAAAGGAATGAAGCAGGAGTTCCTGATGCTGTGTTACTTTTAGCGGCTACAGAGCAGTTAGACATCACCTCTGAGGCATGACCTATTGAGTGAACTGTTAAAGGCACAATCCCTTCCAGAAAATTACTTGTTAACCCATTGAAAAACCTAAGAAGTGAACCTTGACCTTTATTGTTGGTAAATTATACAGTATGGCTACAGTTAAGACAGTATCTTAAAGACAGGACAAAAGGAACTGATGTATCCCATCTTTAAAAAGGGTTCCAGAGGAGATCCAGGAAATTACAGGCAAGTCAGTCTGACGTCGATACCGGGTAAGTTGGTGGAAACTTACTAAGGAAAGAATTAGTAGGCACATTGATGAACAAAAACTATTGAGGAAAACTCAGCATGGGTTCTGTAAGGGAAGATCTTGTCTCACTAACCTGTTAGTGTTCTTTGAGGGAGTGAACAAACATGTGGATAAGGGGAACCCAATAGATGTTGTTTACCTTGACTTCCAGAAAGCTTTTGATAAAGTTCCTCATCAAAGGCTCCTTCGTAAGCTCAATAGTCACGGATAAAAGGACAAGTACTCTTGTGGATCAAAAACTGGCTAATTAATAGGAAACAAAGAGTGAGTATAAATGGGAAATTTTCTCAGTGGAGAGTGGTAAGCAGTGGGGTACCACAGGGATCAGTACTCGGTTAGATGCTTTTTAACTTGTTTATTAATGATTTGGAGTTGGGAGTAAGCAGTGAAGTGGCTAAATTTGCAGATGACACGAAGTTGTTCAGGGTGGTGAGAACCAGGGAGGATTGTGAGGCACTCCAAAGGGATCTGTCGAGGATGGGTGAGTGGGTGTCAACGTGGCAAATGTGGCCAAGTGTAAAGTGATGCACATTGGAGCCAAAAATCCTAAATATAAATACACATAAATCAATGGTGAGACCTCATTTGGAATACTGTGTGCAGTTCTGGTCACCACACCTTAAAAAGGATATTATAGCTTTGGGAAAAGTGCAGAAAAGGGCAACTAGAATGATAAAAGGGTTGGAACACTTTCCCTATGAGGAAAGGTTAAGGCGCTTAGGGCTCTTTAGCTTGGAGAAACGATGACTGAGGGGTGACATGATCAAGGTTTATAAGATTATCCATGGGATAGAGCAGGTAGAGAAAGAAGTACTTTTCTCCCTTTCTCACAATACAAGAACTCGTGGGTACTCCATGAAATTGCTGAGCAGTCAGGTTAGAACAGATAAAAGGAAGTACTTCTTCACCCAAAGAGTGATTAACACATGGAATTCACTGCCACAGGAGGTGGTGGCGGCTACAAACATGGACAGCTTCAAGAGGGAATTAGATAAGCATATGGAGCAGAAGTCCATCAGTAGCTATTAGCCACAGGGTATAGTCAGGAACTCTCGGTCTGGGGCAAGTGATGCACTGTATTCTTGGTGCTGGGGGGGGCAACAGTGTGAGGGCTTCTAGTGTCCTGGCCCCACTGCTGGACCTCCTGATGGCACCTGATATTTTTGGCCACTGTGTAATAGAGTGTTGGACTAGATGGGCCATTGGCCTGATCAAACATTGGCTTCTCTTATGTTCTTATCTGGAGCTCATTCAGAAATATAGTCTGATTTCCCAGAGCAGTTGACTTGTACGTTTTGTAAAATTTATATAAAATAACAGTATGTCTAAAACAAAAAGCAAGGTGAATGAACCATATCACTGTATTTTACAAAACAAAACTGAGGCACGTTCTTATACTGAGTTGCATGATTTCAGATTCTGGAAAGATTTCTGATCTTGTGTGTAATCAACTACACCATATACTTTCCTGAATTGCTGTAGTACAAGGTGAAATAGTGCACACTGAAACATTTCAAACAAATTGTACGTAACTTTGGAGACAAAAATAAAATTCATAATCATTTGAGCTTTTGCAAAAAGTCCCTAGGGCCGTGATCTCACTGGCTCTGGAGTCACATATGGCTCTTCTGAGCAATATAGCACCTGCTCCACGTTCCAGGAAAGGGGCCAGTATCTTTAGAAACTGGAAAAAAATCATTACTATGGACCCAGTATAAAATGTTTAACATACAACTCAATGTGCCCATGATGATTATATCAAGAATGTGAAGGGGTAGGGATTCAGTCTATGAGACTGGGTCAATACATGCAACTTAATAAGGTTAACATGCAACTCATTTGGCCACCAAATGAGAAGGAAGCACTCACTGGAGAAGACCCTGATGCTGGGAAAGATTGAAGGTCAAAGAAGACGGGGACGGCAAAGGATGAGATGGTTAGACAGTGTCATGGATGCAACGAACATGAAGTTGAGCAAACTTCAGAGGACGGCGGAAGACAGGAGGGCCTGGCGAGATCTGGTCTATGGGGTCATGAAGAGTCGAACTCGACTGTGCGACTGAACAACAACAACAAATAAGGTGGTGGATTGGGATATGCCACTGTTGAACGTAGCTCATAATTTAAAAGCAACCTCTCAGTAGTAGGGAAAAGATAACCTTTGATGCTGTGGTAATGAAAAAGGTTATAATATATATTATTGTTTGCATGTGTTTGGTTTGGGGTGGTGCCCAGGGCATATAGTAGTCATGTGGCTCTTGTGATCGACAGGAATTGTGAATGTGATTCTCCCCAATTCACAAAGTACTCCTGCCATAAGAGAAGTCTCAAGGAGAGTGATAACTATCCCAGCTATGCAAAAAAACCTATCTCTAACTAGCTAGCTAAAATTAATCATGTTGTTCCTGCCTCATATTTTTTTTGCACTTTAACACATGCTGAATAATACACTTTGAATCAATTTTCAATGCACTTTGCAAACTGGATCTTATTTTACCTCATTTGTACCCTGCCTTTCTCCCCAATGGGGACCCAAGGCAGCTTACATAATTCTCCTCCATTTTATCCTCACAACCCTGTGAGGTAAGTTAGGCTGAGAGAATGTGACTGGCCCAAGGTCACCCAACGAGCTTCCATGGCACAAGTGGGGATTCCAACCCAGGTCTCCAAGATACTAGTCTGATACTCTTAACCACTACACCACACTGTATGAAACAGCAAAATCCACTTGTAAATTATTGCTTGACCGTATGTTCTGAATCAGCTTTTATGTTTTGCACCCGTTGTGGCATGTATGCATTGGAAGCAGACATGCTTAGGAAAGGGATGGGGTTCTGTTGTGCCCTTCATACAGCTTTCAGCGGGTGTTATGCCAGCACAGCAAAAGACAGTGTGTTAATGCTTTCTGCTTTCTAGTTCTAGGGAAGTTCTGAAGGAGTTACTCAGAAGTGCCTCACTCTTACTACTGTAAATGGCTAAAGCAGGGAGGGCAACTGCCAAGCAAAGTACATACCTTAATTTATTCCTGACCTCATGAATGAAAATAGGTAACTGGAGTTATTTCCCAGCAAGTTCTTTGTTCTTGATCTATACATTTTTTTCATCATGAGATTTTCATGGTAGAGTTATTGTGTATATAAGGTAATGTAAGGTAATGCGGTAACATTTTATTGGACTTTATGGGAGGAAATATATTACATTTTATTGGACTTTATGGGAGGAAATAGGTTTTATTGTTGCTTAATGTTTTCATTATGCACTGTAAGCTGCCTTCAGCCAGAACATATATTTATAATCAACCAGGATATGAACGTTTTAATAAATATATATTTTAAAGTGATCACTGAATTATTTACATAGCACCACCTACAAACGTGGCTCTAAACTGAGAATTGCAGCCAAACCGTACACACTTCACTCAAACCTTACTCTCATGTTCATGCAGGTGTCCTCAGTAGCCAGAGATTTAAAAGGTCCTGTCTATACATCTGTGTGACCGAAAAGAGATAAGAAAAGGCTAGAGGCGCCCAGACGGAACACTGAAAGCTATAGAGTTGCCAATCTCCAGGTAGCTATTACAACCGCTCTCCAGAGACCAGATCACCCGGAGAAAATGGCCTCTTTGGAAGTTGGACTCTCTGGCAACTTGGCCCAAACCCCAGCCCCCTCAGGCTCCACCCCCAAAATCTCCAGGTATTTTCCAACTCAGCGCTGGCAACCCTAGCAAAGCTGCCACTGGCCAGAATCCTTCCCGAGGACAGGCTGTGGACTGACTTTGCTCTTGAACAGTTCTGTGCTGCAACCTTGTATATTTAGCATCACGGCCAACCGCCAGAAAAAAGAAAGCAGAATATTTTTTTTACACTGAAAATTAGAATC
Source organism: Gekko japonicus (assembly GCF_001447785.1). NCBI lineage: Eukaryota > Metazoa > Chordata > Lepidosauria > Squamata > Gekkonidae > Gekko > Gekko japonicus. The sequence continues at coordinate 387,810 of NW_015173125.1, read as the reverse complement.
CGCAACCAGTTCCGTTTTACACCGGAAGAGTAAGAGGAACGGTGGCTTTTCCCTACCCCCACCACCGCCCCGCACCGCCCCTCGGGAAGGCACAACTAACTTTTCCATACCCCCCCCCCTTTTCCGTCACGCAGAGAAAAAGAAAGCCACAGGAAGAGGCTTTTTCACTTAATGGGAATTAAAGTTTTTCTATCGGGTATCTTGAAAATAAATCTTGCCGACATCAGCACTCCTCATCCAATGTCAGGGCGAAAAGCCTGGCCCCTTATTCGACTAGTGTTTGGTTTCTTCCAAGATGGCGACAGAGCGGAACTAAGGAGAACAGAAGAATGGCACTACACTGAAGGAAATACTTTCCCGGAACCGGAAGTGCGTGCGCGAGGCTCAGCGGGCGTGCGGTGTTTGTGGCGTTCGCTTTCGGGGACCTGGGGGACAGAGTACGTGACGGTCGCGCTGTCTGTTTTCTGGCGCTATGGTAAGGTGGGGCGGGGAGGTGGGTTTTGAGTCGCGTTCTGGGGCAGGCTGCAGCTTCTGTGGTTGACTTTCTCCCTTCGTGGATACGAGGGGGCGAGGAGAACAGTATCGTGCTGACTTCTTTATAAAAAGGATTTTTTTAAAAAATGGTCTATACTAGTTGTGGGGGAGGAGATGGCAGGGGACGTCAGCTCGTCATGCATGCTGAGCCATTTGTATAGATTCAGGTGGGCAGCTTGGTCTGAAGTGGCAGAACAGAGTTGTGGGTCCAGTGGTACCTTTAAGACCGACAAAGTTTAATTCAAGGTATAAGCTTTCGGGTGCAACCACATCTGAAGAAGTGTGCTTGCACAGGAAAGCTTATACCTGGAATTAAACTTTGTCGGTCGTAAAGGTGCCACTGGACTCAAACTTTGTTGTGCCATTTGTAGTAATAGTAATAACACTTAGCATAGTGCTTTCATTGTACAAAACATATGCACATGCTCTTGTAACAACAGTCCTGTGTGGAAGGCCAACGGCCATATTCCTGTATGAGGATGTGAGAGAGGCCACCTAAGGAGTTCCTCGCAGAGTTGAAAGTCTCTGGAGCAAGCTGTAGTGCAGACAGGGCCATAGTTGGATGATGTTTCATCCATGGGCTCTAATGGTTAGAAGATGATCTGCTGTAAGCTTAGTACTTTTGAAAAAAAAATATTCATCACGGCATGGAAATGCCAATACCCCATCAGCAGATGGGAAGCAATATACGCATGAGAGGGGGGAGAGAAATAGTTGGTTAAGATGTCCCCAGGTTATCCAAAAAACTGAGATTTGGTGTTGAGACAACCTAGTACATACTAACTACTAGAAGATTATTAAAACTGAATGATTACTTGGAAAAAAAATAAACCTACCCTGCAGTTTGATTTTTTCTTTCCTTTTGGGGACTGGGAGAGATTGCTCATCCCTAAGAGGGGGAAAAGGCAATACTAAAGGTGGGAGCAGAGGGAAAGAATAGGGATGATGAAAGGAGAGGAAAAATAGGTTTAATACAAGGAGACTGGTGGGAACAAATAGGAGGGAAAAAACAAAAATGTCAACAACAACCAGGGGTCATTTAGTAGAAAAAGAGGTGCTGGAGCTCATTAGCATAACTCATTAGCATAACTTATTTGCATATCCCACACCCCCTGACATCACTGGAAGTGTGTCAGAAGGCAACACCCACCACTCAGGCTCTCCTGGACTCTTTTGGATTGCTAGCTATGGGGGGGAGATGCGCAGATCTGCCCTCACAGAGGAGGGAGAGCTTGTACCTAAATAAACCTTGGCCTTAAAGGTGCCACTGGACTGTTTTGGATTGCTATCTGGGGGGGGGCCCTCTGCAACCTACCTGGCTGCTTCTTGCTCCTTGTGGCCTGGGGCTGCTGGGAGCAGGAGGTGGGGCTTGTTGCATGTGCCCGCCCCTTGGGCTCTTTACTGCCGGAGCTGCACTCCTGCAGGAAATGACCCCTGCACACAGTGAGAAACCCATTTATATGTAGTGACCCTTCCATAGTGCTGTTCAGGTGGTGGGGGTCTTACAGGCAGTAAAGGACGGTCTAGTCCTGTGTTGCTGGCAACGAGGGGATGTCACTTCTGGTGTGCACAGGAAATGATATCATCGCATCACCAGCAATGCAGAGATGCTCTGGTATTTGGACAAAACGTCTGTGCTATTTGGGCAAAAACTCTGTGGTAAAACGGATTTTTACCATAAACTTTTTGTGCAGATACCAGAGCATCACCGGCAACACAATGACACTTCTTCTGGTGAGTACCAGAAGTGATATTGCCATGACACCGGCCTAGGCTTATCCCAGTAACTCACCCTACCCCTCGCCCCCACAGGTTGCTGGGAGTACCTGGCAATTCTAGCTTTATTCTATTTAGCATTGTATAGGAAGCTTGTGTTGTAATGTGGATCTTCCTGATGCCCGTTGCTATGAGTGTGTAGACATCCTTAAGGCCCTGTTAAAGAATGTTGCATACCTTATATAACAGACCCTTGGTGAATCACGCAACTGCCATTGCGTGCGGTGCTCAGACTCTAGGATGGACAGCAAAAACTGGTGAAGCCACTACATGTGGGGATGGGGGTGGAGCTGACTGGCCGGCGCTGCCATTGCCACACGAAATGGTGACAATGAGTGGGGTTGGTGGGGGCATGGAGTGGTGGTTTGCCTACTAAGGGACAGGACCAACAGGGGAGAAAGGAGGAGGAAGGCCAGCACATGGGTTGGGAGATAATTGGGCTGTCTTGTGCATGCTGCTCTGAGGGGAAAGACGCCCCAGCCTCGGAAGCAAGTGGAGGAGCAAAATGAGAAGGGGGTGCTGCTCTTGCCGCACACCTAAACAGCCGCAGAGCCGGGAGGCGGCGTGAGTATTGGAGAGGGTGGAGGATCGCGACCTCCCTTCTCCCCCACACCTGTTTTCAGCTTGTGAAAGAAAAACCATCACAGATGGACAGGAAGCACCCCTTGGTGATTTTGGACGCTCCATCAGGCCTTCCCATCAGCCCCTGCAGCTTCTGTGGGAAATGCAGGAGGGATGAGAACTGAGGGGGGGGGATTAGGGACAGCCAAGTTCAGACACCTCCTCCTCCTGAGCCTGGGGTAACCCAGGGATGGTCACTCAGCCTGGACTACTTCCAGGATGGGGGATGGGGGGGATGTGGCAGTGGAGGGGGAAGTCTGGTGTGCCTCCTCAAGATTCTCAGAGGTAGGCCAGGTGAAGAGAAAAAACAAAGAGGTGAATTGTAGCTGTGCTGAGGGTGGGTGTATGGGGGTTGTGCTGATAAACTACCTTATTTACTTGCAAGGAAAGTGATTCATCTCCTAAAAGTGCTATATATGCAAAAGTAACTAATTTTTGTGGAAATGTAAGATAACCCCCCCCCCCCCATTATGGTATCCCTGGGGGGGGATAGTCTTGCATATGATTAAATACATTTTGGGGGGCTTTTGTTCGTTCCCCAGTAAATCAGTTGCTTTCAATCCTAGGAATCAATTGCTTTTGTTTGTATTTTAAGAAAAAATAATATTGTTCATTGGGTTTGCCTGTGTCATTTATAAAGTTAGTATCTCCATACCTGGCATTACATTTTATGGCACACATGGTCCGGCCCATCAAAGTATCATTTATATTAGATCCAGCCCTTATAACGAGTTCGACACTTCTGACCTGTAAAGTGAATATTGGGGGGGAAGGGGGGCTTCTTTTGTGCATTTTCTGTACTCTAGATAACTCAGGAGAGTATCAAGCACAATCCATATTTTTAGATTAAAAGGGTATAATTTTTTTATAACAGAAGTTTGAAGTAACTCACTTTTGTCTTGCAGCCTCATAGGCGGAAGAAACCATTCATAGAAAAGAAGAAGGCTGTAACATTTCATTTAGTACACAGAAGTCAGAAGGACCCTTTGACAGCAGATGAAACTGCACCCCAGAGAATTCTATTACCTGCGCAAAAGGTAACTGCAGAATGTACAATTCAGAGGATTGATTCAATAGTTTGTTTCTAGTTTGCTATTTTGAGGGGTTGTGCGACGGTAGTACTTGCCTGAAAGGTTGTGTAATTCTTAGGACGTCTGTAAATTTTTTTGCAGTATGCCATAATATATTGTTCTGGAGTGTTTAAGACCCAAAGAGGCTTAGTTATACCTTTCTAGTTGTGGAATCCTAAAATTCACCTTTTGAATTCTATCAGTTCTGTCACAAGAGTGGTGAGGGACATTAACCATGTCTAACCTGCCTGCTTTTCCTGAAAGACTGCGTTTGTATCGACTCTTTTTGCAAGTCACTACTAGAGTGATCTATCTAACTGTAAGTTAATACTGCTGGACAAATTTGGTAACTTTTTTTTAAAAAAATAGGGAAATGATGAAAAACGGAGAGAAGAACAGAGGAAATATGGAGTCTTCTTCGATGATGACTATGATTACTTGCAACATCTCAGAGAAGCTTCTGGAACTTCTGAGCTTGTTCCATCAAGCATCCAAAGCCAACAAGGCAGGATTATAGTGACCAAAGAAGGGGAGGTTGAAGAGGAAATTCAGTGCATTTTGGTAAGTGCAGGAGCGGTGGTGATAGTTATTGTTCCAGTTTTGTGCCTTTCTCATTTGGCGATCCAGCAAATGAATCAAACCAAAATAAGAAGCAGGGTAGAAAGTTTTTAACTAAGTGTGTAGAATTTCCTGAAAACTTGTAACATAAATACTTAGAAACGTCTCCTGTTTTTTTAATATTTTGTTCAGTTAGAATAATGGTTATCTGATCTTGATCTCCTGTTAACAGGTATTAGGGATTAATGATACAGAAACTGGTTGTTCATGTTATCTTCTATTATGTTCTTTTTCAGTTATACAGCTTGTGATGCCCCTTTCCACACACACAGAGTGCCTACCACCACCTATCTCTCAGGTTCAGGGTTACAAGTAGGTCAGGTGTCACATTTGCTATCCTTCCCATCTCTTTTAAAATATAGAGAGAGCCATAACTATTTCACACCTCAGGTCCTCTCGCTCATTCACAGAGACATCAGCAGACAGGGTAGCCCAGCCCTTTACTAACAGATCCTCACTCAAATATTTCACTTAGTTATTGGGGTTGGGGCTCATACACTGTTCCAGTCACACAACCGCCACCATTTATTCATTTCCTAAAACATATGTAGACCAACATCTTCACTGTTGCGTATGCTTCTGTGTTTCTTTCCCTGCGGCATACAGCCCACAGATTTAAACAAGGAGTTAACTTTTATTTGTGGTTTGAACATAACATTGAATAAAATAAGGTAAATGCTACATTTTGTTTCCAATTGAACTTTAGAGATGTTTCCCTATTCCTGCAATTGGGATCCTTTGTCACAAATTGGCTCTTTTCAGCCAGCTCTAGGTAGCTCTTTTCCAGTTTCACTCAGCCAGTTTTCCTTGTAACTCCCTAGCTGCCAACTCCCAACTACTTTCTAACTGCAGTTTTACAACTATCTGTCCCTGACATTCCATTAGCTCTTAGGGAGAGGTGGAACATAACCTCTCCATCACCGGTAGAGGGCCTTACTATCTATTTGATGCAGGAAATTATTTGACACCTGTATGGAAAGTTTGGAGGCTTGGAGGGAGGTTGTTGCTAAACATTGATGCAGGTTACCAGTTCAGGATCTCTTAACAGGATACAATACTGTAGTAGCTGAGTGTTCATGTAGCACTCCTTCAACTATGGTCCTTTGTTATCAGTGAGATGATAAAAAGCAAGTGTTCATACACATGAATGTAGTTACACAGCTAACTAATTAAAGAGATGTGGTGAGATCAAAATGCAAGTAAAATTTAAATCTGTATAACCAGCAAGTCTTCCAGGAGCTTTCCTAGCGTTGTGCTATGGAGAGTGCAAGAACAGGGCAGGCAGCTGCAGACGTGTGTGGGAGAAAAGAGGGATATAACGTAAAATAAATAAGTACCCCTTCTGCTTGTTTTATTTTGGAACTTTGGAACTAGAGTCATAGGATCATAGAACCAGAAGGTTCCATACAGGCCATCTAGTCCAACCCCCTGCTCAATGCTGGATCAGCCTAAAGCATCCCTGACAAGTGTTCATCCAGCTGCTGGTTGAAGACTGCCAACGAGGGAGAGCTCACTACCACCCTAGGCAGCCAGTTCCACTGTGCTAAACTACTTGTACACTAAAAACAGAGTACTTTCCTCATGTCTTCCTTCTCAGTGGTCCTATACAATTAGGTGCAACTTTTGCTGGTTTCTTCTTTTATCTTGAAGAGGGAGAAAAAGAGTTCTCCAGGTCATGGTCTAGGTCTCTTTGACCAGCAGACGGGTGACTGGCAATAGTTAACAAATAGCAGGGTCACTTTTTGAAATCTTGTCAAGTGAATTCATATACAACTATTCTAGGATATGTATGTAGGATCCTGAATTGTTGTCTCTCTTACTTGTAGCTTGAAGCACTAGGAAAAGGTTTATATTGAATAGCTTCTTATACAGACACTTTTCTCTTTGAAAGACGCCAGCATTTGTGTGCCGATTCTTAAATTTCAGTAGAAAGAATTGTGTATCAACTGAATTGCACCTATTGTTAAAAAGCAAAAGTTCTGTTAGAAAGCCAGTTTGCTGTAGTGGTTAAGAATGGCGGACTCTAATCTGTAGAACTGGGTTTGGTTCCCCACTCTTCCACATGTAGCCAGCTGGGTGACCTTGGGTCAGTCACAGTTCTCTCAGAGCTGTTCTGGAAAGAGCAGTTCTCCCAGAGCTCTCTCAGCCCCACCTATCTCACGGGGCGTATGTTGTGGGGAGAGGAAGGGAAAGGAGATTGTAAGCCGATCTGAGACTCCGAGTGAAGGGTGGGGTATAAATCCAACTTCTTCTTTTTCTTTTTTCAGAGAGTTTTGTCTCTTGATAATTATTTTAAAGAAAGGGGCTGGTATTTCTTTGATGTGTTTTTTCTTTTCTTTAGGCTCCCACTATTAATTTGCCCTCATCAGTGTTTGCATCAGATTTTGAAGAGGATGTGGGACTGTTAAATAAAGCTGCTCCTGTTTCAGGTACTAAATTTAAGCTGTATTTGTTCAATATTAACCCGTCCTTAATATATTGCTGTTGCTGTGTGACCAAATAAGATGGAGGTAATCTGGTTTGGAAGGCTGATTTTTGTTGTTGTTGTTGTTCTGAATGGAATGGAGTTGGCTTTTGCAGAGCGGATTAAGAATTTGGGTTCGCCCGTAGACCCAGCTTTGCTGTTTGAAAAACAGACTGGTGTAGTGGCCGAGAGTGCCTTCTGTCATCTGCATCTGGTTTGCCAACTCTCTCCTTTCTTAAACTCAGCCAATGGAGCATGCTGATCCATGCTTTCGTAACCTCACTGTTTGATTGCTACAATGCGTTCTACATTGGGCTGTCCTTGAAGCCACCCCAGAAACTGCAGCTGGTTCAGAATTCAGCAGCCTATTTATTGTCAGGGCCTGGTTGATGGGAACAGATCTCTCCAATCTTAAGACGTCTACATTTGCTGCCCGTTTATTTCTGAGTTCAATTTAGTGTTCTGATTATGACCTTTAAAGCCCTTCACAGCCTTGGACCCAGATATCTATTTCTTCCCATATGCCCCGTGTGCCAGTTGTGGTTCTCAACTTGCTACCTTCCTCCACTTATGACAGCCCACCTGACATCAGCCAGCACACTTCCATTGTAGGTCCCACTTTGTGGGAAAGCATTTCTGCAGAGGCGAGGAGGATGCCATCTCAAGAAATTATCAGCCGGCGCTCCAAGGCCACGTTATTTACCAGGGCTTTTAATGAGTTAGAGACTGCAGGCAGTTTAAAGGTAGCATTTACTTTATTCTGTATGTTTTAAATCATGATTTGTAAGCCACCTTGAGCCACAACGAAAGGCAGGATATAAATGTTTTTATACATAAATGCCTGTGAAAAACTAAAGGGGCACAGACTTGAGTATCTCATTCTTTGTTCAAAATACATAGAAATTTCTTCAGTCTCTCTCTGCTGTCACATTGTTATCAGCCATGATGACTCATACAAGCAGTGAATGTTAGCAATGAAATGTTTGGGAGGCTTTATTAATATATGATTTTATCTTTCATTAGGGCCCAGGCTGGATTTTGACCCCGACATTGTTGCTGCACTTGATGATGATTTCAATTTTGACGATCCAAATAATCTTCTTGAGGATGACTTCGTTTTAAATGCCAATAAGCCTGGGAGCATAGAGCAGGAAGAGGAAGGTTATTGGTAATGAAATGGAAAGCTACTACCGCATTTTTTTATTAATTGCAGTCGGGAGAAAAGAAGGAAACCCTGCTACTAGTGAAACAATAATGCTGTCTAAGTCTCAAGTGCCTGTGACCACAGGCGAGTCTGGGTTCAACCCCTCTTAGATTTTCATTCATGAAAATTATCTTACTTTCCCTTGTCCATCTACAAAACAAGTAAACAGTGGTATGTCAAGCAATTATCAGATTAGTGGTATGAGAAGAGTGCCATAAATGCCAGATAGCTAATGTGTTGTTTTTGTGCTCTTCACAGGGAATCGAAAGCTGGAGATGAAGATGAATGGGAGGACGTGGAGGAAGAGGAGATGGATGGAAAGAACATTTGTAGTGATGGAGAGTATGAGTCTGAGGGTCCTTTGTCAGATGACAGTGAAATTGGAGGAGAGATGAAAGAATTTCTTTTCATGCAAGAAGAGACCAAGAGCCGTTTCACAGAATACTCCATGACCTCCTCAGTAATAAGAAGGAATGAGCAGCTGACCCTTCTGGATGAGAGATTTGAGAAGGTGAAGAAATCATTCTGATAAACCCCGGAGCAACCCTGTAAACTATTCCTCATTTCTTCTAAAGATTCCAGGATATAAGTTTCAGGATATAAGACATCATAGTTAGTTTTAACTGTCACAATTCATTTCCTACATTTATTTCCCCCTTTCTCCCAAATGGGAACCCAAAGCAACTTACATCACTCTCTTCTGTGTGTGTATGACTGGCCCAACGTCACTCAGCAAGCTCACATAGCACATTGTTTTATCACAACCGCCATGTGAGGTAAATAAGGGCCTGTGTGTGTATGACTGGCCCAAGGTCACTCAGCAAGCTCACATAGCACATTGGGGGTTTGAGCCTGGATCTCCCAGATCCTAATCTGACCCTAACCACTACATCATGTGGGCTAATATACAGCTGCTGTTCTCAAAACTATGAATTATTTCACTGCTCAAATTTGTTACCATGGAATATGGAGACAATGGGGATGCTGTGCACTTATTTGCAGCTACATTCTGTAACCAAGGACGGCTTCCCCGCACCTGCCTGTAAGAAGGAGGGGTCATCATCAATGCTCCCTCTAAGCTGTGGAGTCTTGTGAGCTACTGGCATTAAAGTTGTGAGCGAGCGATTTGGCTACTGCGTACATTAGTTTGCTCTGGAGCCATCCTTTCCTGAGCTGAGACAAAAATGTGTGAACCAGAGGCTAAAAAACTGTGAGCTAGCTCACACGAACTCAGCTTAGAGGGAACACTGGTCATCATCCAGGAATGTTTTTGTATCCCTGATAATTGAAGTTTTAGTGAGTTGTAGTGTGCAGATGGGAGACCACCAAGGAAATCCAGGGTGGTTCTGTAGAAGCAGGGAGTGGCAAAGCACCCCTGAATGTCTCTTGGCCTAAAAACCCTATGGATTTGCCTTAAATGACATATCCTGGTTAGTAGATCAACAATTTCATATTTGAGCTTTATGCCATCAGGGCCTGAAGAATTATTGGTCTTAATTTTACAGTGGATCTGGAATTTCATCTCCCATCCTCTCAATTTAACTCAGTTCTTCAGACTCATTTCCTAAAAATAGTCACTATGGTCTGGTCACATGCCTCACATTTTTCACTTTATTTTTATTTATTTATTTAATTTATTTATTTATTAGATTTATACCCTGCCATCCCCACCGAAGCAGGCGCAGCTTTAGCAATCTTTTTATTCCTTGGTCATCTAAAGGCTCAACTGCCTCTTTAGCTGGTTTCCTGCTCTGGATGTCTTTAAAGAAATGTTCATTTTTTTGTCTTGGTGCGTTTAGCAGTTCACCTCTCGCATTCCTTTTTCCATGCCTTATTATTATCTGAACCATATTTTGCCAAACTCGTGCTCCCTTTTGTTCACTTCACTGGGACAGACTTTCAATTTCAAAAAGAAACCTTTGCCTTTGAGGACTTCCTTAACCATGTAGGCATCCTTTTAGCTTTGAAAGTAGCTTTTCTAATCTGGGGAATGCATTCTATCTGGACTTCAATTACTGTGGTTGTAAATAGCTTCCAAGTGTCATTTAGGGATTTGCATCTCCTACATTTCTCTTTCAGCTTCCTTCTGACCAATACCCTCATTTTTGTAAAGTTCCTTGTTTTGAAATCAAATGTTAGTGTTTTTGAACTTCAGGGAAAACCTCCCATTGACATGACATGCATGCTGAATAGCATTGTGGTCGGTATTTCCAACGGTGACCAGGTCTTGAACCCCACTCAGAACCAAGTCAAAGATCACTGCCCCTCTAGTTAGCTATGTTACCAACTGTTCCAGTGCTCATGTCGTTTATGGTGTCTAGAAATCTCATTTCTACAGCAGCATTTGAGCACATGCTTACCTAGTCAATATTATAGTTGAAATAACCCAGTTTCACAACGTTATCCGCGTTAGTCACCTCATTTCCTTCTCCGTGTTGAGATCAGTCTCAAGGATTGGATCAAGTGGGTGATAGTGCACCCCCCACGTTTAAGGATCTTTCAGGGCCCAGCGTCTCCAGCCATATCACCTCTGCTGGGGAGTTCATTCCATGTTAGCCTGTGTCACAGAATAAAACAAGAATCCAGGGGCACCTCAGAGGCTTAACAAAATTGATTCCAGCATTAGTTTTTCTGGGTCAGAGCTCACTCACTGAGATGCACTGCAGTGTAAGTCCATCAGGCTGATTTATAGGGAGAGAGGGGACTCTCCCTATAACTGGTTCGAACACTGGTTCGAAACAAGATCCAATCCAAAAAGTAATTGACAACAGGCAAACTGTGCAACATAGTGCAGGGAGAAATAAGAAGATACATAAGGAAGTCAGAGAAGTACAGCTGAAGTCCTTAACATCCATAAGGGGCAGATATGCAAAATATCACTCATGGATGAGCAGGCGGGGGATGTGGGGCTTTCATCCAACAGATGGAGCTCGTCCAAGCTAACCAGTCTTGGAAAATCTAACCAATAGATACCGACTTCATCCAATAGTGATTAATTTCTGTAGTATTCACAGTAATACTATGTTTTTGATTTTAGTTTTTCGAGCAGTTTGATGATGACGAAATTGGAGCATTAGATAATGCAGAACTGGAAGGCTTCATTCAAAGTGACAGTGCTCGGCTACGGGAAGTCTTGAATGACTACTACAAAGAGAAAGCAAAGGAGTATGTAGATGATTCTTGCTTTTCGGTAATTCACATGAGTAGCCTTAATTCCCAATATGCATTTGATTTGTGGGTCTCAAAGAGCTCCTCACATAGTCTGTAAAAGTGATTGGACTCTAGGCTTGCTTGCCACATTGCGTAGCAGGACTGCTGTAGTTCTCAGGTCTGCTATATTTATCACTCCCCAGTTATATTGCCTCAACTTCCTAAGCATATCCAGTAGTATCTAGGCTTGTCAAATAACGGCCCCAGTCACACGGGCAGGAAAATGTGGGGGGGAAGCGTGGCTGTTTGCCCGGAGCAAAATAACGCGCGGCTGCTCGATCAGACGTCCCGTCGAGGTCCCGTGGTTAGGGGGGAGGTGCCCATCACAGGACAATCCTGCTGCGTGGCAAAAAAGCGGCCTTTCTAGCAAAAGGCTCCACGGGTTTAACCCCTTCCAGGGCTGCAGAGGAATGCAAACTGTGTCCTTGTCAGGTCCCCTCCAGGACGAGCGTCAGCCAGGCTGCCCACCCGCCACGCCCCCCCCCCCCTCGGCCGGGGGCGAGGCGTGGCGCTGGATGCCATGACCTACCACCGGAAACACGATCAGGCGCCCGCCCTTGCCCCGCGGTTTCCGGAAACTAGTACCTCGGAGGTACTAGTTTTTTACCCCGCATCTTTGGCGGGAAGACTCGGGTTCGCTGCGGGAGCTCTACGCTTCCCAGATGTGGCGCTGTGATTGCGCCCGGAAAATCCGCCTATCTTCCGTCTCTGTACCGTGGCTAATGCTCCGTGTGACCACAGCCAACATGTATTTTTATAGATGCAGGTGAACTTTGCTGTCTTTGCAGTCAAAGAGTAAGCAGTGTAGGAATTGGTTAGCTCTATCTGCCAGTAATATATTGCTAGATGGAAAGGTTCTAATACCGAGATATGAAGCTAGCAAACATTTGATTTATATGCTACTATTTTAGGCCTATTTTAAACCAGCATATTTGATTGTGGCTTGAACGCAGAGACCGAAATACTACACTTTTACACTTTTCCAAAACATAATATGCGTTCTGTATGCTTATACTCCATATATACCAACTGTGATCACTATAAAATCTATTTCTGATTTACGAGTTATGTTATAAATAGGGGGCAGTTCATTTTAAAGTTGAATCATTGTTCCATTCAAGTGTTCATGTGCCTTTTGTGTGTGTCTTCCTTTATAAGCTGTGTGAAACTAAATGACCTTGAAATCGGGGAGGATTCAGAGGTGCTCCTGAATAAGTCAGTAGAAGAAGCAGATGAAGAACAAGAGGAAATTGTAACTTTAATTATAGAGGAGCCCAAAGAAAAATGGGACTGTGAATCCATTTTAAGTGAGTATTTAATGCATTTTCCCCAGATGAGTAAACAGTGCAAGATTATGATGTTGCTCTTGTTCAGGCTAAAAGGGTTATGATTTTTTATACTGTTCTGCTGTGGTGTATGTGTCTGACAGGTACATGGTTTCATTATCAAGGCAAGTCTTTGGTGGATTAACTGTGTAATGTTTTGCAACAGGTTGTTACAATTTATAGCGATCTTTTATAATTTGGGGGCAGGGGAATTCCTTGAATGATCACCCTTACATGTTTTTCTCGTTCAGGTACCTATTCAACCTTATACAATCATCCAAAACTTATTGAAGTTCCACAAAAGGTAAATTAGATTTTCATTCTATACCATGTTAAAACTTATATAGTGAATGTGATTAGTTTATGAAGAGAGAGCTTGAAAGATTAAAAGAGCGATATTGATATTAAAGTATTTAAATTATTTTGGGGACAACAAAGGAGATTCTTTAGATTTGCTTGTCACTGGCTCCAGAAGAACTAATTGACGCTGGCTACTGTTTCCTTTGTTTTCTGTTGTAGCATCACATATTTTTGCTTTCACATTCATACTGAAAGCACACATTTTTACAACCACTGTTTCCCAGAAAACCATGGCTAAAGTGATTTGACACCATAGCAAATAGTAATCATGGTGGGCATTGCTTCAATAAATCATTTTATCTTTTTGTAGAATGACTGGTACTACCCTACTTTGTAACAGACCAGCATTTTTCAGCAAGTACCAAGAAATAAAGATCAATACATTTTGCAACATTTTGCAGATGGCTTTAAAAGACAAGGTGGCATTTCATTTTTTCCACACTTGATTTTTAAATTGTTTTGGTTAAACATTTGATTTGACCATTAGGTACTATAGTTTTTACTGAATTTATTTTTGGATCTGACAAATGAATTTGGCTTAGGCAACTGCATAGTTCTCTGAGGAAACTTGTGAACTTCTTAAGTTGCTGGGTTGTGAATTTAGTGGAGAAGTTTCACATTGGCAAAGTAAGCCATCTCACTAGCCCTTGTGTATGGGGGTTTTTTTGTTTGTTTTTTAAAGCCAAAACCAATCAAAGTGTCCCATAAGACTGGAATCCCACTGGATGTTTTGCCTAAAAGAGGACTTACAGCTAAGCAGGTTGAGTGCATGCAGATGATTAATGACAGTGACCTGCCAAGAGTCTCCACACAACCACGTCCCAAAAAGGAAAGTAAAGAAGATCACAAAGCCAGAAAACAAGCTATCAAAGAAGAACGCAAAGTAAATTTACTTTTTTTCCCTTTAAGTAATGAATGTCAGTACAAAAGTGCTGTTTTAAAGCAAGCTTATTTAATCTAAATTTTGATAGTAAGAAAGGGAGAAGCATAAGAAGTCAAGAACTGGAATATGTAGGAACTAGGAGTAAGGCCCGTTGTGGGAAGAAATACAATGAGCTCTAGAAAGAAGCTCCAGGTGAGTGTCCCAGTTGTGGCTGGTGGAGCGGCAGAGGGAAGGGGAAAATAGAGGGAGGCAAGCCATGTTTCTTTCCTTCTGCTTAGCTATAAGGCAGGGCTGTCTCAAGTCATTTTGCTGCCCCAAGTGGGTAGTACGGGAGGACAGCCTCATGGTAACAGGTATGGTTCCCTCAACCCCTGACGTACGTTGATTTGAGGTTATGCAGTGGCAGCTAATGTAGAAAAGCGCCTCCTCCTATGCCATGTCTTCTGGGTTCCCAGGGTCTGGAAAGTGGTTCCATAGCCAGTTACAGGGTTGCCAACTCTGAGTTGGGAAATACCTGTAGATTTGAGGGGTAGAGCCTGGGGAGGGCAGGGTTTGGGGGTGCAGAGGGACCTCAGCCGGGTATAATGCCATAGAGTCCATTGCCCAAAGCGGCCATTCTCTCCAGGAGAACTGATCTTGGAGATCTCCAGGTGCTGCCTGGAGGCTGGCAATACTAAGGGGAGGACCAGACCTGTAGATTTGAGGGGTAGAGCCTGGGAAGGGCAGGGTTTTGGGTGTTTAGAATGTTAGAGGCAAAAGCCAATCAGGCTGCATATGCAAATGACCTCTGTGTTCTGACTGGCTATTAGTGGGAGAGGAACAGCAAACTGTTTAGAGTATTGGAGGTGAGACTCAGGCAACACAGCCAGTGGATAGGGACAGCTTCTGTTCTGAGTGACAGATCAATGAGTCAACTGATTTGGAAGCGTGTGGAATGTTCAGGAGAGTCCATAACCAAAACAGAATTATTATATAGAGAGATGGTAGCAGAATACTGCTGACTTCTCATTGTTGTCCATCCTTATGCAGCATCCCTCTAGCACAGCAAAGAAAACACTAGAGCAGGCATTGTGTGCTCTGCACCTGCTGGATAATGGTTGCAGAAGATGTATTAGCGTATGTTCTATTTGCCATAACTTTTATTGAAAATATTTAAATGGGCCAGTTAAACTCATGAAAAGTTATGCAAGTTTTCTATGTGTAAGGATATCAGTATACCAATTTCTTGAGAGCCAGTTCAGTGTAGTGGTTAAGAGCGCAGACTCTAATCTGGGAGAACTGGGTTTGATTACCCACTCCTCCACATGCAGTTGTTAGCGGGTGATTTGGCTACTGCATAAATTAGTCTGCTCTAGAGCCATCCTTCCTGAGCTAAGACAGAAATGTGTGAGGCTAAAAACTGAGCTGGCCCACACTAACTCAGCTTAGAGGGAACACTGCTCACAGGATGTCTGTTGTGGAGAGGGGAAGGGAAAGGAGATTGTAAACTGCTCTGAGACTCCAAGTGAAGGACGGGGTATCAATCCAATCTCTTCTTCTTCCCTACAGGAACGCAGAATAGAGAAGAAAGCAAACAAAATAGCCTTCAAACATGAGAAAACAAGGCAACAGAAAGAGCTGCTCAACTTGCAACAGAATGTTCAAGGGCTCAAATTGTTATAATCAGATTAATTGCTTCTTATGAAGGACATTCAACCACCTTGTTCTTTGTTATCATCTCTGAAAAGGTTACTTTCGCTGTCTTCAGTCTGTTCTGACACAGAATAATATCTTCTAGCGAAATTGTTACCCAATATTTGGTACAAAATAGTGGAGACTCTGCATAAAGAAGTATCTGGCCGGGATGTCAGGGCTCCTCCATTTTGAAAAGTTGTATTATGTTATTATTCTTGTGCTGTATGCTGCTGTATTGTAACACACAATCTGGCAGAACCACATAATTCTAGAAGAACCAAAAATAACAGAAAAGAAGTGAGATTACTGATTTTAACAACATAACAGCTTAAAACCCATGAACAATTTGTGGATTCTCACTCCTGAGAAGAGGAAGTCATATGCTGATTTACAGTGTGATCATTTAGGGAATCAGTATAAGCCCTTTGATTTCTTCTGGGCTTACATTGGAATTGCACTGTTAACCTCATAATTTGTCTATAATAAAGATACGTCCTTAAAAGTTATTTATATAGTTTTTAAATGGGCAAAGTGTTCAAAGACTTTGTTATATAAGTAAAATTGGATAAGAAAAATCATTTATGCTGTCCTGAGCTTCTTGGAGAACAGGTGGGGTAAAAATGGATGGATTGATAAAAGTTTAAAAGTTGGCACTTAATTTCTTAGTCCAGTTTAAATCATTTTTCAGCATTTGCGGCAGTGCTTGGGTTATATTTCCTTGCCTGGTTGTACTGTTTTTGACAGTAGTTACAGTTTGCTTTCTGTATACAAAAAGCACCCCAGAAATCTATGCATTTTGCCATTGGGGCAGGGTACTTTTTACTCCAGTCCATGTCATATTGGGATACAAAAAAGCCACAAGAGTCATTAAGAAAACTCTGATCTGAGAAATCATTTTTAAGTGGTCTGGAGAGCTATACAGCCTTTTCTGATAATCTGGAGTACATTTACCTCACCACAGGGAGAGATATTGGTGGGTTAGTGACAAACCACCCTAAATAAAAAAAGACGTTAAGAATTATTAGTTTTGACATGTTTTCCTTTATAATGCATATTAGGTTGTTAGTTATCTATAAGTGGGAACATGCAATGACTTGTGGGAGGCATCTCATTTCCCTCTCCCCCACTATTTCCTTTTTCCCATCCCTGAAAGCCCCCATAGCCTTTCTCCTTTTCCTGCTTCCTTCTCTCCTTCCCATCCAACAACCAACCTACCTTTATCATTCCCTCTTACCGCACCCCCCCATCCTCTATCTAGGAAAACTATGGCACAATTGTGTGATGCTGGTCATTACCACCACTGAAACTCCCTGTATCACCCCTACCCTATTTCTTGTTTTCCTCCTGGCAACCCCCATATCCTCTCCCCTTTCCCTGCCTCCTCGGCCATTAACCAGCCTACCTTATCTGCTTCTCATGTTCAGCTATGTTTATTATTTATTTACTTCATTTACACCCCATCTTTCTCTGCAATGGGGACCAAGGCATCTTAGATTGTTCTTTCCTTTTTTTTATCCTCGCAGCATCCTGTGAGGTAGGTTAGATTGTCCAAAATCACTCAGTGAGTTTCCACAGCTAGATGGGGATTTGAACCTGGGTCTCCCAGACTGTACTCTGAAGATTTAACTACTACATCAGCTATCATAGGGTGGCTGCTGTTGAATAATAGCAAGCAGCCATGCCTAGTTGAGTCATGCAAGTCAGGTGGTATCAAGTCAACCAGTGGTTGCTGCTGGCCCCAGGCCCGGTTTTGAAGAGTCCTCCCTCAAAGGCCAAAAGAGCACTAGAAAGGACCCTGCTCCCTCCCCACCTTTTAGTCACAGAAACTAAGTATAGAATGCTGTGGTTGCCTAGCTACAGCCACGGAATCTATTTTGTAAAGCTTCAAAGCTTTTATCATTTTGAGGGCGGGGTAAAATATAATAAATAAATAAATAAATTTTAATGTTTTTTTTAAAAAACTAATTTGTGTTTTTTTAATTTCAAATTGTTATGCAGATTTGGGTCGTTTTTCAGGTTTGTAGAAAGGTCTCTTGCCTGTTCACAGCTCTAATCACTGGACTTAAGTACACTCAGATTTGGCTGACGACTATTAGAATATAAGGAGCAGCTATCCTGTTCCCTTCTTTGCTTCCTCCATTCTCCTACTTCTTTCAGTCTGTCACTTTCAGTCTGTTCACTTTCTCCCTTCTGTCACCTATCCCTGTCTTTTTCTGCCTCCTCACCTCATCGATCTCTGCCTCCCACCCCATCATTCTCTTTGTGCCCCCCACCACTCTCCCAGCCCTGCACCTGCTTCCTTCCCCCCTCCAATGGTGGCAGCAGTGCTCCCAGCTGCTTCTTCAGTCCTCTCAGCAACAGTGGCTCTCCAGAAATCAACAGATCTCCTGACTACAGAGATAAGTTACCCTTAGGGTTGCCAGCTCTAGGTTGCAAAATTCTTGGAAGATTTGGGGTGGAGCCTTGAAAAGATGAGGTTTGGGGAGAAAAGCAACCTCAGCAGGGAATACTGGCAAAGCTCACCCACCAAAACGGCCATTTTTTTCCAGGGGAACTGATCTCTGTCAGCTGGAGAGCAGTTATAATTCCAGGTGATATCCAGCCCTCTCCTGGAGGTTGGCAACACTAGTTCCTCTGGAGGAAATGGCTGTTTTGGAAGGTGGAGGCTATTAGTATTATACCCTTCTGTGGTTCCTCCTCAAACCCCAGGCTGCACTCCTCAAATCCCCAAGAATTTCCCATACTGAAGTTGGCAACACTATCTTCTCCCACCCAACAGCCAACCTACCATTATCTGCCCCTGTCTTCAGCTTTCTGTCTCCTCCCCCTATGCAGCCTCTACATAGGAAAACGACAGCCTTTCTTCACAGTGGAGACCAAAGCAACAACATTTTATTTGCACAACAACCTTGTGAAGTAGGTTAGGCTGACTGGTCTACACCAAGATTTGTCTTGTTCATTCACAGTTTCAGCCACTGGATTTATCCAAAGATTTGCTGACTTCGCTATTAGAATATAAGATAATTATCTTAGGTTCAAGCTATAACTTCTTGTTCCAAAGTGAAAAAAAGCAATAGCTTTGTAAAGGAATCAATACTGATATGAGCTATTCAATGTGCAAAGAGGGAGGGAAGCCTCTATGCAAAAGAAACATTCTACTTCATATCAAAGTGGGTTTTCAAGCTCTGGATGTTTTAGTACTGTGAAAAACAATGATTTCTGCCACCTTAATCAAAAAAACAGTTGTGTGGAACTTTTCTACTCCAAGATATATTGAATTTGGGTTGGGGGGTACTCTGTACTCCAAATGCAGTATGTGTAAGGTTTTTTTTAATTTACAGTGTTGTTAGAGGGTTAAATGTAAACTAATTCTGGCTGTAATTTTTTCAATAATATTGCTGTAATAGTTTTCCCATGGAAATTGTGCCAACTATTTATTGAACTTCAGATGAATTAGGATATGGCTCCGCTACGATAAAGTACCTTTTCTAACATGTTTTGTCTTATTTGAGTATGCTTCAAACTTCCTATTATTTCCAAGACAAGACATAGTTGGAGAATTTCATTGATTTAAGTAATCTAAAGCCAGTGGTGACCACCAAACTTTATGGCATCGGTAGTGCATTTTGCCTTCGTGCATTCATAAGATTAAGATCAAGAGCAAATGTCTGTTCAGCCTAACCCAAATTGGAAACTTTTAGCTTGTCTGGTCTCCTAACGTTCTAATATGCATTCAAAGTTTCTGTGGATTTATTTGCTAAATAACTGTATTGAGTTTCTGTATTCAAAAGGAAGCATATTTATGTTGTGCAACTAGAAAACTCATCAATAGCTGTCCAGTAGAAGAAAGAGTTCAGTTTTCTGTTTAATCCTGTGAAGGTTTTCATTGACATCACTAGATGATGGAGGGGCCATATGTGTCACAATAGTTTAATCTGTTAGCCAATGACATTTAAGGTGAGCTTTTGCATCTGAAAGGGCTGGACAAGTAACAGTAAAGTACACCTCTCTCCCTGAAAGAACAGTGCAGAGGGAATTTAAAACTGCTGCGCTTTGAAATGAGTCAGGTTTCTGGGAACCAAGCAAATAACACAGGTATGCAGTAAACAGTCTTTGTTGGTTTGAATTGCAGCTAATTTTATCCATTCCACTGAAAGATTCTGATAAAGTTTGCCTATATTTGAGTAAAGATTGTCTTTACTTACTAGATTTATACCTTGAAACCATAATTGGCTTGAACAAGCTATATCTATAATTTTCCCCATTTAGAATGTCAGCACATGAAAATAAGTACTTTGTTGAACACATTCTCTTTGCAATATTTTTGAGCTCATGATGTCCTGGACTGGATTTCATGGGGGCCAGAAAAGATGTAGCACCCTAAAGCAATCTGATTTGCACTTTGGAATCACAGTGACATGTGGTAGAACCTTGCAGGTTTGTAAACTCCTTGTCCCCTTTTTCTATACACAAATTGCCTTTTGCTTTGGGGAGGGCGTTAACTCCACTACTGTGTTATATTTTGATGGTTGTTAAAGGTAGTGATGGTTTAATTTCAGGTCAGAGTTTGCAAACCTACTTTTAACCATATTAATCATTTCTGCTTTCTAACCAGGGTTAGTTCTAATACCTGTACAGATGTGCTATACGGGGGCTAGTTCTGGTAGCAGGAAGCAATAGAAGAAGGAACATGTCAGGCCCCTGGCTGCTTTTGATCAGTTAACTACAGTTAGTTGAGAAACATTATGCCATATAATTCACCTGGCTTGTAGCAGCATTTCTGTAATACATCTTTGTCATCCCTGCTTTACATTTAATTTTGGTCAGTCAGTCGGTCACCTTTATTGGCATGTACAAATACTACAAGCAGCAGTTGAAGTGGGGGTACAAAGCCAACTATATAAGAGTTTATGTGGTATTTAAAAGAGAACATTATTACTATAACATTTCCTGACAGACTTGTATTGCAGACTGTAAAAACAAGGGCTAGCTTCTCAGTAGCTTTGGGTAAGCAATCGTTCAGGAGATGATAAACCTTAATGTGATCAGAAAGGCCCAACATTCCAGCTAAAAACAAGTTTAAATGTTTAACACACAAGTCTGCATATAAGTAGCAGTGGAGGAGGATGTGTGACATTGATTCGATGCAACCGGTCAATTTTACAATTAGATGCCTTGAGATACCATTGAGCTCCCTCCTGGCTGGTGAATAAACCTGAATAAATATGAAATTCTGGCCTGGGGCTAGAACAGGACCACACCTAATTAAATCCAGTTACCTGGGAGAGCTCCGGGATGAGTCTTACTAGATGTAATACCTTGCTCCAAAACTTGCACACAGATGACTGCATAATAATTAGGCGCTTCCCATAATCTCATCAGTGCATTTTGACACAAATAATCCTTGCTGCCTTTTACCCATGTCTGTTATCTAGAAATCATACCTATATTTGGGGGCAGACAACTCCTGGGAAGTCCTGGGTTCCAACGCCTGAGTAGTCATGTGGCCTGCCAGCTGACTGGACCCTTGACTGCCTCTTAGCCTCATTTACATCATTGGATTGTCGTGAGAATAAAATGAAGAAGGGAAACAACTTTGAGCTCTGTGGTGGGATAAAAGTTAGTTATAAATTGAAACTGAATCTTCAAAGGATTTATATTGCCTTAAACATGTCCGCTATATATTTTTTTTAAAATATGAAAGCTAGAAAGATATCTACTGCTGGAAAAATAAATCTTCAAACAATATTGCTTTATTGTGTCCAACAGCTCCCTTACTTGCATGTCTTAAATGTTTTGATAGAAAACGTAATTAATGCAGTATGTCTTGCATACTGTAAACTTGTTGCCTTCCAATGAACCAGCAGTTATATGTATGTAAGAGCCTGTTGGATCAAACCAGTGGTCCATCTAGTCCAGAATACTGTTTCACAAAGCAGCCAACCAGTTCCCCTGGAGGGTCAAACAAAAAAGGGCATAGAGGCCCTCCCCTGTCCTTGCTGTAAGGTTGCCAGCCTCCAGATGGGGCCTGGGGATATCCTGCTTTTACAACTGATCTCCAGCTGACAGAGATCAGCTCCCCTGGTGAAAATTGATGTTTTAAAGGGTGGCCTCTATGGCGTTGTACCATGCTGAGGCCCCTCCCCTCCCCAAACCCCCACCCTCTCCTGGATCTACCCCAAAGTCTCCAGCTATTTTCCAACCCAGACCTGGCAACCCTACCTTGCTGCCTTCCAGCACTGCTATTCAGATATCCGCTGCCTCTGCAGACTGAGGCTCCCTTCAGTCATCATGGTTAGTAGCCACTGATGGACCTCTCTTCCAGGAATCCGTCTAGCCCCCCTTTAAAGCTATCTGTGCTTGTGGACATCACTGCCTTCACTGACAGTAAATTCTACAGTCTAATTACTTACTGATTAAAGAAAGATTTCCTTTTGTCCAGAAACTATTTTCCAGCAGTTTCATTGGGTGCACCTTAGTTCTAGCATTGGGAGGGGGGAAGTTCTGTCTACCGACTTTCTCTACCTGTTAATGATTTTATAAACATCTATCATGTTTTCCTCATAGGAAAGATGCTCCAACCCCCTAATAATCTTGGAATAGATTCTATTACCTCATAGTTTTACCATAATAAAGTCACTACAGATATTCTGTAATGACATTATTGTAGTAAAGCTATGAGGTAACAATATATTCCAAGAATATATTGAGAACATTAAAGAACTGTGCTTTATTAATCCATCCTATTCAATTTAAAAAGAACTTTAACTTCTGTATATTAAAAAAATTACTTGCCATTTTAGCCCGCCCCTCCCCACTAAGCAACCTGTTGTGTTTCTGAAATATGTTATTCGCTTACCTAAGGAAGGTTGATACAAAGATTGGGTAATGTCCCTGCTCTGCCTATCTTTAATAGGACTTATTTCAATTGCCTTAGGCATAGACTTGGTATGGAAATCCCTACTTTGAAGAAAATTTGTCAAAAGCAGGGGAACATCAGGACATCCTGCAAGCCACCACTAGCAAAATCACCTTCCTTTAGTGATCTAAGGAACATGGAGTCAGACAGTCTATGTACTTGCTGTTTAAAGGTTCTAAGGACAACTCAATGAAACAAGATAGAACAAGCATCTTTAGGCATTTCTCCATCAGTAAACTTGACATTCAATGCTGAAAGCCAAAGTAACTTAAATTCTGTAGAGACATTGGCTGGCTTAAAAGCATGAAATAAATAAATGAAAATTGCTTTGGAATACCAGTATTACCTGGAATTTTACTTGCATACATTCACTACATCAATCCAATGCACACTTAGCTGAGAGGAAGTCCTTTTGGTTTTGTGTGGGCAAACTTTAAGTAAACATACTCATTATTAGACTGTAAGTGGCACTGTGCATAATATTTTTGGGCAGCTGGAAATCCCAAAGGAGTTATAATTGGTATTCTTAATTTCATCAGATTTTAACAGCCAGAAATTGGTTCCTTGTGACACCTGTGGAAGACATTTTGTACAGGATGCTCTGGTAAAATTTCCTTATGTATCTTTATAAGTGAAATGAAGGAGTTTAAGAGGATAGATTAAATGTTAGCATTTAATGAATATTATCAAACTCAGACCATGCAAGAAACTGATAGCAGAAAAAACTGGGGGGTTCTCTTGGACCCAGCTTTGTTGACATAAATAGGTCAGAGCTGTTGCTAGGAAAACCTTCTCTCAGTTACACCTTGCCCACAAGCATGCCCCTTACTTAAACTCTGAAGACCTAGTCACACTGATCCATGCTACTGCTACCTCCATAGTGGACTACTATAATGTCCTGTATGTGGAGTTTATTTATTTATTTGTTGAATTCAATTTTTAGACCACCCTCCCCCGTAGGACAGGGCTGAGGGCAGTGTACATCAATATCATCACATAGTTATAATAAAACTTAAAATCATAAAATATGCAACATAATTACCAGTCAGATGAGCCTTTCAGAGTATGCCCCGGCCGGGGGGGGGGGGAGGCAGAAGAAGCAGGAGTGCCAGCCAGATGGATAGCCATCGCTGCCCTCAACCAAATGCCTGTCAGAACATCTCTGCCTTGCATGCCCTGCAGAACTGCATGAGGTCCCACTGGGCATGGATATCATTTGGCAGAGAGCTCCACCAGGATGGGGCCAGGGCCAAAAAAGCGCTGGCCCTGGTCAAGGACAGCCGCATATCTCTTGGGCTGGAGCGTATACCAGGAGAGGCAATCTCAAAGATACACGGGTCCCTGACCGTTTAAGGCCTTAAAGGGTAACACCATAACCTTGAACCTGATCTAGAACACCACCGAAAGCCAGTGTAGAACCCTGTGTACAACAGTTTTATTTCAGAGGGCATTTGGTAGAGGGTAAATTGTTCTGGCTATGTTTTTTTTAATTTAAGCACTTTTTAGTTTTCTAATGGACATGCATTGTTTTGTGTCCTTGCAACCTGGTGTTGCATTGTTAGCTACCTTAAGGCTAAGGAGAAAAGGTAAAATATAAATATAAATCAAGAAGTCTATGTTCCGACCACAGAGTTCATTCACATATGCACATTGTTATTCAGCAATTGATGTATGAATGAACTCCATTCAAAAGCATTATTTCAAGTAGTCACCTTGTGGCATGTGATCTGCGATGGCTCATCCTCTTGTGCATTTCATCACTTGATCTAGTAGTGATCAAATGACAAACATGCATGAGCAGAATAGCTTTAAAGCATTCCTTTTCAGAGACTGCAGAATTCTTTGTAAGGTTACTGTGGAGAATAACCCACAGGCAAACACTTGATGGTCTGTATCAGAATACTTACAAGCTTTGGCTTGGATCCACCTTCCCACTTCCTGTTGCAGCCCCCCCACCACCACCACACAAAAAAATGCTACAGCAAAAACTATCTGTCTTTCTGTGTTTGGAAATCCTCTGTGGGAACATCTCCGTTTCCTGTTTTTCACTATGAGGCAAAGGAACTCATTGCCTGGAAGCCCTAAACATACCTCTTTTCTAGAAAATGTCCATTGTCACATTTTTCTTTACAACCTTGAGGGCCCAGAGTCCAGGAAGATTTGATTCTCAGGCTTGTGTAGTAGCTATATGATTTTGTATTAATATAGTATATATTTCAAGCAATATGATGGTGGCCATATATTTCTCATTTTCTAGCTTGGTGCAAATTGATTAAATTCGCTGTTCATCCCTCAAGTGGACACTAGTTGGCTATGTTGTCCTTCATATCTGCAAGGTGGTCTTTTTAAAATGGCCTTTAAACGCCTGCATGCATTTACATATCCTGACCTGGATAGCAGCGGCTAGCCTGATCTTGTCAGATCTTGGAAACTCAACAGAGTTGACCCTAGTCAGTATTTGGATGGGAGACTGCCAAGGAATATGCAGAGATAGGCAATGGAAAACCACCTCTGAATGTCACTTGCCTTGAAAACTTTGGAGGCAAAAAAAGCATTTACATTAAAATAAAATTTTGCAGTCTCAGTCTGTTTGCTAATTTAATTTGTTAGCAACCACTGTTTTTCAACAGCTGCTACCAGCAAATTGAAAGGGCCACCTGTATGCCCCAAAACAGCACAAGTTATGGGACTTCCGGTTTCGGCGACCCGTGGACGGATGCACCCCATCGAGCTCCGATGGGTGTGTTACGGATCGGAGCGGCAGGGAGGGAGATCGGACGAATTCAGTCTCCCCTGAAGCCCTTGTAGGGGGCTTCTAGCCTGGGGTGCTGAAGGAGCTGCTTCCCAAGCTGCGGCTTGGGGATTGGGGCACCTTTTTGCTCCGTAAGGTCCCTCTGTCTGGACCAGAGCGAGCAAGGACCTAAGTAAAAGAGACCTTCCCTATACGACAGCAACCAGCGATTATAAATGTGAGTGAAGAAACTTCAAAAAAAGAAAGAACTGAAAGAAACCAAGACAAAATCAGAGAAGACAGCTCAAAAGCGGAAAAAAAGAATGTAAGACCAAAGCATTGGATCAAAGTAAAAAAAAAAAAGCCGATATGGACATGGTGTACAGAACATATTCAGAGTTTCTCAGGAAAAATAATATCCCAGGGGAAACAGAACACCGCCAGAACGTCACCGGAAGTGACGCACGATGTAGGGCATGTTCGGGGCATGCCCAGATCGTTGGGGGGGAACCATATGGTTTTCCCCCCGACGATCTGGGCCACGCCCACAACGTGCCCTACGTCGTGCGTCACCTCTGATGACGCAGCTTCAGGGGGTGGGGTTCCCCCCGGGGCCCGATTCTGCCACGGTGGAAATCGGGCCTCCAAAGCGGGGTTTCCCCGCCCCCCGCCCCCACTTGGCAGCCCTATCAGTGGTGGGTGGCTAAGTCTCCGTGGAGCCACTCCCTCAGCTGAACCACCTACAGAGGTGAGTCAGGCGGGCTCCCTGGTTGCACCTGTACCTCATCGGCTTCTGCAGGGCCAGGTGTGGGCTTTTCAGGCTCAGGCGCTGGCAGCGGCAAGCTGTTAACTCCTGAGGAGTCAGAGGGGCCGGCTTCTGGCTCTGGCAATGCCAGTGCCTCTGACTGCGGTGCCAACTCAAGGCAGGGACTCAGTGCTGTCGTCACCGCCCATGACACTGGGCTTCCATAGATAGGGAAGAATCCAAGGTCATGCCCAGGCTCCTGATGGTCTGTGCTGGTGACAGAGACACACCCTCAAGAGACGGGAGCTGGCAATGCAATCGAGTCTCTCCCCCACCCAGCCACAGAACCTCAGTCTTTCCTGGATTCGGTTTCCATTGAGTCTGTTTTAGCCATCTCCCACAGCCTCCAAACCCTCAGCTAAATTCCCTGGAACGGTATCTGGCCGGTCACCCATCAGCAGAAATAGCTCTTCAGGCCATTACAAAGCATTCCTTGACTTGGAATAGTTCCCACCAAATCATGCATCACTAGTGCAGGCACCAGGTAGACACTAGTACAAAATGAAAGAGAACAGGTACACTGTCTGTCTTTCTTATGCCTAAAAAATAAATCCAAGGTCCCTCCTGGCTACTGGTGGGGGGTGAGAGGATTCGGTTGACAGCTCCAGGTTGGGAGGCTGCTGGAGATTTAGGGGTGGAGCCTGGGGAGGAC